>NC_071539.1:25024903-25355133 GCF_026979565.1 Vidua chalybeata
TTGAGGAAACTATCGTAAAATGTATTGCAATACTTAAACATCACCGAGAAAGTGAAAAATGGATTTTTCCATAAAAATATACTCTCCTGTGGAATTATGGCCCTAGTGAAAATGTACTGCCTTTCAGCCTGCTTCTTGGGTAGTGTGCTAATATTCTACCTAGATGTATTGTCTGGAGGCACTGGGCACAATCCTCTGGGTGTGCAGAAATTTGATAAGGAATAATTCTTTTGTATAATAGCATCCCTTGTGTAGTCTCCTGTGCAATACAGTAAAATTAATTCAGGTTCTCTCCATCGAGCTTATCTGCTGTCCCAGCATTAGAGTGTTCTTCTCCTGCCTTTTACCTGGGCAACAACTGTTTCCTGACTTCATTCTGTTCAAGTCCAGCATGGGTAATTTACAGAGCATGATCCTGGAGTCAGCCTGTATCATCCTAAGTGGTTTTGCAACAGGTAGCTGCTGGGTTAAGTTGAAGAGTCAAAAATAAAAGTGCCCCAAAGCAGGGTAATCTCTGCCTGGTTTTGTGGAGGGTGCTCATCCTGCCTGTGTCAGGGCACATGCTGGAGCACTGCTCAAAGCTTGGACCACATCCTGAGGAGAGCTCCTGGGCCTGACCTGGCTTGTTTACAGTGCTGCTAACCTGTCATTTAAATACCCTATTACTCATGAGATGGTGTCTGTATATTTTAGCCTTCTCTTTGAGGGATTCATGCAGTTAAAGCTTGGTTGGAAAGAGGAGAATCTCTCCTGCTTACTTTGAGCTGAAAAGTTCATTGTCCAATGCTGGAAATTTGATTCACTTTTCCCTTGTTTGCAGAAAATAACTTTAGGCCCTTGCTGGCATGGTTTGTATGAGAGAAGCCTTCAGCAATACAATCTGTCTCCTGCTCTAAAAAGGAAGGCCAGAGCACAAATCAGTCTTGTGGGTTTCTACCCTTATTCCCCTACAGACACTTTCTGCCCTCAGCCAGGATTTCTTACAGACTTCGATACAATCACAGTTCGACTGGAGTTGTGACTGTTTTGGTTTTCCATCAGAGGCATCACCATGGATGGCTGTTTGTGGTGCATCTCTGTTTTCTAGTGCCTCTCCCAAGGCAGAACATGGGACATTGGGCCATTTCCATATCCATTTCCTGCTAAGACATTCCAATCTCTGTTTCCAGTTGTGCAAATTCACTGGCATAATCACAAATAATCCCAAAGCTAAGGGACTGTGTAGCCACATGGCGAACAGTGAGGCAGCTCCTCTTGTGCTTTAACAAATCCAGCTGCAGAACATCTGTGTCGTGGGCTTTCACATCTGTAGCCGAGTCTCAGGTTGACTTTTGGTATCTCACATTCTGCCCTTACACTCCTTGGTCACTAGAATCTAATTAACCATCCCTTTTTCCATTCTTTGCAATATCCCACTTGTTCTGGGTGTTCAGCTGGGGAGATGTTTTTTCCTTGGTGCTGCCAGAGGCTCTCAAGTGACACCAGACTGTGAGTTTGTACAGTGCCATGAACACTTCCCATGAGTCCTGTGTGTTAAACCCACACTGCAAAGTACAGTCCTGCTTCTTTGGAAGTGTGCAGTTCCAAAAAAAGAGCTTTGTGGAGGAGAGAATGCTTAGGTCCCTTTAATAGGAATAGGAAAAACCACTGGGAGCGTGGGGCCTGAGGAAGGGTTCACACAGAGCGCTCATTTTGGTAATATCTAATGAGTTGTTACAACTTTTATTGCACTGATGTTTTCTAACTATAGTTACCCTGAAATTTTAAAATGAAAGGTCATTTTGAACAGAGTGGGTTTGAGTGGGGTGGGTTTTAAGGCAAAAATCTCACAAAGTTCTTGTGGCCAGTGCTGCCATTTCATCATTTGAGTGCCACTCAGTGTCACTGAGCCCCAGCTGCTCTGCTCTCCATCTCCTGTGGCAGATTCTTTCATCACAGTGGATTTCCACAGAGATGCACCTTGCTCATGCAGGGCTTCCCATCAATCTGACACTTCTCCTGGTAGAACTGAAGAAGAGGGGACTGCTGCAGAGGGCCATATAGACCTTGTGTAGCTGACAGTAAACGATGACAGTCTCTCTTCTCAGCACCTCAAACCAGCAGATATTGTCAATCTTTTCTCCCTTATGTCTGAAAGTTCCTTTGATTAATGTGTGCTCCAGGTATTTGGTGTAAAATGCCCTGTCTGGTGCAGCTTAGGAGCGTGTCACAGCCTTATGTCTTTCTGCCAGCTCAAAGCTCAAGAAGAAGGAGCATTTTGGCAGGCCAGCTCTCAGGGGATGCAGTGAGTGGGTGACAGTGGCCTCGTGGCTGTGGGTAGGCAGTGTCAGTTTTCCACAGAAGGTTTGGTGTGAGCTCTCAGTGTGTCACAGAAAGTGGGAGTGAGCTGAAGGGTGTTTGAGTTCCCCACTGCACTTGTGTACTCGATGGCCACAAGTCCTCTTCTAATATTTGTGGTATTTCCTTCCAAACAAACACAATTATGTAGTACTTGGATAGTGATCTTTAGCCCACCTACTTACATGGTATCAATTACACCTCTATTGAAGCTCCTTAGACTTTCATCTTTTTTTTCCTCATTATGCCCCCAAGACTTGTTTTCTTAATTTTACAGCTGGAGAACTGACGTAGAGAGCCAATGGGAAATAGGCCAGTCACTCCACATGAGTTATGTTTTGCATTTGTTTTAAGTGAGACTCTTTAAAATATAATTAAAAGCTTTATTGTTCCTTGATTAATATGCTGCTCTGTTTCTAGTATAATGCCACATTATCCATAGTGCTCCTCAGCTATTTTACAAATATTTCTATGCTGTGTTTGTTTTGGCAACTGCTGCCAGATGTTGACTCTATGAAATCTTTCCAACTTTTTAAAAGCTGCATTGCTTTTCTGTCTAGAAGATGCATCCATGCCAAGGTATTGTGACATGAGGAATCGCACTTTCACCTGGGAGAACTGTGCCAGACTGAAGGGATGGGGAGCAGGAAGAGGGTCAGAGCAGGGTTGAGATTTGTGCTGCCATTTCCCAGCGCCAGGACTGGCAACAGAGCCAGGGTCTCCTGATCCCTGGCTGCCACCCCACTGCACTGCTGATCACTGAAGTGTTCTTCTGAGGGGAAAGCGATAACCTTCTGGAGGGAAGGTGACAAAGGGAGCAGAATAACCAGCTGCACCCACTTCAGAGTCTGATAGGTGATAAATGACCAGCTGCACCCACTTCAGAGCCTGATAGGTGATGAGGACTGAAACAAACCGGGAGGGTGATCCAGGGTTTTAAGTGTGTGTTTAGTCCTGGTGAGCTCCAGGTGGAGAGGAGCCTCTGTGGGAGTAGCGTGGGGTGTGCTATGCCCACCTCTGCATGGCATTCCTGGAGTTACAGGCTTCAGAAATGCAGAGAAGCAGCAGGACTGTGCAGTGTTTGCAGTGCTCTGTGAATCCATGTGCATTGGTTTCAGTTCTACACAATCAACTTCCACGGAAATACACGGCTCGGGCCAAGTGTTTGAGTGATGTTCATTGGCAGGACTCACACAGCCACATACAAATCTGGGCCAGACCTTGGAGTTCAGGGTATGTATCAGATGTATGACTCCATGCTTGTGAAGCTTTTGGGGAAACAACTAGTTTTGCATTCTGTGGCTTACATAATCTTGTTCAATGTTCCGTGTGCCAGCTGTAAGTCAGGAGTTGCAGCCTCATTTGTTCTGCATGAAGGATTGTTTCCCCCTGGAAAAGGGAAGGGAAAAACAAGCAGAGACTTCACTTTAGATTTTTGGGTTTGGGTTTGTGTTTTTTTTTTTTTTTTTTTTTTTTTTTATTTGTTCGGTTTGGTTTGGGTTTTTTTGTTTTTGTTTTTTTGGTTTTTTTTTTTTTGGTTTTTGTTTTGTTTTTTTCTTTCTCCATAGACCTTTTGCTCTGAGCTTCAAGACAGAGAATCTATCACAATCTATCTGCTTTCGGTTCAGATCTGGGCACAGAAAAAATGTCTGGAAAATCTGAAATATGGGGCTACTGCAAATATTGATGCCCTTCACAGGCTCCATCATATTTTAAATAACCTGCCTGGAGCTGACAGGAAATCTGTTTTGCCAGACAAAACGAATGGGACAAAACCAGCATTGTCCCTTCCAGATATGTTCCATGGTGTGGCTGTCACTTTTGGGGTTCCAAGGCATGAAGTATGTCCCAGCAATCCTGTGGCTCTCTAACACTACATCAAGCACTTCATTCCTTGCAATGTTTCTCCCTTCCCACTGCTTTAAGTAACAGATCTTAGAGTGAGTGAAGAAGTCATCTGCTGCAGTGTGTTCATCTGGAACAGCCTTTTCCACTGCTTGTAATGTTAGAAAGTATAATTTGATTGTTGCCAATTAGCAGACCAGCCGTGCCTCTCTGGTAGCTGCAGGGGTGAGTAGTCCTTACTCTGCATCATTATTTGAGACCTTTCTGTGGCTGACAGGCTGTGCCATGGAGTGCTGCAGAGCCCTTTCATGTTAAGAGATCATTGTGCTGCTGAAATCAGGTATGTAAAATAAACCATCTGAGTTTTGCAGGCACTGAGCAAATACCATAACCCTTGTTTTATTAGAACTAGGGGCTGATTAACTGATTATCTAGGGGCTGCAATGGGCCTGAAGGGACTGGTAACCATCTCAACAGAAATGTAGATTCCACAGACTATGGCAGTCCATGCTTCAGGATGCATTTGAATCCGTACCTACCCTGTAGGTAATTGTAAATGCTGAAATTCACATGATTTCAGGTTTTAGGCCCATCCCTGTCCCCTCTTGAGTTTTATACTGCCAAATTACTCTGTTCTTTTTCTCTAAGTCAAGCTAACATTAATAAACAGGAGTTTGTTCCTTTCCTGCAGTGGTTTAAAAAACAAAAGCCACAGTACAAAATCAACCTAAAATAATGTTAATCTTTGGCCCTATGTCTTGTAAGCAATGTTATCTTATTTAAGGGTCCTTTTAAAGATTAGCCTAAACAATTCCCCATTTCCTTTATATACAACCTCCAGTTCTATTATTACCAGTCACTGTTTTCTTATTGTTGTTTAGAAAGAAGTCTTCAAAAACACAACATGTTAATTTAAACAGGCTGTGGCCAAAAGTTCTGGCATTGACACGAGCCCCATGTGTGATACTGTCTGTACTCAGTGAGCCTTGGCGCTGAGCCCTGCCCTGCTCAGACACCAGGGCAGTGCTGTTCCCTCTCTGCTGCTCTTGGGAGGAAATTCTATGTCTGTGAATACCAGAGGAGTTATCTTCAGAGAATTCATGACCCCTGAGCCTGTCTGTGGATGGGTGCCCTGCTCCTTCCTCCCATCCTCTCTGGCCACACTGAATCAGCCCCTTGCTCATTGAGGGTTCTTTATCCAGAGCAGATTTTTTGTGTGCAGGCCTCTGTAGATAAATTATTTACTCTGGGGGGTTGGAACCTTTAAAGAGTCCTTCCAAGCCAAACTAGTCTGTGATTCCATGACTTTGGAAGGGAGCAAGCAGAGGAAGCTGGGGTGATTTGTGACACCTGGGTGGCAAGACTCGGTGCGCTCCCCCTGCTTTGACTCAGTAGCTGTTTTTCTTGCAGAGCTCCTGAGACCTGAGGAGAGGAAAAAGGATGCCCGGCCATTTTTTCAGTGTGCTACAAGTTTGCATACGCTGCATATTTTCTTCAAAATTAAATGCATTCATTTGCAATGTTTCTCATCCTTAATTAGGTTTACCGATTGCCAAAGTGAAGAAATGTGGTCTTTGGTTTTGAGGATGGTTTATGAAATCAGCCTGTGCAATACATCTCTTGGCATGGGGGTTGCTTCATAGCATTGCTTCCAGGACTCAGCTGCTCTAAAGGAACAGGGCTAAACTGTAAAAAGTGTTATTTCTTCTAGCTTTGGATAAGTTCTGGCATCTAAAGGAAGGTTCTTACTTTCTTATTATGATAATGAGTTGATATCAGAGAGATGCAGAGATAATGTGAGAGTGTTGCATAAGCCTGTCTTTTGTTGTTGCAGATTTTTTTGCACTCAGACCAACTCAGTTCCTAAACATCCACCCATTTCAGCCATCAGTAAAAGCTCTCTGTGGAGATTCAGTTCAACAAATAATGATTTCACCAGAAATGAGTAAACATTATTATATTGGGAAGATACTGTATCAACATAGCTAGTAGCTTCTAAAGCTACTTTTACTGGTTACTATTTTGGGACTTCATCAGGTTTTTTTAATCACCTGCAGATGTGTTAGGAGTTCTTTACCTTCCTTCTGAAGGACATTTGTCCTCTTGCTTGGTTTACAATGCAGGGTTTTTCCTGGGTACTCTCAGCTCAGGAGGGGAAGTGGCTCTGTGATGGATGCTGTGCCAAGGCCTGAGCACAGCCTGTTTCCTTATCACCGGCCCTGGCAGCAAACCAGGCTGCTCTTGCCCTCCCTGCAGGCAATCCCAGGTGCTGGGAGCAGGCAGGGGTTGCTGATGTATCCCAGCTCCTTTCTGGCCAATCAGACAGGCAGCTCTGCTGGTTCAGAGGAAACACACTGGAAGTCAGAAAGCCCGAAGGAAACAAGGCTGAACTCAAAGCACAAATCAGGAGTGGAAGCCAGCACTACTGGTCTTGCTATTTTGAATTCCTAAATGCAGAGCCTTCAGGACAGCCTTTAGGGTGGGGTGGCTATAGTACCAGCCTGGTTAGAAGCTATGATGTTTTTCATTGTCCCTGGGGTGTAATGATATCACAATAACAGTATAGGTGAGAAGCCCCAGTGACATCCTGTGTACTCTAAGGCAGTGTCCAAAATGTGGTGCCTGGCCCTCAGTCCCTTTGCCACCAGCCCAGCAAGAGCTGGCTGCAGTTTAAGTGCTGGATTTGCCTTCTCAGAAGAGTGAGGGGAACAAGGAACTTCCCTGCTGTCTGAGACCCTGCAGGTGTGAGCAGGCTTGTGCTTTCCACTGTGGAGGAGGAGGTTTAGGAACCTGGAATAAAAGGATTCTGGACCTCCAGCCAGGTTCTCTGTTAAATGGATGCCACCCTTTTGGACTAAACTTCTCCAGTACCCAAACAAAAGAGCAAAACAAACAAAAAAGCCTCAAACAAACAAAAAAAGTCAACACAAAAAAAAAAAAAAAAAACCAAAAAAACCCAAAAAAAAACCAAAAAAAAAAAAACAACCCTTTGTAATGGTCAAGAACCGAAAGGGTGTTGGCCCAGAGAGCACTGCTGAGTAGCCAGGTGGGTTGACCTTTCAGTGCCAGAACCCTTTCCAGTCCTATGAATGAAGAATAAAGAGTTGCACTTGTTTTTTATGATGCATCTTCTTTTAATTAGGGACAGTGAATTTTTCTGATGGCATCCTTATGCCCATTGAAATGAAACTAGCAAAGGCATTTTGAGTAGGATTAGTATCCTGTGTGTAGTGCTGGCAGAAGTGGTGTGGGAGTGCTGGCAGTGCTCTGGTGTCAGGAACTGAGCCTGTGCCTGGCCTTTGGGTGGGAAGGGCAGCAGGAGGTGTTGGTTGAGCTCACTGAATGGGAGCTGGGAGTGCTTCTATTTGCAGGTGGCCATCTGTGCTCCCCTTGAGGGGCAGTATGTGCAATTTATTCCTCACTCCATAGGAGAAATTACCTGAGGAGATGTCTCCTGCCCTTTGGCTATGGAGCAGTGCAGAGCTTATCCTGGAATGCCTCCCTCCAAGTGGGAAACAGGGATCCTATTGATTTCATTTGCTGGTCGTTGGGAGAAGAGTGAAATCCATGCTTAACTTGGCTGGGCTCCGAACAAAGCCAGATAAACAAACAGTACTTTTATTTTTCCAAGATGTGCCCAGAGGAGGGAGGAACAGCTCTGCTGTGTAGAAATGATTTTGAGGCCAGCACAGGTTACTGTTGGAAGGAGATTGTTCCAGTGCATTGACCAGAGGCAAAACCATGTCTCATTCCACCACTGCTGAAATTCTGAGTGAGGGAAAGGGGTCTGACAGAAACAGGTTATACCTTCATGGTGATAATGATACTGTCTTGTTTAGCCCTTTGTACCAAAGAAATTCAATTATTGCCTGAGAAAGCATTTGGTTTTACCAGCTTAGCTCTACTAGCTAAAATTACCTATTATGATGTGTCTTAGTCCAAGTTCTATTTGCAAGGCATTAAGTTGCTTCCTTTAATTTAACTCTTTAAATACATTCAAGTATCCAGCAGATGTTACCAGGCAAATTCAATATCAGGGCTGTTCCAACAAGGATACTTGATGTGCATTTTGAACTGGTAGGGAAGCACAGTTGCTGTAGTGCAGTGTGTGGAGTCAGGCTTTCCCCAGGGTGGGTTTCAGTCTGCCAGCCGTGCCAGGGAGAGCCCCCTGTGTGAGTGTGACCCAGCTCCAGGGGCAGGGCTGGGGGTGGCTGGGAATCTCACAACTGAGGATCACAGAATGAATGAGGCTGGAAAAGACCTTTTGAGATCATCAAGTCCAACCCATGCCCTAACACCTCCTCATCAATGAAACCATGGCACTGAGTGCCACGTCCAGGCTTTTTTTAAGCACCTCCAGGGATGGTGACTTCACCCCCTCCCTGGGCAGATGATTGCAGTGCCCAGTCACTCTTTCAGTGAAGAATATTTTTCTAATGTCTAACCTGGATTTCCCATGGTGCAGCTTAAGGCTGTGTCCTCTCATTCTGTCATTTGTTGTCTGGGAGAAGAGACCAACCCCCACCATGACTACAACCTCCTTTCAGGGAGTTGTGGAGAGTCATAAGGTCACCTCTGAGCCTCCTTTTTTCCAGGCTTTTTTCCAGGATGTGACTTTGGAAATTAGCAACAAGTGCATAATTCTGCAGTGGTGTCTGGCCCAGCCTGTGGGCACACAGGGACAAAATCCCAGCAGGGTGAGCCCATCCAGCTGTGCTGGGGGCTGCCCTGGTAGCCAGGCTCAGACACCTCTCTTAAGAACACTTCTGTCTGTGCATTCCAGGTGTGTCTGTCAGGCCAGGGCAGAGCTGTGCCCTCGCACTGGGGTGTGCAAGGGCCTCTGAGCAGGCTGATTTATTCCAGACTGACACTGCTGGCCAGCAGAGGGTTATCAGCACAAAGTGAGGATGGAGCAGATTGGAGAAATAGCATCTCTCAGCCTGGTGTATGAATGGTGGGAAAAGCCTCTCAGTTTTGTCACAATCGGTGTCTTTTCTAATAACCTGCTTACATGTGGGGCTAAAATATCTCTAAGTGCATTTTTATTGCCTGGCTCTGGGGCTGCCATTTACAGGTTTAACAGCCCTAATGCTTTTAAATGAAATGAGGAGTGTATGTGGTAGAGTGTTAAAAAATTATATCTGCCATGTTATTTGGACACAAGTACAGCACTAAAAGTCCTGTTCTGTTTTCTACAGAATATTTTTCTTTTGCAGACCCTGGTTTTAAATATCCTACAATGAACCAGTAAACATTGCAAGGCTTTGAATGTTTAAGAAATGCTGTTATATAAATCTTATGGTTAAGAAAATTAAACTGTTCATGTACAACCATTTACTGAAAATATACCAATTTTGTGGGCTATTTTAACACCCAGAGTTAGTTTTCTACTTTTTGCGAAATGAATATTATTTTTGCTTTCTGCTCATGCCCTCTTGTTTTGGTGTATTTAAGAAACTAAAGTCAGGGAAACAGTGCACTGGAGGAGGAGAAAGGTCCAGGATGTTCTCTGCATGTGGAAAAACTGAAGAAGTGCTAAAATAGCAGCACATTATTTTTTTTTTATTTGCTCAAAAAAGGAAAGATTGACTGCTCAGCTTCCTCTATATTCATAAATGCCAGAGTACTTCAGCAGAGACGAGGGTGATAATCTCCCTTCTGTAGATAAGGAGAGTAAGGCACAATGGCTTTCAGTTCTCACAAATTTAATTGTGCAGATCCCAGGTCACTCCATCTGCATCCCTCATTACTGGGCTTCTCCTGCCTCTCCTGCAGGGCTTTGGTTTCCCCCTCAGGGCACAGGGGCTGTGGCAAGAGGCTCTGGTCTTTCTGACTCCAGCATGCAGTGGCCGCTGCAGAGAGCAGTTACTCACAAAAACTTGCAGCCTGAGCTTTGGGCAAGTGCTGTTGGGGTTTTTTTTTAATGTAATTAAAGACATTTGCTGGTCTTTCCTGCAGGTACCTCCTTAAAACTTCATATTCTTCCTTTTAGATGCAGAGTATGTTTCATACCTCTGACAGGTTGGTGAATGAAAAGATGAGTTGCTTTTAGGCTTTAACTGACCCCCATAAAATCAGTGAATAAGCAAAACCCTGGAAGTCAAAATCAAAAACTTTCTATATCAGATGTTCCATGATGCCTCAGGAGTGGTGTTGTGTGCGCTTATCTTCTGTCAAGTGGCACCTGGTCTAGATTCTGCAACATTCAGGATGCCATTTGTTTTCTATAGAGAGTTTTAAAAAAATCTCATCAAAAAAGGCTTTGAGTAAATGCAGCATCTTATGCAAAATGTTTATTTTTGGTGGAAGATGTGGATGGCGTCCTGGATCTACAGTGATGAGCTTTGAAGAAGTATCATCTATTTGCCTTGTTCATCCAAGTGTGCTGTGTGTAATTACTGAAAATATTTTTATAGGTTCCTGATTTGGTGTTGTGCCTTGAGGTTTTTTGCACTTTTCGTAATATGAAAGAGTATCTTAAAACTTAAATTAGCACTGCACATACACTGACCAGAGCTGAGCCTAGAATTACATTATTCTCTGTTAGGAAGGAGGGTTAGAGCAGGATTCTTTCTCTTGTATCTCCCTTTGCAAGAAGTGATCTGTACTGAGCTGATGTGCTAATCATTCTTCTCTATAGGGTAATTCCTAGAGTATTCTAGCCTTTCCCATTTCCTCCAGCAAAACCTTAATCATGATGTATTTTGCTTTTCTGTTAGCCATTAGATGTCTAATTGTTCTTCCTTAAGTTATATTAAATTATCCAGCTGATTACCTGCTGCAGCAGATTGTCTGGATCTTGCACTTTTCCCACCATGAGCACTCCTGTCTCTGCAGCCCTAAAAAGGGAAGTGTGTGCAGATTCTTCCAAACAAGTATCTTGCAGCATTTTCAGCTTACCAGTCATTCATTCAAACTCTATTTTTTAATGACTCCACATTTTTTATCCTCACTCTTGAAGTTGTATTTTCTTAATGACTGCACAGTTAAACCCCTAGAATTTACTTTCACGCTTCATAACTCACAGAGGATGCTCTGCCAGGGGGGTGTTAAGCTGGGCAAAGAAGAAGCTCTTTGAGACTGCAGTGCAATGGTCACCATCTTGTGACCTTTTCTGGTGCCTGCTCTGCTCTCTTGCCTGATGTTCCTGACCCACCAGCTGAGAAACAGTATCATGGACAGTTCACACAACCAGGAAAGAGAATTTTTCAGGTTTATTGAGCCTCAGGACATACTGCATTTGACACTGTTTTCCATGAGCTTTTGCTGCTTTTTAGGGAGAGAGCCTTTGATGGTGAATTGGTATAATATTCCTTGTGAAGAAGCCAGGGTTCCCTGAAAAACTTCCTGGGAATCTAATATAATCCCCTTGCAATTCAGACTTTTCCCCACACTCCTTAATGTTCGGCCAAGGGGATTGGAACAACACAGAGTTTCTCAGGTGGGTGAGCCAGGTCCAGCAATACCTGTTTGCACCTTCCAGTGCTGTGCAAGCTGTAGGTGCTGGGCTGAACAAAGAGATGAGATCCATGCCTTGAGTGAGGGAGGGTAAAACAATTCACAAGGGGCAGGGCACCCATGGTGCATATTTTATTTGTATGCTGCCTGTGCTGAGCAGAATAGATTTGGGTTCTTTTCTGCCTTAAACTCCCCAATCTTACTGAGGCTGTTCCTGAGCATAGAGGAAGTGCAGAGACAACAAGCTGGGCCAGATTCCTGCCTGGTGGAAGTGGTGCTGCCTCTGCAGTTGAGTTGCACCAGATTGTGCTATGTGAGAAGTTCAGTTTTCTTCAGTAATTTTCACAATCTTCTGAAACAACATTGCTCAGGATCCTTCCCCAAGCCTGTTATTTTCACTGCCTCTTTCTCCCTCGCACTAACCACTATTTTAAAACCCTTCCTCCCTCTCCAGGACCTGGTCTGTAAGTGAGCCCCCCAAAGTCAAGCTGGCTCAGCCTGTCCTGTGAGGAATGTGTGGAGCCACCATGGCTGAGCCACAGCTGAGTTTGAGCACCCATGTACAGCTAATGAGGGCTTCAGTACTTATTCTTCTCAGCCTAGACACACCAGCCAGACATCAGAGGTTCCAGCAGCATTCAGTGCCCCAGCTCCTGACCCAGAAGGATGCCTGTATATCCCTCTGCCTGGAATGCTGCTCCTTGTCCCCACACCTTTCAGGTTCCCACTTGGCTTTCTCTGAAACCTTCCTGTCCCTGGAGAAGATGGCAGCTCCACTGCTGGGACTGATGTGTGTACCAGCTTCTTGCCTCGGGACTTTCAGGTGCTGCAAACTGCCTGAGCAAATGTCACATGGGGCTTGTTCATTGCCTTTTTGTACATTTCCTCTCACTTTATGTGAATAAGAAGACGTACAGTTTGAATTCCTTATTCTGATAAAACATTCTTTGAGTGTGTGTGTGTGTGTGGTGTTGCAGTTCAGAGGGTAAACCTAAGGAAACAGACAGATGCTTGTGCTGAAATCCTGTGCTAGGCATCTGCGTTAGTTACAGGCTGCAGCGTGTTCTAGCCCCAGAATTTCAGTCTGTGCAAGTGACAGTTTGGGTTGTAACACCCTGGAGAAGCAGAATTTAACCTGGAAGTGAGGCACTGCTCTTCTCTCGTGCAGGTGATGTAGGCTGACTGTGACTGAAGAACAGCAGACTTTGTTCTCTCTTCTGGGGGATGTGTCAAAGCTGGTTTGCTTTCCATACCTGGTCTTGCTTGCAATTTTAGTTAATTTTGTGTTCTGTAGTACTATACTTACAGTCAGGAATACATTAGAAAATGCTTGTTTGCCTATGTGAGGTGTTTTGAAAGTTTATTAGACATCAGAGATTGGTAGGGCAATCCATGGTGCTATAAAAATAGAATCACAAAAGCTATTATAAGGATATAATGTGCAAAGAAATTTCTTTCCTTCAGTTATTAATAGAAAGGTTTAGGTTTATGCCTTTGTGCTTTTGCAAGCCACGCTTTGCTCAGCCTGAAGCATGGTTTCAGCCACAGCATGTTTTCATCCACTCATCCACGGCTGAAAAACAGCTAAGGAAGCAAAAAGGAGAGGGCAGGGGGGAAATCCCAGTGCTCGTGTTAAGTCATTGAGGACTAAAGCAAACTCAGTGTTTCCTTTCCTGCAGTCAGACAAGTCTCTGCAAAAGGCAGAAGGATATTTTCTGAGCACCAGCTGCAGGGATGTGTTGGGCAGTCCTGCTGGGATCAGAACTCACCTTCAATCCTAATCCCAGGTTGGCCAATTTTAATTCCACAGTTTAATTTCACAGGTTTGAAGTGCCAGGAGCATCGAATGTGACTTGCTCAAGTTTCACACAAATCCTTCTTGCAGAAGCTGCCCTGAGGTAGCAGGAGAGCAGTGCTCCAGCCTGAGACTTACTCAGCTCCTCTCCTGGGTGCAGGGCAGGCACTGGCAACCCTCTGGCGAAGTCCAGCAGTGCCAGCCCTGCCCAGGGGTATTTGTGCTCCAGGATTCCTCATTCCTTTGGTGTGTCTATGACACATGTGCTTTCTGCAGAGGGATTCCTCAGCTGCCCTGGGTGTCAGGCTCTGCTGGGAGTGCAGGATTTGTTGCTGGCTGTGGGAAGTGGTTTCCAGAGCATCTTCCCAGGTCTGTGTGTTTGCTGGTTCTGCCTGCTCGGAGATGACATGCTCCAGAAACTGTTCTGGATCCTTCACAGACCATATCATGCTTTCCATATCGAGTAAAATAACTTTATATTGTTTATGTTGTTTGTTTCAGAAAACATAAATGGCACTGGTGGTGTGGGTTCCCACGGAACCTTTGCTTGTTGGACAGGGAGCCTGTCTGTGATCCCACCAAGCACCTTTTGTCAGAGGAGTGGCAGCTTAAACCACAGGCAGAGCTTCTGTGCAGCTGCAAGGACACCCCCACGGTCACGGGCTCCTGCATGTTGGGAACAGTGAAATCCATTAATGCACACCACGGGGGTTGTTTATGCATTCAGGTTGTGGTGGATGTGCTCGGGGGAAGAAGGAAAGGTTGTGTTCAATGTTGAGAACATTCTGTTTATAGTTTTAGTTCCTTGCTGAGGTTTCCATGCCCAACACAAGAACCATGAATGTCAATTTCTTTGCACGAGAAGCAGTTTTCCCTCTCTTTGCCTGGTGTATTAATTAAGTCAAATTAGTGCCTATTCCTGTCATATTAAATTCATCTCTTTTCAACAGGAAAATTCATCTATATTCTAGAAATATTTAAGTAGTTTTATTCTGTTATTTTAGTAGATAAGTCTGCTTCTCAATAGCAAGAATTCAAGTAGTAACCCAGCTTAGACTAGGTTGCCCTCATAAATTATACCTTCCTAGGAGGAAGAGAAAATCAGAAGTAATATAAGAGCTTTATCTAGGGAAAAGGCTAATAATGTCACTAACCTCATGATTTCAACTATGGAAATTGTCTTGCAATGCGAAATTTATTACGTTTAACATTCATGATACTGTTGGACCATTTAATGAGAAACAACATAATTGATTTTCCATAATGAGCCATCTACCAAAAATATTGAGGGGAAAATTGTCTGTTGGCCATCTGAAGAATTTTTTGAAACACAGTTGGGATGCTATTGAAATAAGGAACTTAACCTCAGAAAGATTTTTTTTTTTTTAAATTTAGAAAATTAGCTGGTATTGCCATTAAATGTGGAAATTAAGAGTGGATGAGTTAATATAGGCAGCTCTCTTAATTTCAAGCTTTATATTAGAAGTTCAAATACTTATCACCCCTCACCCTCCCATAAGAAGTGTTATTTGAATTAAAATCCCATTTTAGTGATAATTGGTTGGGTTCATTGTTCATAACATGTACCGATAGCAGCCCCTGTGTGTTTATGGATGCAGTGTCTGGGTGAGGGATCACTGTCCAAGGGATGCCGTTTTTGGGCTTACCTAGAAACAGAGGCCAGACAAAATTCAAAGAGCAGATATATTTAATGGGAGGCCTTCTGGTACATTAAGGGCAGGTGAAGCCCCACAGGGGCTACACCCAAGATGGACAATGGTCATGAGTTTTTCAGACAATTATAAGTTTGGTCCATTCACATATTATCCAGCAATTACAGCTTCAGGTAATGAAGTAATTTACCCCCAGTTTGCTGCCCCCCAACTCACTTTTGTTTTTATTTTTTGGGGCTTGAGGCAGTGGGGTACCCTTGGGTTTCAGGCCTAGAGAGGAATTGTTTTGTCTGAATAAACCAGGAGAACAGTAGCTGACAGCCTATGGAATTCTAGAATTGTACCCCAAAGCAGTTCAGAATTTGGAAGATATAAAAGCTGAAATCCTAAGGCATCACAGGTGGTGATGGTCCATCACCATCCAAAGGGCTCAGCCCCTCATCTGAAGGGGACCTGTGCCAATTACAGTGTGTGCTGTGACCCACACAGGCTGGGAGACACCCAAAATCTCACCTGTCACCTGGGAACAGGGTCATGCTCAGCTGCCCGTGTGGGGAACCCGAGGAAAGGAGACCCTCAGGAAAAAAACATCTTTATTGCTGATGCTCTGTGCTCATTGCCACTCTGGACAAAGATAAGATCAGCAGTAGGAAATGCACTTAGATGTCCCATACCATGTCCCAAACCATGTTCCAGAGCTGCTGTCAGTAACACTGCTGCACATCCAGGTCTTCCTCATGCCCAGATTCACATCTCTGTGAAACTACACCTAAATTTGGGTGTTTATTCCTAAACCAGCTGGCAATCTTCAGAACTTCCTGGAAAGATTTAGTAGCCAAACCCTACAAAAGGCCAGAGCCTGGAGGCCTTGGAGAGCCCAGGAGTCTCTGTTACCTTGATGTGCTGGATGCTGGGCGCAGAGCAGGAAGCTTTTCCTGCCGTACAGAGCACCTAAAGTGCATACCCAGAAGGCAGAAGGACTGTAATAAGGCTAGCAGACTTCAGAAGAGCTTTTTAGTGCACATTAAGATGCTTTATAGGCATTTAGGTCTGCCACTGGATATTGATGAATAGTCCTGTAGTAGCCATTAGGAAAGGAAGGGCTCAGTCCTGATGGCCCTCTGACACCTCAGTCCTGTTCGTGCTCAGGCTAGCACTCACACATCCAAGGAGACTCATTTTTCCCCACCAATATAATTTTGAAGCTTGGGCAAGATCTGCCTCCAGTGGGCTGGAATCTCACTACCTGAGACTTCTTTAAAAATTGATACGTTTGAAGATAAATACTCCTGTTCATTGATTGATTTTAGAAGTATTATAGTAAATACCTCTATAATGCAGTGGGTTTGTTCTATTATGTTTTATTCATTTGTTGAATTCTATGTTTTATTGCTGCTGAAGTTGTCTGAAAGGGAATCCTATGCATATCTTTGGACCAAGTTCCCTGAACTCTGCCAATGGACAGCCACTAGGAAAAGTTAGAAAAAACGCTGCTTTGGAACCCCTTCAAATAACTTCAAGCACTGCTTTAGTAAAGTCTCCGAAGTATTGCCCATGCAGGCTGGCTTCCCTCACTGGCACAGTACAACCCTGTCATTCCACTGGATGGGAGCATAAAAGAGGATTTCAGGAAAATCATGTTTCTGAAGGAAATACTCAGCATACCAGCCACTAGCACTCTCCAATACTGAGTTTTATGCAGCCTAATTCAGCAGTGGCCTCATGATTATACTGAAATAAAATGTTCTGGGTAAATTGTTTCATCTTTGAAACAGTTTGCAACTGAAAGCCCTTGGGGCAAAATGAGCGTGTAATTTTCTAGCTATTTTAAACCATGTAAGCACCAAGAAAAATAGTATGATTAATTTATTTTGGAGTATGTTGATTACCTAGCAAGTAAAGCTTTATAATATTTTTCTTTATGGAACAACAAAGGCCAGTTTAATGCTTTTACTTTCGTTTCGGCTCATTGGTCTGGCTTCATACCTGGTACAGACAGATTAACACTCTGAAAGCATATGAAGTATCTATATGCAGCTGAACATGGCCCACTTTGCTCAAAAAGATGATGGGTCTTCACAGAAGGAACTTACATTCGTTCACAGCATCTGGTTCCATTACATTCAGCCCAATCAAGCCATAAAATTGAAATAAAATTACTTTTGACAGTGGTAGTGGCAGTGTAACAATGAAAGCAAGATGGGAGGAAGGAAATACATACGTGGCAGGAGAGGCTCTAAGTGAGGACAAGCTGTATAAAGTGCCTTTACATTTTCAAATAAGTGACTGGGTGCGTGGGAAGGTGAACTTGGAACTACTGGAGCTTTCCAAAGTGCATTTCACCTGCTCTTTAGAGTGAGATTGTGTCTGTCTAACACAGGTGCTGCTGCCCATCTCCTGCTAGCTTTGGGGGTGACAGGGGAGCACCCTCACCCTGCAGCACACCCTCTGTGCTGCAAACCCTGCTGCTGCCCAGCTCTGGTCCTTGTGGATACAGGTCCTGCTGCTGCCACCTTCCTCAGCTGGCCTGGGGCTGGGCAGGAACATGGAGGGAGGGAGGATGGCAAAGTGTAGGGCAGGAGGAAAAGGTGGCTAAATAATATGGGTATTGTGCAGAACCTGGATAGAATCAGCATGGCAAAAGGGGCTGTGGTTTCTGTCCCAAGGGCTCTGCCACCTCTTGTGTCACGTCTGAGCAGGGGCAGGGTGGGTTCTGTGGCTGTGGGGAAGCATCAGGTGACAGTGCTGCTTGCCGCTTTGAGGTCTGTGGTGCTCTCTGCACTCAGTGAAAAACTTGGTGCAGCTTCTAAGCCACCATTACAAGAATGTCCACTCACCACAACTTGCCAGTGAATTGTCTGCAGCAGGGTGGGAACATTTGCAAAGTCACCTGTAAGGCATGAAGTGAGGGGTTGGTGTTCAGTGTAGGCACATCACACAGTTACAAACACAGTATCTGTTTTTAAGCATCCAGGTTCAGAAGACTAAAGGTGTTCCCAGCTCCCCAGCCTTCCTCAGGGCTGTGCCTGGTTCTCAGTGTTACAGATAAGTTATGTAATAGTTGGGTCTCACAATTAAGAGATGGATATTATGTAGATGTATAGTAATGTTATTGTAATATGTCATTCCATAGTCCTCTTTCCCTCCCCCCTTGTAATAGCCTTAGTAGTCAAGACATTTAGAGGAGGCTGGCTTGTTACCAGGAGGTGCAGCATAACAACACCTGACCTCCAGTCAAGGTGTAAGAAGTAATTTCCACCAATGGATGGCACAGAAAGAGTTAGTGACAAGACTTTCAGAGGAGCAAAGCATATAAAAGACAGAACGTCCATTCTGTAGATGAGCCACATGGCAGGCAGCCACGGGGGGGGAGGGAGGGGGGGGAGGGGTTCCCAGCACTGTAATTTCTCCTTATTTAGTCCTTTGTTGTAATTTTTGTTGAATTTTAATACATTTTTTTAAAAGTGAGCAGTTGTTTCTCACATCGCTGGCACTGCCTGGGACAGCTCTGAGGCCTGTGCAAAGAGGAGCTCTGCTCAGACACACCTGTGCCAACCTCTCCCACCAGATCAGGGTGAGGACATGGAATCAGAGTGTTTCCCTGACTGAGCTGCTGTGTCTGTGGCAGGACTGGACTGTGTTTAGGGAAGTAGGTGTGAGAAATGATACTCACTTCCAAAAATTTAAAATGTTTATTAAAACCTTATCAAAAATATAACAGAAGACTGAATAGAGAAAATATTATGGCACTGGGAGCAGAGGATCTTTCCCACCATGTGCTCACCCACACAATGGAGGTGTCACCTTTTAACCCTTTAGCTCTCCCAAAGTTCTGTCCATCGACTCCTTCTTCACTGTCCAGTACTGGGGATCACTTCCTGACATCTCGACTGGAGGTCAGGTGCTGCCATAGTAATGAGCCGACCCTCCCAAATGTCCCAAACCCAGGCCACCCCCTGATAACAACACAAGGGGGTAAAACATAACTGTAAGTCTATAAAACGTCTCTTAACATACACACATGATATTTGCCTTTCAGTTGTGAGAGTCAGCCATGGTGTTACTCATCTCTCACACAGGGATATGCTGAAGGCTGTGGAAACACTCCCACCTTACAGGTGTGGCTGTGTGGCTGGGTTTTGTATGGGAGGTATTTACAGAAGCAATGTAAAATTTCAGCTACTGGAAAGCTATACACATTTCTGTGAAAAACACATGTTAAAAACGAAAGAAACATAGGAACTTTCTGATTTTTTTCTGGGTTGGGAGCAGGTAACAAGGCCTGGCCTTGTCTCAGGTGTGCCGGGCTGGGCAGGCTCTCCTGTGGGGTCAGGGCCTGTCCCGTGCTGTTTGTGCCCTGCAGAAAGCGTCCCCACATGGCATCTCAGTGCCACGGTGTCCTTCAGTGCAGGGGCCATGTCCCGTGTGTGAGGGCTCGTTTTCAAGGTGTTGGTGATGGGGATCACAGTCCTGGCAGCCCAGCCAGGCTCTGTGCCCATGTCCCTGAGGCAGAGCAGCCTGCCCAGGGGAGTCGGGGCTGTGGAAGGAAGCTTGTGTGGGAGCTGCTCCCTCCTTCAGTGCTGAGCTTGTTCAGAGAACAAGTGCTTCGTTTGATTGCTCTAAATACCTCATTACCTCTGATGAGAAGCTGCATTTTCCCTGCACTTGTCCTGGGCCTGAACCGAGCTGCCTGCAGCTGTTGTGTATCCTGTTTGTGCTCACTCACCAAATTAGTCACCTTCACAGACTTTTTTCTGTACTGTTGCTTTTTTAACTGGCTTCTGAATGTTTCTGTGATTGTCAGAGCAGGATTTATTGAGCGTTAATCCATCTGGGCTTGCATGTGCCCACCTCAGTGGTTTGGGTCGCTGGTGCAGCTCTGGGCGAGGTGGCTCCTGTCTGCTGCAGGGGCTGGGGTGCTCCCATCAAACCTGGATATTTCCTCCCTCCTTCAAGCACTGTGGAAGCAAGGTGGAAATGTTGGACATTCTACCACTAAGTGTGCTGCCCTGTTGGTGAGTCAGGACTTTACTGAATGTTTTGATAAGCATAGAAGTGATGAAGAGATGTCAAGGCAGGAGAGGATGCCAGTTTCTGTTACGTGTTTGGTTTCTCTCTTTGACAAAGGTATGTTGCTGTTTTGGAGGAATTGTTAGGTTTGGTTTTGTGCTCTTTTTTCCCCACTGTGTTAGGATGCACTATTTGTTTTTCTATGTTTGTGGGTAAGATCTCATGCAAATTGTTCCTGAAAACAGCTTGCTTTCCTTGTCCATGAACAGTGTGCCTTTTCATGAATATATTTAGCCTTCTCGTAAACATGGATAGCTCCTAAAGCCAATGTCTTTCTCTTTACACATCCAAGGCTGCCAGAAACCAGTTCAGAGAAAGCAATTTTTATTTACCACAGAATTTCTTCAGCCTCACTATTTCTGGAGGTGTTTTCAAAGGGAAATGTACAGAAAGCAGCAGCTGTTTGAGTCACACACATGAAAATCAAGTTAGCTGAGGAATGAATTTTACAACACATCACTTTTACTGTCATACCTGAAATGAGTGATTTAACTGATGACTATAATTTAAATCAAAATATTGCAGGCTTCATTCAGGAAAAGTAGGTGATATTTAAATGAGGAAATAAATCGGGATTGAAACACGAGACTTTGTTTTCTGATGCTAATTTTGAAAATAATGAACATAGTTCATCTTGTTGCACACATTGCACAGCACCCTGGGGCTGCTTGTGCTGTGCTGGGGGCACTGGCTGGTCCTACCAGGGTTCACCTCAGACCTTCCCAAGCTGTCAATGCTGTGCCAGGGTGGATTCTGTGTGACTGCAGCCCACCCTGGTGTGTGTAATTAAACAGGCCTTTTACCACTGACCAAATCCCTGGGTGGTTACAGAGGCAGGGAGAACAGATCAGCTGATAAGGCTGGGGATGAGTGGTGGGGAAGGAGCACTCTGTGTGAATAACACAGAGTTATTCTGGCCAGAAATCCAGCAGGAGCAAGGTGATGCCTTTTGAGGCTACCTAAAAAAAGAGGCCAGACAAAATTAGGAGAGTAAAAAGCAGTTCTATTTATTGAAGGGACTTCAGGTTCATTTTAGGCACATGAAAGCCCCCCCCCCCAGGGGCTACACCCAAAAATAGACCACAGGTCACGGGTTTTCACACTTTTTTAAGTTTGGGCCATTTGCATATTGGGGGTTAATCTTCCAATTCCAGCTTCAGGTAATGAAGTCATTTACCCCCAGTTTGCTCCCCCCAACTCACTTTTGTTTCCATCTGTGGGGCTGAGTCAGTGAGGTGTCCTTGACTGCCAGGCCTGCAGAGGAATTGTTGTGTCTGACCAAAATGGGAAAGCAGCAGCTCACACTGTGTGTGGAGTTCAGAGTTATACACTAAAGAGCTGCAGGATTACAGATATATGAAAAATATACAAATCCTAAAATCCTAAGGCATCAAAGGAGTGCTGCTCTGCTGGCTGCTCTGCTCAGAAGGGTTCCCTGACAGGGGCATCTCCTCCCTCCTCACTTAAGGGAGGTCCCCTTCCTGTGCCCACATTTATTTATGGTTTTTAACAAATAACTTGTCTGCAAGCAGTTGTGTAAGTTATCTGTCATATCATATTTATCTCCAGTCAGAGGATATTTTGAAAGGCAGGTGCATCAAGTCAAGCTTATGACAGGCTGCATGGGTGTGAGGGAAGCTGGAAGGGCCCAGGGCAGGGGAGGGCAGTGACTGCCAGGCTGCAGGAGCTGCCAGTGAGGGTGGGAATCAGGCACATGGGAAAGTCACTAATCTGATCTGCTTGTCCTTTTCCTGCTGCTGTATTCCATCTGTGTTCCCTTATGGGGTGCCAAGGAGTCACCTTGGTTCTTTTAGGCAAACGGATTTCTTCTCTTCACGTGTATATTTGATCATGGTTAGAGAAAATGAGGATGTAATCAATCAGTGAAGTTTGTTATTTTACAATATGGATTACTTTCAGTCTGTTCTAGTCTACTCATGCAGATGAAGCTGAAGTTTCCTGGATGCTTCCAGAGGGAGGAACCCAAGTGTCCTAAGGTTCAGGGTAACTTTTTTCTGTGCACAGAAGTAAACTGGATCCTGACCTGTGCTGATACCCTATTCATGCACAGAAGGGAATTTCTCCTGAATAACTGTGTTTGCCAATAGAGCAACCTTTGGGGGGATATTTTCTGGCACAGCTCTCTGAGGATCTTGTAGCCATCAGGCTGGTGTTTGTGCTGAGCTCTCCTGTGGATCTTGTCACCTCCCAGATGGAGCAGGTCCAGTTCTGCAAGACAAAAGGGAGTTTTCAAGAAACCATGGGCAATCTCTTACTTTTGGACACTTAAGGCTGACTTAACAGTTAAGGTAGCCTTAACTGTTAGAGATTATTATGCATAGATGGAGACTAGCCTATGCATCTGTTAATTATCTTCCCTGATCCACCAAAATGATGGAATATTTTTCTCAGTCACATGTAAGTGATATTGATGCTGGAAGGGAGCAGGTGGTATAAATCATTGCAGTGCTTGGTTCTTGGTTTAGAGCAAAAGAATGGGCTTCTCTTAAGTGCCTTCTCATTTTAGTGTGATACAGCTTTCATAGTCTGAGTAGGTTTTCAGAAAGAAAAATCAGTCTGTGGTCCCCAAACTTCAGCTGGCAAGTGTAAATCTCTTGCTTTGTTCCTGAGGAAGGAAAAGCCAAGGTTTTGTGGGAAAAGGTGCACAGTTGTCCTGGTTGGTTGTTGCAGGGTAATTAGTTCAGGATCTGGATACCGGATCTTTCCATGTGCCTCAGCAGGCCCATTTGCAGCTTCCTTTTTGGAAGATGCCATCCCAGGTGTGTTTGCTGTTCAGTGACTCCTGATGTGCACAAGTAACGAATGAGAAAAAATATTTCACTAATGGTTTGGGGGTGGTAGGGAGGGGATGGAGAAGTGCTAAGACTTATCTTTTCCCAGCTGTGAAGTTTATTTGTAGTCCTTGTTCCCTTCTGGCTCCATCCCATTTGCTACACTAACGTAAAAAGGAGGAAGAGGAGGAGGAGGAGGTTGGGACAGGTTCCCTGGGAAGAGAGGCACAATCCAGTGTCCATGTTGGCAGTGCTGCTCCTGCAGGACAGGAATCTTCACTTCCCAGCTCAATATCTTTGGGTTTCAGTGAAGAAAATACATCTCATCAAAAGAAAATGAAGATTATCTTAAACCAGTGGGAAGAGGTTTCAAAACAAAACCCCTCAGAAATGGGATAGAACTTGTGAGTCTCTGTGCAGCTTCAAATGCACTGCAGACAAAAGTACCTCTGGGTACCCTGAGCTCTGAAGAATATCATTAAAGGAAAGTAAAAGAGATTATTGCTTGAAAAGGAAATTCAGGAGTGCACAAACCCTTCATAATTTCAAATATGAAGTCTCTTCTGGGAGAACAGTAACTCAGGGATCCTGAAGGATCAACGAGGTTTTTGTGAACTTGTGATTTTTCTCTGTGTTTTTGTGTTGGGGTTTGGTGGGGGTTTTTTGTGGGTTCTTTTCTTCTCTTAAAAAAAAAAAAAAAAGGCTATATCCTTCATCCCTTCTCTATAACCCAGAGGTGATTAGAGAGCTCCTGTGGAGTATCAAACTGCTATACTGAGATGATAGAAAAGTTGTGAATAACCATATCTTAGGAAAAATCTTTGAGCTTTGACTAAAAAAAAAGAGAGTAAAAATCTGCCAGAGAGGTAAATGTGTGCAAGAGTTATATCACCTGAGATGGACGCTGGATCCTGCGCTCCTTAAAAATAAATAAATAAGTAAAAGTACGTTTAATCATTCCCTGGAAGTGAGATCCCTGCTGGAACAATTAATTCATAAGGCTGCCTTGCAGGCCTGTGGGAGCCTTGCTGGCAGCGGTGATTAATGCTGGCTGCAGGAAGCAGCCCTGGGGAGGCATCACAAATTATTAACCCTGCCCAAACAGGCTTTGCCAGGAGCCCCCCACCAACCGGTAACAAGGGGGAAAGTGGAATTCAACAGTGATTCAGCAGGAGAGGCAGATGCCTCTTGGGGCAGAGGAAAGGCCTTGGATAGGATGGAAGGGCCCACTCCGTGTCACAGGGCATGTTTTTGTGACTTTTCTAAACAAGTGTGCCTGTGTTGTCTGTCCTAGGCAGTTTGGCTTTTTTTTTTTTTTTTTTTTGCCTTTATGTGGATTATTGTTAATTAAGATTAACAAATCTTTTTTTTTTTTTTTTATATGGCAGATCCATAAACTAGATTTTTTTTAATTTAAGAAATTTAGCGACTGGTCCAACTCCCCAGCACATCCATAGGGATACATCTGTGGTATCAAAGGCAGAAGATGTGTGGCCCCTGGCTTTTTTAGAGAAGAGGCTGTGTGGAGCTTGGGAGGGCTGTTTGTCTGGCTGGGAGCCTGGCACAGCAGGTCTGTGTGGAGCAGGGAGAGGCCATTGAAGTATAACCTTGAGCTGCTGAGAGAAGTGTGGCCAGAGCTTGGAAAGAGAAACACAATCACTCAATTGTCTGAAAATTTCACCCGGGGAATTCAATGCCAGCTCCCAAGGGGTACAGCACAGGGTGCCAGGCATTTTAGGTCAGAGTTTTGATATTGGCATGGCTGCCAGCATCCCCACATCACTGGGTACATCTCCTTCCCTTGCTACCCAAAGGCTTCAACTCTCTGTAATCTGCCTGGTTAGAAAAAGAAGTGTTCTTCCAAAAGGGCTGTGCCAGTTCCCCACAGATTCTGACAGGCTGTGCAGCTCCCCAGGGAGTGAAGTCTGATTTGTAAAGGCTTGGGGAGCTCCTGGATTCCCTGTGCAGGGCACAGCAGACAGAAATCAGGTGTTTGAGAGGGAAAAGTGAGGCCTCCACCACTCCCCAGCCTCTGTGAGGAGGGCTTGGCATGTGTTGTTTGCATGATCAGGTACTTCATATGAAAAGAATAGTTTTCTTTAATTCAAACACTAAGCAATTTGAGAGACCATCTAGCATTTCAAGTTGATACAGATCTGGTTTTATGTTGGCATTAAACAAGATCAGGTGTAGTTTTGTGTTTAATGCATATTTTAACTGTACTGTGATAATGGAGTGCTATACTTTCCAGTCTAACCTGAAGAGAATTGGAGAGTTTATACTGAAATGAGAGGAATACTTAGTTTTGGTACATTTTTCTTAAAGCATCAGCAAAATAAAGAGTCTGATGTCTAATGAAGCTCTTTGTGTGCCTCTGAATTCACGACAGCTAAAACAATTCTGTTAGCTCACAGATTAGATTAGAACTGTAAAAATGAAATAAAATGTCATCTGGGTAAATAATCTACTACCACAGGTGTTGAAAAACAACCCTGAGCAGGAATGGCCTAGGCACCAAGTAATTAAATTACGATGACAGATGATAGTTTAATAAGGTGATTGTTATGAGGTGGGCCTGCCATCCTGAGCGCTTCCCAGCAGCACTGGATGCCATGTTTGGAGGGTGGCAGCACAGAGGATTTGCAGTGAGATTTCCATGTGATGACTGTCAGCGTTGCAGGGAGAACTGCATCCTTTGCTTCCCATAATACTGTCTCTGTGGACATGTTAAGCAGCTTCTTCACATTATACATCCTTAGTGGGTTCAAATGTTTATTTTCAAGGGCTATAAAACAACCAGGTTTATCTCTGCTTTCTAACAGATTAAGAGGCCAGTGCATAACAATTAAGAGCCAGTCCTGTAACTACTGAGCACATTCAGATTTGATTCTCAGCATCTGTGGAGACTGGCAGAGTAACACAAGCTGACCAAAAGAATTCACATTAAATCAGAGGAAGCAAGACATTTGCTCTGCCCTCAGCAGCACTTTCTCACACTGCAAGCCAGCAAACCTCTCCTCTGAGCTAGGTGAGCTTGCATGCAAGAGGAGGAAAAAGCAGTTGCTGTCCTTCAGGCTGACAGAAGTGTTTCTTTCCTGACAGAGGTGTTTTGGTTCAGAGCCCCAATCCATTTGCTGGAGGTCCTGCAGAACCACCAGCCAGCAGTGCACTTTAAATACTTGATAACCCAGGCCAGCGCCTGTGGTCACATTAGAGGCAGAATGTGCCCTGATGCCACTCTGCTGTTGACACTCATTCAGGTGTTCCCTGGTTTTCCAAAGATGGGTCACAGGGCATAGGAGAGAGGGTGAAAGGGAGAAACTTGTTCTTACAGTGGGACACTGAGCCCATAATAAGTGCTTTCTTGGGGGAAAGCCAAGCTTTGAAAAACCCAAACAAACAATAAGCCCCCAAACTGAGTTTGTTTTGGAGTCTCACAGTGTCTCTGTGGCTCTGCAGTAGGCATGTTCTGGCAGCATCTGGCTCACCTGGGCAGCAGTGTGGGAGCTCTAGGAGGGCACTGCTGGCACCAGACATGGCACAGGAGCTGTGCTTGCAGCATCTCAGGACATAAATCACTCTCTAAAGAGCAGTTCAGCTCTAAAAGACCTTCGTTTCCCACCGAGACAGGACAGGTTGCAGCAGAGGCAGCTCCGCTGCTATAAATCAAGCATCAGAGTGGTTTGGGGTTTGAAGTTGCTCTCCTTTCCACTCAGGGGAAGGTGGGGATGAGCTGGAGTTGTCACAGGAGGTGTAAGTCAGGGGAGAACACGGCTTCACTGCTGAGCTTTGCTCTCATGACAGAATTAATTTGGATTGTCCTGTTGCCTCTCGTGGTTGGAGTTTAGCAGATGTAACTGTACAGCCTTGAACATGAAGGCAAACGTTGGAACCAGTGGGAACAGAGTAATTGGTACCGACTTTCATGAGCCCTATTGATCTGAGTGGAGAGCATATTAGTTGGTATCTCTAACACTTTGTAGTGTTAAAATTCATCAATGCTCATAAATGCCAATATGTAACAGCAGGTGCTGCTGTGATTTAGTGAATCATTATGATTTCTATTTAGTAAATCAGTTGCCATCACTGTTAATATTTAATTTGTAAGTTAGTGCATCACCCAGCAGTACAGGAGGGATGAGGCTGCAAACACATTTTCAGTAAATATGATATAAATACCGTGACTTCTGCTATTCAGTGCAGCCCATATGTTAGCTGTTGATAACTATGATTTTTCTATAAATACAGCATTGTACCCTGACCTTTAAAGGGATGAGATGTAAAATGGAGAAATTTACCATGATAAATATCTTTTGAAGGAAAGTGAAAAGTATCTGAATTTAGGACAGAGCAAAGCAAATGGTTACTAGAGATAAGTGTGTGCTTCTCTTAATGAGTTCTTAGGAATGGACCTGGGTTAAATGGGAAATTCTGATCTTGAGCACATGTTTGTTCAGGAGCAGTGTTTCTCCTGACATCAGTGAAAATACCAAGTCTTGGTGTGTTTTGATGGGATCCCAAGGACCTGGTAGTGTTGTCACCCCAAGGTAAGGCTGTAAGAGCTCTGGGGAAGGAGGGCAACAGGGGACACCTCAGTCCAAGGGAACTGCTGTGGCAAACTGCCTAACTGCCCCCATACTGCAGACACCCTTGTCCCAGAGGAGTCACACTGTGCCTCCAGGTTAATAATTCAGTGATAATTACCCAGGTAGCCGTGCTCCAGATGGACTGCTGATATTTGTAAACCTGCAGCCACAGAATCCTTCTTGAAGCTTGTTGTAAGATGGTTGGGATCATGACAAGGGTGCCAGTACTGCCTGTATCAGGGGCTTTAAATGAGTGAGCAGTGAGCAAAGGATCTCAGACTGCTGAGAGTCAAAACACACCATTCCACAGCAAGGCCTGTGGGAAGCACTGCCTTGGGGATTCACATCTCAGGCAAAAAAACCCAGAGGGATTCTTACTTCTGTGTTGGAAAAAATGCTTTGAGTGTGATTTGATCACTGAAAGGTGAGAGATTTTAAAGATAATACCTGAGGAAATGGGGAGACTCCCCCCAGTGTGGCCAAGGTTTTTCTGTCCAGTTCAGAATCCTGGCCATCTTCTGAGCTGGGTAAAGAAGAAAGCACCGCCTCTGCCACAGCTGAAGGGATGCAGAGGTCTGACTGTCAATCATCAGAAGTGTTTCCCTGAGGGATAACCCATCCTTCCTCTCAGGCACCTGGGCTTCACAGTGTCAGAATGAACTTCGGGGCAAGTTCAGCCACCAGAAAGACTGTGCAGCACAGGAACCCAACTTTGGGGGTGTGGGGTGGGTGTTGGGGCTGGGCCTGTTATTTGAGAGGTTTTGGGGTATTTAACCCAAGGCTAGCATAGAAATAAGCAATGTTCTGCCAAACATATTTTGTAAGTTGGAGGGGGAGTCAAACATTCAGCAGACACTGAATCACTTAATAAGCAGCCACAATTCAGTTTTCAGAGACAAATCAAGGGCTGCCAGAACTTCTCAGTTCCATACCAACTGCCTTATCATTGCTATCCACATTTCTATAAATTTACAGAGAGTCTGGGGGTTTAAATAAGCTATTTTACTAGTCACTGCCCAGCTTTGGGACTTTCCACACAGGGAGGTGCCATATCCATTAGTCTTCAGTACAACTTTACTGTAATTCCTGTCATCCTAAATACCCTCCTTCTCCACCCATGAAGAATCTGCCTGGTGTTTGTTCTTTTTCTCCAAGTGCAGTAGATGGCATGGAAAATAGTCTGGAGTATCTATGTATTTTATTACTAGCTTTTTTCAAATTCTGTCATTTTAATCCACAGAAATTTGTTTATAGTCTTCTGGTTGCAATTTTTTTTCCCATGCTGAGGTATAAGAGAAGTCCAGTATTTGCCAGAATATGCCCCCTTTGGAGTTATCTGGGTGGATGCAGCCAGAGGTGAAAGGTGCTTCAGCCTTGCTGTTGTTGCTGTTGAGCTGCACAAGGCACTGGCAGCTTCTGCAGTGAAGGTTCCCCAAGCTCTCTTCTGCTGAGCCTTCGATTTGTGCTGACAGCATCATTTTGTCTGGGTGATTCATCATTTCCTTCCTATCACAAACCTTTAGACAAAGGAAACTACTTCAGCAGTGAGCCCCCACCATGCTGGGAAGTGCTCTCCCATTTGGACTGAGAAGTCCCAAAAAGGGAATTTCCTTCCATTCAGGAGGGTGTGTCTACAGGTGCCTGGCAATAGCAGGAATGCCAGCATGGCAACTTGTCTCCACTTGGAGTGGGAGTGACTCGGGTTTATCCCAAAGAAATCCTCTGACCTTTCTTTCCTTTCCATTCTCTGTCCCTCACAGCTGCTTCTCCCAGAGATCCATTGCAA
Organism: Vidua chalybeata; assembly: GCF_026979565.1. Classification (NCBI taxonomy): domain Eukaryota; kingdom Metazoa; phylum Chordata; class Aves; order Passeriformes; family Viduidae; genus Vidua; species Vidua chalybeata. The sequence continues at coordinate 25,054,246 of NC_071539.1, forward strand.
CAAATAATAAAATACTGCTGTAATTTTGGAAGTAAGCTATTCGAAGTGCCCCATATTGCAGCATTTTACTGAGATAAAAAAGTACTCAAACAAAATTAAAACCACTTTCCTCAGGTTAAGATCTTATCACCAAAGAGTCAAAAAAAGGGCTGAATTGTCTGATTCTGATCGTTTCTGTTAAAAATACTTCTTTGCAGTATGCCTCCTGCTAGGTAAGCCTGCTGAAATAACTACATGAAACTCAGCTGGGGTGGTAGAGTGGAAATCTCCTGTTTCATTTGCTGCTTTTTCTGCCCTTAAGGCAAAATTCATAACATACAATATGGAAATGCTGGTTCCAATGACATGTTTTATACCACTATCCAATCTGGTTACAATTTTAATATAAGCATCACATTAGCAAGTGTTTCATCTCCCTAAAATATCTCCCCAGTTTTTTTAATTGTAGCTCCTTAAAGCTTTCACGACAGTTCACTTATTTATTATTTCTTCTTTCCCCATTCTTTCCACCTCCTTCCACCCTCACCAGCTTGGCAATGTTTCCTTGGCCCTTTGGTGACCGAACTTTCTCTCACTGGTACGAAATTATAACTCAGCCTGTTTTCTCCCAGTCCACAGGAGGTGGGAAGAAACCTCACATATCATGACTAAGTGACATTTAGCACATTGGGTCTAATCGGTTTCAGCCCTCTTCGAGCAGGCTCTGGTAGATTTAAGAAGTCAACACAGTAGGAAGTGTCTTACCCACAACAATCTGCCTACTCAGAAACAGCAAGCTGGACTTTATTTAATCTATAGTTCCTTTAAAGTGACAGGGTTGGTAAATGGGATGCTTGTTTGCATCTCTATTTCTGGAAAGCCTCTTGCTGGTTCTGCTCCGTGGCGCGTTGCAGATCCAGGAGCTGGGGTGGCAGGGATAACGTTATTACCAGCAAGTCACACATCTCCGAGGAACTGCTGTGGCTTGTGCTTTCAGGAGACCCTTAACAATTCCTCCTGCACCCTGAAGGCACCAATCAATACCTGCCTTGCTCTCGCTGGAGTCATCTGCACAGGATATTGGCAGCATCTCTTGCAGCAGGTGCTCATTAAGAACACCCAAGCTTTCCCTGCTCAGACCTCCATTAACACAGCATTCTGTGCTCTGCATAATTCCTCATGCTTAACGTTTTCCAGCAGAGCAAATGAGATCGTGGAATCAGGGAAATGTGTTTGTGTGAATTCCCCCTGGGGACCTGGGCTACAGCTACCCCCAGCTCCCATGAGTGTGTGTGGTTTATTGTTCACATGCTTATGTGTGCCTTCTTTAGAGGTAAAATGTACGACAGATAACTCGGGGAAGCTGTCCTGAGGGCACAGCATGGGGGAAGTACAGGATAAAGGACAAGGAAGATGGATTGGGAGAGATTTGAGACACGGGTTAAGGGAGGAAAGGAAGGAAACACAATCAAAATCTGATTGTGTTTAACAATTTCCATAGCAGTTGTATCCTCCAACAAGTCAGGCCACATGCTGCTCCTATTTATACAGCTTTCAGGCAACAGAGAACATGATGAACTCTAACAGTGATAGCTCATGTAGTTGGAGGGTTAGAACAATTAAAGGAGTGGGAAAGAGATCTCCAAGTAGCACACTGAACTGGAGAGGGGCTCATGAAGACACTGCCATGGGGCAGCACAGGCAGGTGACAAAGGCTCGCTAGTGGCAGCAGCAGGGAAGAGCAGAAGGCATGTGAGAAAGCAGAAACAAATGGTGAGAGGCAGGAGCATTTCCTTTGTCAGGCATTGCTGCAGCCGTTTACACTGGGAGCACAGCAGTGCACAGTACAAAATGTGCAGTAATGCTTTTCATTACTCAGATTGCTTTCCCCAACAGTGCCTTTGGTATTGGGAATTACATATCTCAGTGGCTCAGTGTGCATAATGTTGGAATAGTAAACTATAAACTTCAAAAGCCAGACATAAACTTGCCCTTACTGGGCCTCTCCTCCCAGTAGCTGCCATGTCTGAAGTCATTTGAAGGCCGGAGGAAGAAGTGAACTGCAGGCAGTGTAAAATGCACATCAGGATGATTAACATGTTCAGACATGTTTACCGTGTCACATTTGATTCTGTTCGAGTTTAATTTCTGTAACTGAGATGGGTGATCTGTATTCCTTTGTATATACACCCTTTTTTCTTAATTTACTTATGTTGCCCCAGGTTTTCATAGCAGTTATAATTTATTCCCATCTGGAGCATGGGCAAAGTGTTGAGAAATACAGGGAGACCAGTAACAATTCATTAGGAAGCCCCATTAGAAAGCTCTTTTAATGATGATCCTTTGACAAGCTAGCACTTCAATTTTTTCAGTTGACTTGTTATAATTTGTTTTTAACAAATCTGCACTAAATCAAACCCCATATAAAAGCCTTATTACAATGATGAAATTATCATTATTAATCAAACACGGTTTTGTTGTGGAGTGTAACCAGGGAATTTTCTTTCTTTTTGATTTGTTATTGACAACACCTATTTTGTATAAAAATATTAGCTGACTTTAATTGTGCTTATCTACTCCACAGCTTCATCCTGTGCATTACTTGCAGTCTTGCAGGTTGCTTGCAGTGCAAAAGAATACTTGTCCTCATGATCTAATCCTGTCCTCATGTCTGAGAGCTGAGGCAGTGCTGTGCCACTAGAAGGATGTGCTGTGTAGATTATTGATGTGAAAGCAAGTCTTTATTTGCTGTGGAAAATACAAATGTTTCATCTTATCTGCAGGTATCACAGGAAGCAAGAGGTCCCTCAGTGACACTCCCTGCTCTCTGTGTTTTCTCTCACAGTCTCTAATTTCTGTTTTGGTTGCTGTGTGCATCTCCTGATCTGCATTGTCTTCTTTCCTGAGTGGGAAAAAAAATACAAGAACAGTAAAAATCTGTGACTCGTACCTTGAGCAATTAAATATTGTCAAATACATTTTCCAGATGGTTTCACTCCTGTCCATGGCTCAGGGGCACCTGCTCCTCTGCATCTTTAGGGCTCCCTGTGCTGGTTTTGCCTGGGCTGGATGTGTTGCACTGTTCTGCCCTTCTTGAGACCCTGCCTGAAAGTTCTCCTTAGTCTCAGTTCTGCCACCCTGGAGATGCAACTGAATTTTGGGAATCCACACTCCAAAAAAGCACACAGTGACCTAGGCACGTTTCTATATTGGTTTTCCCAACAGGAGCAAGGCATGAAGAGTGAAAGGGTTTTGAAATGACAGTTTGCATTACTGCCTCCCTGTTTACTCCTGTCCCACTCCTCCCTTTCCGTTATTTGCACATAACTCTGCCTGTGCATACGTGTTGAAGTTTGAAGAACTGATCTGGGTTGAAAATTTGCCCATTCTCCCATCCTGCTTATCACAATGGCCCACAGGCAGTGCACTGGGATGGGCAGGGATTGTCCATGGAGTACAAGCTTAGGGCACTGGGGACACTCACTCTGGCTCTGCCCCCAGGAGCTTTCAAATCTGCCACTTTTATCCAAGAGAGACCTTTTGGGAAACAACCACTTCAGCTGTGGTGAGGCTTTTTGTTGTTGGTTTGGGGGTGGATTTCAGGGCAGTACCTTGAGGAACAGCATAAAATAGGGATGTGGATTCTAGTTCCAATATTTCTTAAGGGACTTTCTGAAAACAGATTCTCAAGTGCATTTTCCTTTGTTTAGCTAATCAATAGACACCTCTTTGGCTTGCAGTTATTTCCAGTGCTCACCTTGAGGGGTCACAGATCACTAAGCCTGGGTCACGCTGTGAAGCTCAGCCCTGTGCCCAAGTGGCTGCAAAGGCTGGGACCTGATGAATGGAGCTGTGGTAGGACTGACAATAGGAGTTATGCTTATTACATTGATTCTGCATGGGTTTTATCCTAAAATGTTTACCACTGCTAGTTTTGATCTCCCTTGATGAGCTGTCGAAGGTATCTTTCCAGGAAAAGAGTGAAAAACAAGTCATGACTTCTTTTGTTAGTGCTGGGGCACTGGCAGCGATGTTGATGGGAAGGTGATACTGCCAATACTGTTCACACTTCAGCCTCTTCCCAGCTGCCAGCACCATACCTGAGGCTTTCAGCCAGTGCCTGATGAAAATCATCTGCCTTAGGGAAAAGGCATTTGTCCTGTTTTGCTGTCCTAGATCCAGAGTTACATTTGTGTTTCAGAAACTTAATGTACAGGGTCAAGGCTCTGGAAGTCGAAAAATAAGTACCTCTGTCTTCAGAGCCTGATCCAAATGCTTTTTCACATGGAAAGCGTTCAGGCACTGAGATTTTCACTTGGAAAGTCCCAAAAGCATTGTCCAGAGAGCCACCAGCATATAGTCAAACGTGAAATCCCTTATGTTCCATATTGACACATTAAAGACTTATTTTCGCTGCCCATTTTCAAACTGACAGAAAGAACCTGTCCCCCAATGCTGTAAATATTCCATGGTGCAATGTATGCCCTCCTCTGAGGTTTAGTTACACTGAAATCATCAAAACTGCTGCTTGTGAGTGGTGACTTCTGCAGGTTGCAGACTGGGGTCCCACATTGGAGTGAGGAGCTGCAGAGCCAGTTCAGTGCAGGCAGGAGCAGCACAGGTACCTCAGCAAAGCAAGTGGTTTTGCACCCTCTCTTCCTCATAATAAATGAAGGCAAGATGGAATGTGCAAACCAGAAACATGTCCTTGCCAAAAAACTATTAAGTGTAAATTTCAATATGCTCTACCTCTCGATATTAGTGGGACTAATTTGAAAGGGAGATGTGGGAACTGCTAACTTAACTGAAATTTTAAAAAGAGCAATCAGTGTTTGATCTTCTATTAAATATTTTGCCATTTGTGCTAAAGAAACAGTTGGTAGTTTTTCAATTAGAAAGTTGCCACTTTGCAGAGGAAAAACACATTTGACTGCGAAATGTACAGAATGGTGACAGGAGCAGTCATGGTGGGAGCAGGGTGAAATCTGATCTTCAGTCTAACATGATTAACAAAGTAATTTATTTTTCATACGTGTATATGCAGGGAGGTTTTGGTTCTGTTTCAAAGCTTTGTTTGTGTTTCCAAATGGGGTAGAGGGTAATTTAGTGTAGAAGGATGGAAATGACCTCTGATTGCACCTTATCCTGTTGGTTTATATTCTGGTGCAGCAGTGAGTAACCTGTTAATATGGTGTATTTCACACCTCATTGCTGGCCATATTAAAAGTTTTTATCCTAATTCCTCAGTAAATATTAATGTACAGTATTCACTAGTATCTGTCTGTTTCATTTACTTTCCCCATTTTTCTTTGTAATTCCTTTTATTCCCTTTATTCTATGGTGATTCTAATCAAAGCCAAATCCAGTTGTTTTAATGATCAGTTTTTATTAGTCCTCCAGGCAAACTGCACTGCAGAGATATGACATTGGAGCCCAATATTATTATGCCTCTACAGAAATGATTAATTTAAGTTTTTTGCATATTGCAAGAATTAAAAACATAATAAATCAGCAGAGGTTTGTTATACTAAGTGATGTATGTAACCTGTTAGCCATTGTGTTTGTTTTAACTGTTCAGTATTTGTCAAGATTTTGTAAAAACCTTCGTTTATGCTCCTGATCCAAAGGCTGATGTGTACATTGCTGTGTAAGCTGACTGATCTCAGCTCAGATATGAGACTGACAATAAAGAAAAAGTTGAAAAAAATTAAGTTAAACCCAGAATTTCCAGAGACTTCAGCTGAGCTAAGACTGCAGAAAGTTAAGTTTGGATTTTCTTAACAATGAAGCTTGGTTAGTGTGGCAAGCACATTTCTCTCTCTCTCAGGATTTTTTATTGAGGTGCACAGAGAGAAATGAAAGAGAAAACAATTTCTATTTCTGCTCCTTGTTTTTCTCTTGTGGAATGTGTTTGGAGAACTGTTTACCCAGAGTGAGCGCTTGGTTGGACCATGGTGGATTGTTTGGGCCTGACAGCCAATTGGATCTACCTGTGTCTGGGCTCTGGAGAACAAGGTCACGAGTTGTGAGTTAGTTAGATATGATAGTTAGAGAAAGTAGCATGTAGTATTTAGTATCCTCTTTTATATAGCATATTAATGTATTATAACATAATGATAATAAAGAAATCATTCAGCCTTCTGAAATGGAGTTAGACATCATCATTCTTCCCATTGGGTTCGCCGACATCTACAACAGGTTAGTTTTTCTCAAATCAGTGAATATAAAAGCTCCAATGTGCACAGTTGATGCACATCTCTGGTATCTAGAGTGTTGTGGACAAAACCATTTGGACAAGTGGCTTTCATGTCATTCCTGTCACTGCAAAATGCAGGAGCTGTTGTCAAAGATCACAGCACTGGACAAACACTGATCCCTCCTCTCAAAAACCAAAAGTTTTTACTCAAGTGCAGTGACTCCCATCCAGCAAACATCTCTGGCAGCAGGAGAGGCAGAGGGTGAGGACATGTCCAGGGCAGCAGCTCTTGGCAGGGATCTGACCCCACCCTGCTGGGACTCATCTGTGCCCTGGGCAGGGGGTGCCTGTGCCCAGGGCCTCCTGGGCCACGGGCTTTGTTCCCAGAATTGCTGGGCGGACAGCCACTGGCCATTCAGTTACCAGTAATCAGGGGTAGATGGAATAAGTGTGCTGCATTCCACATGAGCAAACACAGAGCTGTTGGGTGAGTCCCACAGATGTGAGCCAAGGCAGGACATGGTAGCAGTCCCTCCAGCCTGGTCTTCTTTCCTTAAGATTCCCCTTTGTTCAAAGGTGTTTTGTTGTATCATGTTTTTATCTCTTTGTAACAGTCCTGTAATGGTTTGCCCCTTCACCCCCCATTGTCTCCCAATGGTTCCACCCTGAGCTTTCCCGCCTTTCCCTCAATGCCGATCTCCCTGAAAATGCTGTCATTCCCCTGTCCCCTCCCTGGTACCTTGTCCATCACGCAGCTCCTCATCCCACTGTCCCAAAATCTTGCACCTTGGGCATCGAGTGAGTGGACAAAGGCCAGGGATCCCTCCCTTAAACTTTACCCATTGGTTTGTGTGTCTGTCTGTCCTTTTGCCTTCCACTCCTCTGAATTCCCCCATTGGGTGGTGGGTGTCCCTTCCCCCTGGTTACTGCCCCGGTACTTAAGGTGATTGTGAGAGCCTCGAGGCCACTTTTGGCCGCCGCCGGGAGAACGGCATTCAGAGCTTCCCGGAGCTTGCATTAAACCTGAGACCTTTTCCCCAGCCTTGAGTCGACTCCCTCATTACCTCCTCGGACGCCGCCTCTCCTCCTAACAAGGCAAACAGCAAAGCGCTTTGTCTTAGCTGCTCCCCAAATCTTCTGGAGACAAAGGGGAGTGTCCCCCGCTGCTGACCGTGCCTCGGCCGGGCAGGCGAAGCCAGGGAGCTTCAGGGCGGGCACAGTGGCAGTTTGGCACCCAACGTGGGGCTCGAACCCACGACCCTGAGATTAAGAGTCTCATGCTCAGCAGCAGTGTTTGACAAGCCCTTGTCTCCTGTGGTCACTGCCCCTGGCTGCTGCAGAGAGTGGCTTGTCACAGGCAGAGTGGCTTTTCCAAGGGACAAGGATTTGTGGCCTTGCCTGCCTGCAAGTTTGAGAGGCTGATCTCGAAAGTTTGCTCTTTGAAGTTTCCACTTTCTGTGGCAGATGCTGGAGGTTCATTCTTGACTAGCAGGAGCAGTGAGAAGACAGAGTGCTCCCCTGTGTGTGGGATGGAGCAGTGGGAGAGGAGGAGGAAAGGAGACAGCAGGAGAAGCCCAGGATCAGAGGGAAGTGGATCTGGGCTCTGCCAGCCACAGTCTGAATGGAAACATGCAAAAAAGACACTGTTTTTTGGCAAGTGGAAGGGGAAAAAATGACTGAGTCAGGGTGTTGGATCTTCCGAGAAGCCCGAAGGAGATGGCAGGACCCCTGCAGCCACCGCTGGGGTCAGTGCACTCCATAAAGCCTGGAGTGAAGCTGAAGTGCAGGGTTCCTCTTCCCCAGCCCGGGAGGAGGCAGTCCTCCACCTCTGCTCCCTGGGAAGGACGGGAAATCATCAACAATGAGAGATAACTTCTTGGGAAATTGGACATGTGGATGAAGGACAGCAAGCCATTGAAAGGCACGTGCTGTAAAGGAGCCTGACTTGCAGTCCCTCTGCCCTGTTATGTAAAGTGTGTATGCATACACACATGTACCAGTAAGGACACTGATAGGAATTCTTCCAAATGAAGCTGAAGAAACAAATGAAGTGAAAAAGATTGTGTATGGCGTAAAAAGACTTCAGTTTTACTCAAAGAAGGAAACAAATTAAGTTTTTGAGTAGTTTGTACTCAAAAATAGAAAGGAATAGGTTTTGGAGAGGTAAAATGAGCTAGAAACAACATCTATGACATTGAGGTTTTTTTAATTGAATCAAACAACATTTGTTGAATGCTACAGAGAGAGGAAATGAAAAATCAAAAAGCTAATAAAATTACCTTTTATTCTAGGCTTTTTTCAACTTTGGGAGCTGGTCAAAATTTTACTCTGTGGTATAGTGTATCTCTTAAAGAAATACCCATTTATAATTCTAAAATAATCAGGAATTTTTCCAGTGGTTTATTCCTCTATTATTAAAAGATGTGGCTTTTGCCTGCCTAAATTTGCCTGGTTTCATGTTCTGCCTCTGGGACTGTTGCACCTCTACTGGGATGAAAAGCCTCTTCTTATCAGGTTCCCTTTCCCCAAGTAAGTATTTACTTGGTGATCAGACATGCCTTAACCTAATCTTTGATAAGCTAAATAAATGGAACTCCTTGAGACTGTCACTGTAAGATGTGTTTTCCCATCCTTTAATCTGACTCAGGACTCAGAGCCATTGGGAATTCATCACGCTCTCCCCTGATGTGTGAACACCAGTGCTGAATGTGGGATTTTGCTGGCTGCAGTGGTAGTAGAATTGATTTGGTTTTCCCCTGCTCTGTGCCTGAGCCACTGTGGTCCCTGTAGCCATAAAGCTGCTCGGGTCAGGGGCTGCTGGGGTGCTGCAGCCAGGCTGGAGGCTCTCTCCTGCTGCTGCCAGGCTCCTCAGGTGACCCAGCACACCCAGGGCCTGGTGGGTGTTTCCCAATGTCTAGTCTTTGCTACTTGTCATGGAATAATGCCCCAGACAGTTCTCACTGTGCTGATCATGGCAGACTATTAACCAGCAGAGATGGGGTTACCAGCATTGCTGTGCAAGTAGCTCTTCTGATTATATCAGAAGATGCTGTTCTAGCATCAAAACACTAGTTTTACTCAAAGAAGGAAGCATTTTCTCTGTCAGCACTTTCTAAAAACTTCTTTTCTTCCTTCTTCATGCTGCTCTGTAGCTGTCCAGAAAGGCTTTACACAGCAATGAACAATCCCTCTGCACTGACCATGCCATGCCCGCTGTGGGAATTCCCCTTATAAAAATCCCTTCCCTGGTCACAGACTGGAAGGAAGGAAGTGATTTGATTTGTTTGTTTGGGGGCTTTTTTTGCTGGTTGGTTTGTTTTTCTTCTGTGGGATCAGGGGCTGGGGAAGGAGGAGGGGGCTGGGGAAGGAGGAGGGGGCTGGGGTTGGGTGGGTCTAGGTTAAAAGGTAATTATTTTTGTAACAGAATTAAAACCTGAAATACGTTGAACCGATTTCTAATACAAACAGGATCAGCATTAGCTTTTAAAGGATTGCTATTATCATTTCAGTACTGCAATGTGATTTAAACTGTAATAGATATTGATTTCTATATTAGTGTTCGTGCTCCTTGTATTGTGTTTCTGCTGCCATCTGCTAAAACAGGAATGGCATTTTTCACTTTATTGACTGGACAATGAGTTGGAATATTGTATTCCTGCATTCTCTGGATCACCAGGATGACCACATGCTTAGAGAGCTTGGGACAAGGCAGCTGCTGGGACACTTGCATTTTAAAGTTACAGGAACCAATTAGTAAGTGTATATACAAAGAACTCTAAAAGGGCTTCTAAATCACTTATGGAAAGGCAGGAATTTACTCTAAAGAGCATCATAGCTGGTCCACAGGACACTCAGTTTTAACGAGAAGTAATGACTGCAGTGTCCTGTGCTGGTGGTCTGAAGCAGCATGGGCAGGATTTCCCAGGCAGTTGGGTTGGCTTTAGCTGAGCTACCACAAAAGCAGCAGGAATCTCACCCACGTGGGCAAACACAAGGGCTGCCATGTACTGGTAGCCCACAAACCTTCCTCCCCAGTTCAGACCAGTATCAGACTGGGAATCTCATTCTCCTCACTGATCCCAGCTTAACCAATCTCATTCTAAGGCCTCTCGTGTCGTGTCGTGTCTTGTCGTCTCTCCTCTCCTCTCCTCTCCTCTCCTCTCCTCTCCTCTCTCCTCTCCTCTCCTCTCCTCTCCTCTCCTCTCCTCTCCTCTCCTCTCCTCTCCTCTCCTCTCCTCTCCTCTCCTCTCCTCTCCTCTCCTCTCCTCTCCTCTCCTCTCCTCTCCTCTCCTCTCCTCTCCTCTCCTCTCCTCTCCTCTCCTCTCCTCTCCTCTCCTCTCCTCTCCTCTCCTCTCCTCTCCTCTCCTCTCCTCTCCTCTCCTCTCCTCTCCTCTCCTCTCCTCTCCTCTCCTCTCCTCTCCTCTCCTCTCCTCTCCTCTCCTCTCCTCTCCTCTGACCTCCCCTCCCCTCCTCTCCTCTTTCCCAGTTCTCTTGTTTTTCACCCCCTGTGGCAGCTCCAGAGCAGCCTCCTGCCACATCTGCAGGCACACCTGGGACATCTCTGCTGTCCTTCTCTTTGTCACTTGCTGTCCTCAGGGGAAGCTGTGCCCAGGTAACAAAGTGCTGTTTGTGCTTTCTGTGGCACAGCCAGGCTCTGTGGTGCTGGTGGCCCTTTAGAAAGGGCTGCCCCATTCCCTGGTGCTCTGGACACTGCCCGGGCTGCACACAGAATTTTGGTGAAATGGTGCTGCTGAGGTGCTCAAGAAATGAACTTTATTACAACACACTGCTCAGATTTGGAACACTCTGAAATGAAGTTGCCTCTAGATTACGACTTTTCCAAGAAAACTGATTTTGCCTAATGATAGACAATGGTGTTAAGCAGTACTTAATTAACATAAATTAAATTTACTGGGAATAAATTCTGCTAGTTCCAAGTAGTTAAGAGGTGTTTAATAGAACTCTGAAAGTTCATCTTACACTACCTGAAGGTGCCAAGGTCTGTATTCTCTAGGGCATTCAGGAGTCCTCTGTCAATTGTGCAGCTGCAGTTTGGTGGGCTTAACTCAGGGAGAGATAGCCAAATTGTTCAATTTCATAAAACAAACTTCTGTAGGAGATTTTTTTATTCTCCATTTTTTAAGGTAAACATAGACATTTATTTTAAAATTTAGAATCAGAATATACGAGTATAAGGGTAGTTTAATTTTGCCAGAGATTTGTCTCTGACAAAAGACCCTTGCAAATGTAAAAGTGACAATTCCCTTGGTGTATTCCATCAGTCTGTATCCTAGGGACTTCCTAGGATTGCTTCTGTGTTGTGAGAAACTTTATTTTAAGTTTATTTCCCTCTTGGACAGAAATCAGAGTGTATGGCAAAAGCCTAAAATTGAAGACAGTAAATTTTCCCCCTTCTGTTTACATTTCCTGATCCCTGAATGCTCCATTTCTCAAACTTCAGTTGCATTATTGTGTGTAGTTAACTCCAAGGGTGAAATATCAGTTTTCTCATTCATCAGTGAGTGAGACTCGCCCTGTTCCTCCTCACCAAGGAGTTAGGGGCCTAGGGAACAGCAATAATGAGCTTAGGGAAAGGTACCGCACTTGGAGGAATCAATTCCAGAAAAAAAATGAGATGTTCCAAAAATATCAGTCATGGGAAGTGCAGAAGCAAATTAATTAAATACTACATACTTTGTAAACAAAAAATAAATAAGAATTTGTATGGGTTTTGGTTACATTGTTTTCTTGGGGTTTTGGTTTTGTTTTGATTTTTGGTTTTTTATAGTCTAAGACAGATAAAAATCTTTATCTAAAAACTCTCATTATTTCTAAGCTGTTCAGAAAGGTCAGGGAGAGGCCATCCCATGAGCACCACACCTTGCCCCATGCGAAGGAAGGAAAGAAGGAGGGAAGGGAAGGGAAGGGAAGGGAAGGGAAGGGAAGGGAAGGGAAGGGAAGGGAAGGGAAGGGAAGGGAAGGGAAGGGAAGGGAAGGGAAGGGAAGGGAAGGGAAGGGAAGGGAAGGGAAGGGAAGGGAAGGGAAGGGAAGGGAAGGGAAGGGAAGGGAAGGGAAGGGAAGGGAAGGGAAGGGAAGGGAAGGGAAGGGAAGGGAAGGGAAGGGAAGGACATCTGTAGGTGGGAACTTGAGTGTGAGCCTGAGTTCAGTGCTGGGGAACACAGCCCTGGGGCAAAGCAGGGTATCATCTAACAAACAGCATAAAGCCACAGCATTACAAAGAGGGAATGTGGTTTTACTGAATTTGTCACTGTGTTTTTGGGACACTGGGTCTAAAATTTGCCTCCTTCTATGCTATGCTTACCTAAATCAGCCTGATCTATTCCCTGATCAGCTCTAACCATGCTGGCTCAAGTTCCTTCTGCAGCTTCTGTCTTTTTTCATGTCCTTTTTTTGTCCTGACTTAGACTAAAAGCTTTAGTGTACCAAGTCTGAACTTTGCTCACCTTCCACGAGGCTGGCTGCAGCAGTCTGCTGGCATTACTACAGTCCCTCTGGCATTCTCTGAATAAATCCCCTATTTGTTCTTCAGATTAGGAGCAGTTTTTTTAACTCTGTGTTTGTAAAGCTCATAAGCTTGATGCTTTTTTAGCTCAGGACTTGGCCTTGTGGCTACTACTATTAAAGATTGCTTTGAGCTCTGTGTGGGTAGTAAATAACTTGCCCATGTTTGCTGTGAAAGCTTCTAATTTACAGGCAAATATGTGAGTAATTCATATTTGGATTTTTAAGCAATTAATTCAAGCTGAGCACAAAGGGAGTGCATAGAGGCAGTTGAACTCTCCGTGTGTTTTTGCACCTCGCACTGAACAGATTCTCCAAACGGGGAATGCCTGCAGCTCTGCTGTGGGATGGGGGAGTTAATCACTCACACAAAGCAGGCTCTGGCCCCGAGCTGTGGGGTTTGGGGTGTGAACAGTGTGCCACAGGGAGAGGGGGTGGCTTTTGATCCTCTCTGCACACGGCCATGTCAGGGTCTAACAAAGCCCAGCTCTCCGATTTCTCAAGAGTGCCCAGCAAACAGCTCCACTTCCCCAAACCATGGCAATATCTCCTCAGACTCCTTATGGGGGGCTAGATGAAAATTCTTAGAACACCAGGGTTGCTGATACATCATGCCATAAATCCTTAACACTCTGAAGATGTTTTCGTGGCCAGTATTTTGCTGTAATGAAACAGGGCCTCACAGTCCTCCTCTGCATTTGTTTTCCCATGTGCAGGCTGGGAATGGAGAGACACAGAAAACAGTTCATTTTCTGAAGACTACAGGGAAATCTTTCAGGGCAGGGGATGGAATGCATCTCCTGGGAACTCCAGCCTGAGGTCCTTGCCCTTCAGCAGGGCCAGGCCCTGTGTGCTGTGCCACTGAGCTCAAGTGTAGCTCCTGTTGGGTAGCTGCTGCTGAAACAGAGCCTGCAGTTGGGAATGTTTATCATCCCGCTCATAATGAAGCCATTACACTGCAGTCACAGCTCTGAATTGCAGCTAATAGATTTTCATTTTGTTTTCTCAGTTAAGTCATATTTTATAAATGCAGAAATGTGTAGGGAGCAGCTTATCTCAAGTAGACAGTTTCTCTTTAAATGGGTGGCTCGAATGTGCTTTGCATGAGGATTTTTGGAAAGAAAAAAGGGATTCCGCAGGAAATCTCTACAGATATTAAATGGCAAACCCAACAGTATCCACTTGCTGAATACAAGTCTTCCCCCTTTTAGGGATGTGTTAACTTGCAGCTGATGAAGATAAACGTTATTTTCTTCATGCATGTGTACCTGTGCTGGTGTTCTTGGGTTTGTAAGCAAAAATTTTATAGTATTGGGTATGTAATCCTGTGCAATGCATTCTGTGGGGTTTAAAAGATTGGCTTTAATGGATCTTACTCAAATTCTTTTATAGGAAATGAACAAAACTCCATTCCTTGCCTCTCAGCAGACAAATGCATAAGGATGTAGTTTTTCTCTAATTTGTCATATTTTTCTCTTATTTTGAGCTGAAGTGGAGCAGAGTAGTCTGGGAAGTGATAGCACCAACATGTGGTGTATCTTTGAACAGGGTTGTCCTTCCAGAATTACCCTGGAAAAGTTTTTGGTACAAAGTAGCTTCACATATGTCATACAGGGAAGTGGAGGTAATTTTTTTTTTTTTTTTTTAAATCCTGGCTCAAAAGGTTCTTAGCAGAATTAAGCCAGCATTACTCGATAGACTGCAGCTAAGCTGGTCTCCCAGAGCTATCCTGGGCAACTCTGTTAGGACTTGAAACCTCGACACTGGAATGCAGTGAAACCTCAACCGGAATGCAAATCTGTGTTTGGGGTGAATTTTCAAAGGACCTTTCTAGATACAGTCAGAGTTTTCTGGAGTACCCAAGCAAATCCACGGCAGGCTTTTTGCAGCAGTGATAAAATCACGAAGGAAGATCCACGCACAGGGAGTTTCAGCCCCAGTTAATTTGGAGGTGGTGGGGTCCCATGTTGGCAGCGAGCCTGGCGGGCAGCGGCTCCATCCCGCTTCCAGCGCCGCCATTCCCAGCACGGGCGTGGGGCAGGTTCCAGTTCAGGCCCTTTGTGTCTGCCCTGGCCCCGTGCCCAGCTCTGGCTGCACAAGACCACTCTGAATGCTGCTGACTGCATCAAAAGGCTGAAGTGTTCTGTCACAGCCACCCCTCTTTGGCAACAGTTGCACCATTGTTGGCTACGCTCTTGTTACCGTTTTTCTTTTTGCTTCCCTCCACTTTTGTCCTCTCCATTTGCCTTCTGGGCCTTCTCTTCTCACCCCTGTGCTGCCCCACATGCTTTATCAGAGTTTTCTTTCTCAATTCTTTTTCTGCCTCTGCCACTTGTTTCTTTGCTGGAATTCTCTGCTGTGGTTGCTGCTGCAGGAGGTGAGTTTGGAAAGCACATCTCTCCTTGTCTGGGCTTCTGGCTTCCTGTGCCTTCACCCACGTGCCACATTTGTGCTCTGTCCAGCTTCTCCTCTGCCCTATTCCCATGGCTGTGTGTCCACAGGTTGCTGTCTTCTCTCTGTCTGTCTGTCCCTCCCTCAATGACTGCCAGCAGCCCCAGGCTGTCTCCTTCAGCTGACCTTCACCCCAGCCCAGCCCAAACATATAAAACAGAATTAGCCACCATCACATTTTTCGATAAACAAGGCAGCCAGCAGGTCGTGTAAATTGTGAGCTGTGCACCCACAGTAATATGACCTCACACCATTAAAATCACGTTCTTGGGTCTGGTTTAGGATTTGTGTATAAATGTTGTACAGAGACACTTTATTAGAGCTTGGTGAAGCAAATCTGGTCTTGGATTTCCATAGTACAGGGTTTAAGAGAAAGGAATTAGAAGTTGGAGAGAGTGTTTGTTGAAGTTCCTGATGAATTACACCAAGTCAGTTTGTTTATCAGAGCAGTGTCATCTCTGTAAGACTAAATGACAGGGATTTTTCACTGTGTGTGAAAAATCCCACATAATGAAAAAATTGATTAATCTCTTAAACTGTTCTTCCAAATGTTTTGTTGGAGCAAGACATACACAAAATCGACCTATTGAGGATGTCTGTGAACTTGAGAGGGCTCCTGCTTACCTGAGAGCTTCTGCAGTCACAGACCACTACCTCCCATTGCAGTGCTGCTGAGAGGAAAAGGGCACATGTAGAGTTCAAGTAGATGGTATGAAAATTGGGCTGAATGTTTTCAGCAGATTCTTCAACTGAAGTTGCATTTCTCTGTATTTGTGATGGTAAAAGCAAACAGCAGTTGCCTTGTTGGAGCCAGACACCTCAGAAACTGCCAGCACAGGCTTGCAAAAGGGCACTGTTTCCCCAGGCAGCTTGTTGAGTCAGCTGCTGCTTCTGTGCCAGACTTGTGTCTGAACTCTGAACCACTGTTTTCCAGGGCACTGGAGAGCAGCAGTGAGGGAGGAGGGATGCGTTAGAGACACTCTGGTGGCAGGCCAGGCTTCAGAAGTGGATGGGCAGAATCCTGGCAGGTGCTGAGACAACGCTGGCCCTGCTGGCCATGGAGCTGATGCCTCTAAGGACAATCTGTCTGCTTCCAGCCTGCATGCCCTGGCAGGAACATGAGCAAAAGCATCAGGCATACTCAGGGACTCCTGTTCAGCCCCTTTGGGATGTGCTGTGATGCTCTGAGGGTCTGGTGCTCCCACACTGATGTCCAGCCCATCGCGGGCACATGCAGCAATGACAAGCGCAGAGTGGCAGAGAGCAGCCACCTCCTCAGTGACAAGGGAGAGAAAAGCAGGCTGTCTGAAAAGAAAGCATGCAGAAGTCCTAGGAATTGTAAATTCACACCAAGAAAATCCTAAAATCTTTGATTCAAAGCTAAGTGGCAAGAGTCTTTTCACTGAATCCAGTAAAGCTGGCTTAAAACATGTTAGAGGTGATTCAGTCTAAAACTGTCCAGTTCTTCTTTTCCTTTCCTCATACAACACAGGCACTAATATTTGTAGGGAGTGCAGTCAAGTGTTTTTTATTTCTATGCAGAAGTTAATCTTGTCCATGCAAATAGTTGCAACTGCAATATTTTATAAGTTGTTTTGCACTTTCCATGGAATTCAGACTTTCTTTGTGTATCTTCATTTTTTTTCTTTCATTCTCTGTTTCATTAAGAGTAGCTTCCTGAGACTTCAGACAGAAGAGCTGTTGTCTCTGCTTGATGTCTCTGAATGGCTTTCCAGCACTGGGACAAGCTGTCAGGAGATTCCTCTGGAGCTGGCAGAAGCTGATTCATGGCAGAAATGTCCCAAAATGACCAGACTGTCCCTATTCAGCAGGGCACTGAAGTGTATCTCTTTGATGTTAATAGGATGTAAATATTGACTTGAGGTGTTCAGTGCAGTAAGAATTTTAATTAAAATATGCTTTCATCAGTAATGTGGCTTAGATAAAATCAAACTCTTGGACAACTTCAGTAAAGCAACATTTCCCACAGTATTTGTAAATATGCAGTGGAACTTCATTAATTTATGTTCTTGTTTCCACTACATCAGCAAATCTCTGAAAAAAAAATGGACGAGTTTTCTATTGCATTCACTCATTCATTCATTCATTCATGTTTATCATCACTTTGTTGTCTTTTACAACAAAGAATCAAATCCATGAGATTTTTTGGTGTATTGATGAATGTCTGCTTCCAGTTGAAAAGTAATTAAGATTTCTCAGCTAGCAGGTCTATTTACATATAGTAAATATGCTGCAACCTTATTTTCCTGTCAAGGCTAACTATTTTTTTAAAAAATACAGAAATTTTAAGGCATAAAACTTTCAAAATTTCCTTGAGGCTTATGAAATTGCTAGAAAATGTGATTCTCCTCTTACAAGTTTGCTACAAGCATTGAAGAATCCCACCTCCCTACATATGGAATTGCCTTTAACAAAAATTACAGAATTTATCCCCTCCTAGTATAGAAAAGTAACCTTTTGATCAAATGCTTACATGAAAAACTTGGGGGGAGATTCAGTAAGACCTTCATCAGTCATCACCAAACACCAAGAATCTCAGCTGTGCTTTTTCCTGTTCTATTTTTTAAGGAGGAAAAAGCATAGAAACCTTTCAGTGTCAGTCCCTCAGGATGAATCTGTTTCCTGTGCAGAAGGATGTGGGACATACTTGAAGAACTGGGTTGACTTGTCACTGTAGCAGCTACACTTACACAGTGATTTTATTCCTTCACCAGCCTTGTGAAAAAGGTAAATCCCTTCCACAGTGCTGGAAGGGGGATCCAGAAGGGGTCAGATTTGCCAGACTGTGACTGTCAAGGCTGTACCTTGAGTGCTGTGTCCAGTTCTGTCCCCTCAGTTTGGGAAGGACGTTGAGACGCTGGAGCACGTCCAGAGGAGGCTGGAGAGGGGCTGGGAACACAAACCCTGTGAGGAACCACTGAGGGAGCTGGGGGTGCTCAGCCTGGAGAAAAGGAGACTCAGGGTGACCTTATCACTCTCTACAACTCCTGAAAAGTGGCTGTGCTCAGGTGGGGTTGGTCTCTTTCTCCAGGCAGCACTGACAGAACCAGAGGACACAGCCTCGAGCTGCACCAAGGGAAGTTTAGATTGGATATGAGGAAAAAGTTTTTTACAGAAAGGGTGATAAAGTTCTGGAATGGCTGCCCAGGGAGGTGGTGGAGTCACCATCCCTGGATGTGCTTAACAAAGCCTGGATGTGGCACTGGGTGCCAGGGTTCAGTTGAGGTGTTAGGGCATGAGTTGGACTCGATGATGAAGAGACCTTCAGGTCTCTTCCAAACTGGTCATTCTGTGAAATCTGTGATTTGCAAGGCTGATTTTCTTAGTAGGTGCCAGTTGGAGATGTTTGTTTGGGGAATTGCTTTGCCTTGAAGTCTGGTTTTCTACGGCAGAGTTTGGGGTACAGGAAATGTATCTAGGGAGAGCAAGTTTCCAGTCCTTTTGCATGTGTTCTGTGGCCTTGTTGGTGACATGTCCAGGCTGGGTGGCAGCTTCCTTCTACCAGAGCTGTCATCTTTGGAAGTAGGTCTATCACACAGCACCCTTTAGATCCTTCACAGCCTGGCTTTTCTGAAGAAGACATCACCCAGAGATGATGCTATTCCAGTTTACAGGACTTCCTTTCTCATCACCTTTTCACCCAGACTGTGAGAGAACAACCAGAGTGCTGCCCTTCATGGAATTACAGATAAATCACAGCAAGCAGGGAAGGGAGCAGTGGGGCTTCTCAGCTGCAGCTGCAACCCACTTGCATGGCTCACTGGGGCTGGCAGTGCTCCTGTGGCATGTGGAACTGTGCAGGGTGACACCTGCCAGTGCCGCTTCTGACATGTGTGTGCTGTGTTCTGCTGTGCACTCCCAGATCTCATCCCATTGACCCCTGAGCTCTGGGGCACTGTGCCAGTGTCCCCAGATCCAGAGTTACTGGATCCCAACACACAGAAAGGGACGTGTGCGTAGCAGGGAGGAAACCATTGATGTCAAGTCCAACCCCTGATCAGTTAATTTCTGATGAATGCTCGTCATCCAGGCAGGTTTGCTCTAGAGGGAGATGGCAGATTCAGGACAGAACATAATCCCTGCTATCAAATGGTAATTATGAGAGCAAATACCTGTCTCTACTCATTTTGAGCTGGATGCTGAGCAGGTAACACCACTGTGCAGGATGTGGCCCAGGGAATAGAGAGAACTGCAGGATTTCATAACATCTTTCCTTAAAGGCTGTAGAACTCAGAGGTGCTCTGTCTGCTTTACAAATGTGTTCATTTCTGAGCCAGACCAAGATGCAAATTGTATTTCTGATAGAGATAAATAAGCAACAGAGGTTCTAAATATGGTTGGTTTGAGGATTTTTCTGCCTGGGGGCACATTTCCCATAGGAAACTGAAACCCACCAAGGTTTGTCAGGGGGACAGCTCCTCATGCTGGGGCACAGCCCAGGTTGTTGTCAGGGGTATTTTGGTGTGTGCACTTCTCCACCCCATTATCCCATTCATTTCCTGCTTGGCACCCTAGGTTATATTTCAAGAAGGATTAAATGCATTGGAGCTTTTTACTGGAGGATTCTGAAGGTTTATTTCCCCACAGGGACTCTTTTGAGCTGATATGTGACTTCTTCAAGAGGGGGAAAAAAATCTCCTTTCAAATCTCTTTTATTTTTTGAGGTTCTGTTAAAGGAGTGGGCTCCTCTGTGTTCTCTTTTGTGCTCATGCATAGCACAATGTGATACCTATCAGACTGCATAGAAAAGTTGCTGGGTACAAGCAAAAAGTGCCCTCAGCTTTCCTCGCAACAGTGTTTTTAACTTGGAGCAAGTCACAGGGCCTTACTTCTCCCCACATTATTCCAGGCAGCTCTCCAGTAAAAATAAGTAATTTGTATTTTGAGATGTCAGAAGTCTCAAGGGAAAGATTTTTCCATCAAGCCTTTCTTTTGATTTAGGCATTGTTCCCTATGTTTTCATCTCTCTTTGGTTTGCCACTTTGTCACTGAATGAAGTCACCTAGGAGGGAATAATGAGAAGATTATCAAGGGATGGGGTTGGTAACACGTGAAGTTCTGTAATTCCTTTGCTTTCGGAGTGCAAAGAAACACAAAACTGGTGCTGTTTTTGGGCTTACCTAGAAACAGAGGGCAGACAAAATTCAAAGGATAAGAGCAGATATATTTAATGAAGGGCCTTCAGGTACATTAAGGACAGATGAAGCCTCCCCCAGGGACTACACCCAAGATGGACAATGGTCATGAGTTTTTCAGACAGATATAATTTTGGGCTATTTGCATACCAGGGGTTAATTGTCCAATTACAGCTTCAGGTAATGAAGTCATTTTGCCCCCAGTTTGCTCCCCCCCAAACTCACTTCTGTTTACACTTTTCCGGGGCCTGAGACAGTGAGGTGTCCTTGATTGTCAGGCCTGGAGAGGAGTTGTTTTGTCTGAATCAAATGGGAGAACGGCGGCTGACAGGCTATGGAGCTTTAGAGTTACACACCAAAGAATTGCAGGATTACAAATATATGAAAAATTTAAAAGCTAAACTCCTAAGGCATCATAGGAACAGCCCCACTCTGCCTCCTGCACAGAGAGGGACAAACTCCCTCTCCATACTCAACCTCAGCGTGGCACCCACCTCTTCTTCACCCCCACGTCATTTGTGGGTGACTGATTACCTGGGTTCTGACAGTGCTGACAGACCCAGCTGCCAAATAAACCTGAGCAAAGCAGACAGCAGTAATGTACTGGTTTGTTCATTTGATTTCCATTAGAGCGGGTTTATAATGACCATAAATGATTATTTTTACAAGAGGTACATAAACAAGTAAAATTGAAATGACTGCTCTGCATGCTACTACACATTCCTAATGCTGCATTTCTACGTGTACAAATGAATTCTTTCACTTCCAGTGGCTGATTACTGCCTAAAAGAGCTTGTGGCTGTGCAGGATGGCAGTCCCTCCTGTAGTGTGTGGATATGGGCAAGGCCATTCCATTCACTTCCAGAGAGGGGATACGAATGACAGCTTTGGGATTGCACAGCCTCCTTATAAAGCTTAACCTTCTTTTGTCTTCTAGAACAGATGATACTCAATATTTCTGTGCATTAATCAGTGTTCTCTCCTGTTCTGATGCAAGGCAGGTGTCAAGGTTTTACATACCAGCAGTCCATGAAGGTCCCTTTGTGCCAGGACAGTGCCCTCCAGCAGAGCTCCCTACACAGACACCCAGTCCCAGAAAAAGGCTGAGCTCTGTTTCTACACAGTGTCAGGCTGTGCCCTCCCTGCCAGAGAACTTGTGCTGTTCCCTTTAGCACACAGGGAACCCAAGGACACTTGGAGCAAACAGGAGACATAGCACTTTGACTAGGGGAAGCAATCAAGATGTGCAGAAAGCCAGAAATGTCAGAGGAAAAAGCAAATTGCTTATAGATACCTGGGGAAAGAATCTTCATTTCCTTCCAGAAACCTGGGGCCAGTGTCTCAAACTGAGACACAGGGAAATAAGCATTGGTCATTACAGGAACAGGGACAAAGATGAAGACAGCAGTAAGATTAGACATGTACAGAGTGGCTTTAAAATGTTAATTGCATTGTATACTTGGTCAGGCATGAAGTTCTCTTTACATAATCATTCCATGTATTTCAAGGATAATAATCTAACAGTGTAGCAGGTGGGATAAAAAGCAAACTCCTGCCGGTCTCAGCCTGTGCAAGCAAGGTTTGATGTGCGTGCTGCATGGTGATCTCCAGATGCTGAGACATATGTTGTCATTGGATACTTTTATTTTTTAGAGGTAGGTTGGATGGCTTTGTAACTTCTCACAGGTACTGAGAATGTCTGAATTAAGTGGATGTTTTTAGTAAGTCTGTCAAATTGTGCTTCAGAAACCTGATTCCATTCATTTCCACTGTAGGAAATATTAAAAAACCCAAAATCACACACCCACACACTGAAATACTGATCTTACTGGACCTTCACTGTATCACATGTGGTAACCTGTATCACATCACATGTGAAACTTCTCACAGACTGCATAATTTGGGGAAGGCTATTTCATCTTGCACTGTTTCATGTCTGTTTGCTGACAGCTTTCTCCACTGTAACTCTGATACTTCCAGCTTGGACTTCACAGCCCCTCACAAGAGCAGCAGCTGTTGTGTACTTATGTCATCACATCTGATTATTACTGTTTATTTTTCATTCCACATTTTTTATTTTTGATGCCCATCCTGTTTTTAGCAAGGACAGGCATTCAGTTATGGTACACCCTAGCTAATTACAATAAATGAATGATCCAGATATTCCTGAAGCCCTGGTGTTAGATCAGACTGTACAAACAGAACAAATACAATCCCTCATCAGATATTGTGGGCTAAGAACCATGAGCTACATGTGAGCTACAGGCTGGAAAGCCATCATATCGCCACCTACATTTGATTTTGATTCGGATGTACAATAAATTAGCTTTTAGTAAATGGCCATGTTTGGAATGAAGTGACATTTGGCTGCACTGGTTTCTGGACTGAAGATGGAAGCATAGTGCTGACTCTGAAGGCCATTGCAGGTTTCTGCTGTGACACCACCTGGATCATTTTAGCCACTTCATGTCTGTTATTTCATCTGAAAAATGGGAATGATACTTCCCAGGAGTGCTGCCATACTTGCTGTTTGTAATATCTGTTAAGACTCGAACTGAAGACTTTTTAGGAATGTAAAAAGTTACTTCTTCCATTGATTATTCTGAAATTACTGTCAAGACAGTCACGCTTTGATTTAAGAACTGCCAGGGTCTCTTGTTACCTGCTCTAGGGGGTCAGAACACTTGGCAGCTGCTGAAATGGTTTTCCATCTGCCCAGGTCTCTTTAACACATGTATTGTAGTGCTGAGTAACTCTATTCATTCCAGCTTATGTCATCTTGGGTCTTTCTTCAGGCCAAACTGAAACACTTCTGCTCACAATGAGTAGTACCACACTCCATAAAAAGTCTCATTGATTTCAGAAAGGTTTTCACTAATATGTTGTACTATTCATTGTTAAATAAGGGAATAAATATCTCAGTCTGTCTCTGTAGAGTGAGAGCAACAGAAACTGGAGGATGGGGAGTGGGAATTACAGAGACAAGGAAACCTTTCATTTAAAAAAGATGCAAAGAAAATGTGATTCATCTGAATGTCTTAACTCCAAAGAAAAGCTTTCACTGGCAAATGATAGAATATAGTATAGTGGCTGACATCTGTAGTAAAGCAGAATTTAGAAATCTCATAACAAACAAGAATATAAATTACTTGGCTGTTGCATCATAAATTTTACCTAAACAGTGAAAATTCAGCTGAAGTATGACTTTAACTACTGAAAAATTCCAGGATGTAAAAGATGTGGTGTTTCTGGGAGTGAGACACAGGTTTGTTTGGGTTTAGTTGCATTCATTTTCTGTCACATTTTACAGGCAGTTCCTTCAGAAGTCACATAATATACTTACAACACAGCTTCAGAGCTATGGAAAAAAAACAGGGGTTTAATTTAGTGGTTTTAAAGGCTACATAAGGGCACAATAACACCTGAGTCAAAAGTATTTTATACCTGTAAATGTTTCGACCCTTGTGGCTCAGAGCCCTGCCAAAGGAACCCAGCTCTCCTGGTACACACAGTGCTTGGCAGGCTGGCAGATGTGATGTAGGAGGATGTAAAGAAGTGGAAGAGTCCCTCAGCTGCATGTGCAAGATGCAGTTTTGAAAAGAAAAACACAACTCAGCATGCCCTGCTGGTTTAGACCAAAGCACATTGGAAGGTGCAGAAAACAGCTGTACCTTCCCTCCCATCCCATTGCCATCCCACACTCTTCCACAATCCCCTTCTTCCTCCACTCCACACAGGAAGAGCGGAAACGTTGCCATTTCCATCTGCTGTTAATCTGTGCTGCATCCTGTGTGTGGAATGGGCTGTGCTGAGGGCACGACAGGCTCCCCAAGGCAAGCTGTCCCAGGTACTGAGCTGCCTCAGACAAGTGGTGCTCGTATGTTGCTGTGTGTGCCTTGTTAGAGAGGCAGTGGAACACTCCTGGAAGTGTTTCTGGGCACAGAGCAGCTGCTGCTTTGCTTTGGGGATGCTCAGCAGTGAAAACTGCTCAGCTGTGCTCCCTGTCCCTGCCACAGCACTGCAGGGGGATTTTCCTGGAGATGCATTTCAAGGTCTTGATTTTAATGGGAGTTACAGATACTCGGTTTGTCTGAAAACAAGATAAATTACTTAGACACGCCCTTGGACTAGCATTTGGCTGATGTTTGCAATT
Source organism: Vidua chalybeata (assembly GCF_026979565.1). Classification (NCBI taxonomy): domain Eukaryota; kingdom Metazoa; phylum Chordata; class Aves; order Passeriformes; family Viduidae; genus Vidua; species Vidua chalybeata. Next base: position 25,078,703 of record NC_071539.1, read on the forward strand.
GCCTATTTCCGATTATTTTTGGCTGTAGAGCAATGAAGTAAGTTGATAAAAGTTCAACAAACATAATCTCATGCATGCTTTATTATTTCCATTGCTGCTGCACCCAGAATCCCCAATTAAAGCAGTTATGTTTGTAATTTGGGGGGAGTCTTTCCTTTTCAATAGGTGAGCAAAAAGACAGTAATGAATTTTTTACCAGGCTACCTCTGCCTTCTCAGCTTTCATTTAAAGCAGCTTTCATTTAAAGCAACAGGAAGAATTGAAGCACTGGTAATTTCCAAATGGACAAGTAAATCAGACTAAATTTAGTCATGTTTGTGATTTTGCTGCCTTGAAGTTTTCCTAGAGAGCTGGTAAAGCAAAAAATAGTCTTCCAGTACAAACCCTGAGTTTAATCAGTCCTTTCGTGACTCTAAGCCAAGCTCATCTTTCAGTTACATCAAATTCAGTCCAATTAATTTTTCCTTGGCACAAGTCATTATTAACAGTACTCAAATAATTCATATTTTCACAAAATCATAGAATGGCTTGGGTTGGAAGGGACCTTTGTTAAAGGTCATCTAGTCCAATCTCCTGCCCTAGTGATTAGGGACAGGGTTTAGTGTTGGACTTGGCAGTGCTGGATTAGAGGTTGGACTTCATAATGTTAAAGGTCTTCTCCAGTCTAAACAATTTGATGGATGTTAAAATGACCAGAAAGTAATTATTTTTTTTTCTCTAGTTAGCAGGTTAAAGAGCAAGGCTCCGTTGTATTTAATTAGAAGGAAATAGGAAGAAGGAATGTCTTCAGAAAACCCAGGAAGTGAAAAAAATAAATAAAAATCAGGCTCCTGGGTTTAGAGAAGATCAGCAGCTGTTTGGCTTCTGAGGTCTTATGGCCATCATCTCCCTCTCAGGTTACAAATCTGCAGGGTAAGGTATTCAGCAGGCACAGCCCCAGCAGCAGAGCCTCCAATGTCACATGGCCAAGGTGACGGTGACGGCCAGCACATCCCGCCACGCGCCTGGCGTATTCCTCGTGGAGGAACCCAGGAGCTGCGCCTTTCAATCTCCCTCTCTGACCTTTAGCCAAGAGTACTGAGGCTTTGAAAAGCAGGATTGTTCTGAAAGGGGGGTGGCAATTCCAAGCAGCCATTTGCTGTGGTATGGCACATCCATCATCTTCCTGTAATCCACGACTGCATGTGCTCACATCACAGACAGTGCTCTTTTCACTGGCTGAGCGGCTGCAGCGCCTGCCAAAGAATTAGGGGGAACTGGCCAGCCTTCAAGATTTCTTCACAAGGACTTCTTAATCAGCTCCCATGCCTCTGTACTCTCATGGCTGTGTGTCTGGTAATTTGCTGTACTTTATGTACACTCTGTTCATCATACAGATTGGCTTTTTACTTTCTGCAGCAATTCCTCTCACTTTGCCAACACCTTGCCATTTGCAGCTTTAATGCCTATCGATAGCACTTCATCAGCAGTAGCTGCCAGTGTATATTCTTTTTACAAGATGTTCACCCTTGGTTTTTATAGATAGTTACAAATTTAGTCACAAACTGATTGAATACTTTGTTTTCATTTGCTTTTCACATGGAGTGGATTCTTCAAAATGAATGGATCATTGGAAAGTTGAAAACAGTGATGGAGAAGCTTCTCTAGGATGGATTAGTGTCCCAGGCCAGAGTCAGCTTTGACAAACCCAACCCTGTGTGCCTCATCTGGGTTTTAAAACCTTCACCAAGAGGGCTTTCACAGCATCCCATAGGCAGCTGCCTGCATAGCTCTAGTGCTGGTCCTCATGCTACTGCCAACACACAGTCCCTAATTTGATTTTCCTCTGCCCTGGGAATCTTCACTCCCCAGACTGAGCCATGGGAACCTGAGCAATCACTTGTTAGCAACGCCAGGGCAGAGCAGGCATTTAATACCTCAGGTTTTGAGTGTCCTCTGTCACCCTGAACCATTTATCATATTTCTCCTGGTCTCCCTTTCACTGGTGATGGGCCTTTCCTGTGGCCCTTCACATCCATGCCACTTCCAGTGCAATTGGAGGTTTTGCTCTCCATTTTGTCACCATGTGCTCCATCTCATCCTCTGCCTTTCCTTTTCCTGTCTGGCTGAACAGGGGGACTCCTGATTGAGCTGTGTGGGGCCACCACTGGCCTGGCTGTGCTCTGCCACACTAACTGGAGACAGTTTAGTAAAATTATTTCACTCTGAGAAGTGTCAGTTTTAAGCAAAACCTATTACCAAAAAGCATTCCTGTGTAACTGGATAGTGCAAGTAAAGTCCAGAGCAAACTTCAGGCATTTCTCCCAGTCCGCTTTCAAACACACGTTGGTGTAAGGCTTGTAACTCACAAGTCAAGCAATTTGCTTCTAATTTTTTAATGGAAGCTGGTGGAAGTGTGCCGTGGGGAAGAGACTGTGCATCAGCCCATATACAAAGAATTGTCTTGCTCCTAAGGGATGTTACTGCAGTAATCCTTGCACAAACAAGGCTTGGTATTTTACAAGGAAACTGTGTTATTGGTTCCATTAAAGTTGCACAGAGCTGCGTGATCACTGTCACTCCACAGCAGTTTTTTTCATTTCCTTCCAATGGCAGAACTAAACTGCCTTTTGATATTCAGTGAGGTGCAACAATTTGTTGCAGAGAAACAGATACAAGATAGTATCTTCTCCTGCCTTCTCCCACTCCCTAGCTAGAAATAAATGCTCTGAGTGTTGCAAGGTCTTATCTCACAATATCTTCTGCTCTTTGGAATATCCATGGCAGAACTGAGGGGTCCTTATGGCTGGGTGACACATCACAGGAGTATTTCTGTTTCCTGCTACAACAACCTTGACTTCCTTTCAGCTTTGGAGATGTCAGGAGCCTGTAGTGCTTGAGTGTACCAGGTCAGTGGCAGAGGGATGTCTCAGTGCATATCCCAGACTTGGATACACTCGTGGTCAGTTGGAGAAGATTCAGTGAAATGATCAGTTCTATCCCTTCTAATTATTTTGAATGGTTCTAATACAAATTTGTAACTAGAGGGCTGTAGATCTGTGGGGTTTCTAGTTTAGGGTTTGATTGCAACTTTATGGATGGCTGGTAACTTGGTAACTGTTCTGGATACCAGTAAATGTTGAGGTTTAATTGAATGTTAAAATGTCCACTGTTGTTCTTTGCTGCCCTTTAATTTATCATTGTTTCTATCTTCCCAGTTTTGATTTGACAGTAGTGCATGAATGTCCCAGTCAAGATCACAGCCTTGGCTACTGTAGGTGCAAAGATATTACTGTCCATGTCCTGAGGAGCCTGCACAGGCCAGTAAAGAAAACTGCATGGTTGCAAATCGTCTTCTGAGCTCCTCTTCTTTTTATAGTTCGTGGTTCAGGGAACACTACTCAGCAGCAGTGGTTAGAAAGATTTACATTCACCTTGCACTGTCTCTGCCTGTTTGGAAAATTGTTACCTCTACTTTGTCACACACCAGTCTTCATGAACCTTTGATTCAGATCTCTAATTTATCTTTAAATGAGGTATTTTTCCTGGCTACCTCAGTTTGCGTGCTTTCTCCATCATCTGGCTCCAGTTATGTGATCCTCACATGCTATCTCTGAACAAATGTTCTTTGAAGTTATAAAGCAGAAGGATGCCCTTGGTAAGCTGCTTTGATTCAGCTGCTTCAAGCAGGAAGAGCACAGTTGAAGTATAAAGGTTAATTTCACTGATCTCGACTCAAGTTAAATAAGAATTTAATGAAGTCCAACAGATGCTCAGTTTACTATTCCTGAAAACCTAGTTTCTCCAAATTATTTACCCAAGTAGACAGTAGATCTTTCCAGCAAAGGATATATTTCTTGGCCTAGATTTTTCTAAGATGTCAGATGACAGGAATGGGCCTACTGAGTCCAATCCAAGATGCTTAGTGTTCTCTGGGAAAAAAAAACAATCTAACTGCTTTCCCAGTTTTCAGATGGGATAGGGTTAATTTTCATCTTAGTACAGTGCTGTGTTTTGAATTCAGGATGAGAATAATGTTGATAAGACACTGATGTTTTGATTGTTGTTAAGCAGAGCTTACCCTCAGTCAAGGCCCTCTCTGTTTCCCATGCTCTGCCAGTGAAGAAGTGCAGAGGGAGCATGACCAGGACACCTGACCTGAGCTGGCCCAGGCGAGATTCCATGCCACATGCCCAGAATACAAACTGGGAGGAGCTGGCCAGGAGGCACGGGTCACTGCTTGGGGACAGGCTGGGCGTGGCCAGTAGGTGGTGAGCAACTGTGCAGTGCATCACTGACTTCTCCTGGGTTTTATTCCTCTCTCCTTTTCATTACAGTTATTGTTAGGTTTACTTTTTTAGATTTTTTTGTTTGATTCTCCTGCCCTTAGAGATAGTGACAGGGGAGTGAGCCAGCAGATGTGTGGCACTCAGCTGCCGGCTGGGGTTAAACCCCCACACTGCTTGAGCTGGTTCCTGAGTGGAGCCCTGAGGAGCAGACCCTACCTGCTGTGTCAAACTGGTGACCTGAGCTCATGGTCCAGCCCAAAGTCAGTTTGTCTGTGCTGGTTATGACTCAGGTCTCAGCCAAGGCCAGGAGCAGACTGCAGGGGTGGAGAACCCCCTGGAGAACTCCAAGCCTTGCCCCCACAGAAGGATGAGCCACCTGTCCTCATGCAGACGTGTGGAAGAATTTAAAAATTCAAATTCTTAATTAAAAGGAAAACCCTTCATAATCCCAAATGAACAAGTGTATACCTAAATTCCATAAGATCCTAAGGGATGTTATGGAGCCCTTCTGCACTTGTAGATTCAAGGATATCTTATAACCTGTGGTGTCAGTGATATGTGGCTTAAGTAGATTATGACAACTTTGCAACTTTGACTGCAAATTTCTTCTTACCAAGATGGAATCTGCATGTGAAATGAGGTTTGAGACATCCACAGGCTGGCCCAAGTTGCACAGCAATCCCAACTACAGGTTCACATCAGAGATCTTAATTATTGTCTCCAAACATCAGGCAAGTAATCTGCATTTTGAAGAGTCTCTGAGTATTTGCATAATTTATGTTGTACAAAGTCCACTGATGTGTATTTGCATAACAGAGCACAGCAGTGCCAACAGATCCATTGCAGCACACGGTGTCAGCTCTCATGAACCTCCAGTGGGTTTTTCCCTTTATTGGAGCTTCTGTGACAGGAAGTGGCAGTAAAAAAAATATATATAACTGATACATCTCAGAGCAGGCTGAGGGCCTGTCAAAGCTTCCTTGGCTGGCTGGAAACATACAGAGGTCAAGCCACCTGTTCAGTCACCTGAGAAGTGTTCTGCGTATGTTCATGCCAGTTCTGTGCATGGAAGCAGCAAAGATGGTCCTTCATGTTCATCAAAGGCCACTGAATTCCCTGATCTGGGCTGCCCACTGCTCTCCACACGCTTCCAGCCACACCATGACACCTGCATGCTCTCCAGCTTCCTTGTCCTTAAACAAGCACTTTTTCTCACCACCACCCACCCTAAGGCCCTTGGCATGATCCCCTGGGGATCCATGCACAGGTGCCTGCAGTAGGACCTTGGGCTTTGTCACAGGTGTCACCTGGGCAGTCAAGTTTGAGCACATCAGTGCAGAGAGAAGCCAGACCTTTGGGTTCCAGTGCAGGATTTATCACTCTCAAAATGGTGTTTTTAAGCATTCTCATGATGGAGATAATGCCTCGGGGCGGGGGGGGGGGAGGTTAGCCCATGAGGGCTAATGGCAATAATGTTTTTTCCTTTTGGCCAAGTGAGAGAATCCTGGCCAAGGTAAAGTTAAGCAGTGTTATTACCCAAAAAAGGGGATGATTTGTAGCCCTCAGTCTGTTATGTACCAATGTTGGCAGACTTGTTCAAATCAGTCTGGTGCTTTTGCTGTAGGTGACTCCATGAAAATTGGAGGGAGCAGTTCACAACCTTACAAAAACAGAGAGGGAAAGGGATCATTGCCAGCTCCAAACAAGAATTTCCTTCCTTTAATTTGTCCCACAGCCTGAACACTGATAGAACATAGCCTTATGCATACCCTAATGGATGGAGCTTCATTTTGTAAGACTTTCTATTAGAAAAGTTTATTTTTTACGCTAGTTGTATATCTCCTTTCCATTTGTGTTGATTTGGGTATTCATCATCCTGCTGAGTGTGATAAGAGTTCATCAGTTTCACTGCAAGCTACTAATAAGATAATGCTTTTAGCCCTTTGGTATTTTCACACGAAACATGTTCTTGCTGCTGCAGCTCCTCAGCAGAGTGATGGCTCTAATCACCCTCCCTGTCAATAACTGTTAGTTGTGATGGAGCTGGGGCTCTGGCCCACCGGATAAACCAGCAATATGAAATAGAGGGTGTGCAATGCTGAAGAGTTACCAGTCTAGAACAGGAGGAAAGACTAATTAAAGCTTCCCATACCAGAGCTGGAGCAAGCCTAATGCCACGATGTTTTCCTGTACTATTGCTGACGTTCAGGCTAAAATGATTAATCCAGGATAATATCTTGCCACAGTTTCTTCTGATTTTAGTTCTGAGTGAAATTAAATACTGGAAAGATTCAATTAAAAAAAATCCCAACTGATTGATACAAGGACTAGAAGTATTGTTTGGCATTACAACTAATCCTTTTTATCATGTTGTTTAAAAGCAATCAGATTGAGGTGATTTCAATGTTTATTCTGTAATTAAACATCTATTATTATTATTATTTTAATTTCTCCTATTTGAACCTCTATAAGAGACCTTTAGTATAAGGTTCCGTGGCTGCTCAAGAAATGAGAGAAATACAGAAAGCATTTTAAACCCTCCCTGTTGCCATTGAGATCTGGTGGCTCCAGAATCCTAAAGCAGGAATTCTATCTGCTCAAGTTTCTAAGGGAGCAATGGGAATGACTGGAGGAATTTGACTGGCTTTTAATGAATGAGGAATGATGAGAGCAGCCTGCTTGCAGTAAAAAGACCCTTTCAGATATCTTTTAGAGATGCTTGTGATCATTTTCCTGTGGCTGCCATGCTGGGGTTGCTGTGAGTTGTGGCCATTCACTGCAGTTTTGGCTGAGCTGCCTGCAGTGCCTGTGTTGAATTCTCCCTGTCTCTCTTTAGAGGCTGCTGAGCTGAAAGGGCTCTTCCCTGAGTCCCAGCCCTTTGGTGGGAGGGGAGTTCTGCAGTGGCTGATTTTCTCCTGCTCACTCCTTGCAGATATGAGATCTACTTATGCTAAATGTGAGAGGATGGCTTCCTGAGCAGAGAGCAGTGTGGGAGGGGTTCCTGCTCTCCCTTGGGAGGCAGCAACAGTTTAGAAAAGGTTGTCAATCAACTGCTGCCCTCCACCCCAGTTGAGCTGTCCATCAATGCTTGGTACTCTCCCCAGTTCCAGAAAGTTCAGTTATTCTGTTATCCCCATTGGCCCCTGTTAGAATACCACTCCTCCTCTGTACCCCGATTAGTTCTCTGTATGTCACCCCACTCTGTTTCCTCCCCTTTACCCGTTGCCCGTTGGTTCCTTTGTACCCTAACCACTCCTACTCCTTTGCCCTTAATACCCAGCCCCGCCTTCCCTCGGGGCTCCCGGAGTTTGCTCCCTCCCAGAGCGCTTGTGTCCCTCGTCTCCTTCTCCTGTTCCTGCGCCTCTCCTATAATAAAGCCTCTAGGAATACAGCTACTCCGGAGTCCTCTCATCCGTCCGGTGGAGCTATCCGGGTCCCGCCACCTCCTCCCCGTGGACCGATCAGCCGAGGGTTTTCCCCCGGACTGGCTGGGCACCCGGGTGAAGCCCAGAGAATTTATAATTTAATACAGAGCAGTCCATGCTCCTGCCCCTCGGTGCCATCCCCTTGGGGAGGCGTGAACCCATCTCATGCAGTGGCACAGAGCAGTTTCTATTGTCACTTCTCTTTTGGCTGACACCCTGTTAGTTAACTGATTCGTTCTTTCCAGTGTATTTTGGGCCAGTTTGCTTCCATGGTAGACCCAGGCTGTGCAAGCAGAGCCTGCTTCAGGCTGAGATGCCCCTCCCTGCACAATTCCTCTGCCTGGACAGTGCACAAGAGACCTGGGTGCAAGCACCCCTTGTAGATCACTCACAGGAAAGGTCTGAGCCCTGGCATCATCTGTCACTGCTGCCCCAGCTGGCAGATTCCTCTCTGCTCTCCTGCACTCGGTGTGATCCCACAGGCCTGTGCTGGCAAGGTCTGGCTGAGGAGAGCAGACCTGCAGAGCATCCTCCACCTCCAGCACAGCTCCCAGGGCTCGTGTGCACAGCCAGCTGCACAAACACAAACCATGGAGGACTTTTGGAGATGGAGAAGGATCCAGAGACTCCTTCTGTCCCTAGGGCTGGGCAACAGCTGAGTGGGAGCATTGAGAACCTCACTGGTGCTTGAACACAGCTCTGGTAGTAGCCTGGCACAAGGAAGCCTGAAATTCCTTGAGGATTGGCCTTGCTGTACACAGGTTGTAGCCTATTCAGACCTGACTTTACTCTAAAGCTATGTGGTTGTCTTCTCATGGCATGAAGAAACTCTAAATGCTGCTTAGGTAGACCTGGAGGGTTTTCAGAACTACTTTTCAGTTCTAGACCTGAGGGCTGAGAGACGTGCCTAACTTAAGCAAGTGGGTAATAGTATTTATCTTGGTGCTCCAAGTTCTGTTTAAAGTTAAGCAGAGTTTCAGGGAACTTCCTATCCTGGTTGTAAGTTGAACTTACACTGCTGAAGTATAAGATCATATCCAGGCCTGTTATAAAATGAAGCTCTCTGTGTTTAGAGCAGCAGAGCTAAATTAAAATCCTCATTACAAATGTCAATTGCAAATACAATTAGCAGGTTATAAAAAGGTTGGATATTCACAAAATGTAAATTTTGAAGCCAGAAAAGGTGCAGTTTCTCCTTAAGGGAAAGTGTGCCAATAACACATGCTCCTTTTCTTCACGAGAAATTAAGGAGTGTCTGGGGGAGAGGAGTTGGGATGGCTTTAAATATTTTTGTACTCCCTTCCAAAATAAGTTTATAGTTTCCCCACATACAATTTAATTAAGCCTTCGATTTGACCTTTGTATTGAGCAATAAAAGTTAACTGGGAAAGATGTGGGTAGAAGGAGAGCACAAACAAAGCATGCCCCACGTCAGCCAGTGTGAGAACTGTTTCTGTAACCAAAACTAATGAGATCATCAGGACAAAAGCAAGAGCCAAAGCATTTTCAATTATTACTAATATTTTTCTTCCTCAAGCCAGTTTATATTTTTCTTAATTACAGCTTTGAGCTGTGGCGTGATATTTAGCAGATGCCTTCAGCACTTGGCGTGCTGATCACTTGCACACTCCAGACTGGCAGGGGCACCTAATCTTTGAAGTCTGGAGCTCACATTCATCTTTAACCATAAAGGTCAACCCTGCATTCCTTGCATCCCCCCAAACTGCCATTAAGTTTAATAGGAGTTTGGAGCATGCGAGGCATGCGGGATCAGGATCACTCTCAGTCTTCCTGATAGTGCCAATGAGGCATGTACAATTTCCAAACTTAGCTAATTAATTGCACCATACAGTGAAGGCAGAAGGCTGTCACAGGGCTTTTGAGTTGTTTCTTTTATTACAAGAAAGTTACAACAAATGTTCCACAGATTTACTGGGAACATCATGTTTTACAGATACGTCCATGGTGTGTTTCAGGATATCATGTCAGCTGTGCTACACTACGTATGAGGTATCTGGCAAACTAAACAAGCATAAACATGCAACCACAAACATGTGCCTAGGACTAGACTAAAAACAGATGTTTCCAGGAAATGTAAAATATATTTGGCATGTTTTAAGCTTATATTTTCAGCTTGTTTGCATTTGAGTAAGTCCCATATTAATATAAACAAAATGACAAAACTTTTCTTACAAATGACTGATTGATTAATGGAAGTACTGCTGAATCACATGAGGTTTGTTAGGTTGGAGTATTTCTTCCCAAGGAAAAGATGGATTGTTCCTGGTTGACATCTACCATAGCGGGAGCAGTTCTACATGCGGGTTTACTTTTAAACCCAGAACTAATACAGTTGTATTGTGGCTCCTGAAAATCCTACAGGGTTTGCTATGGCCACTGTATATCAGAAGCCAAACACATAGAGTGACAGGTTTCCTTAGAGCAGGACAGCTGAGATAACGTCCTGCTCTCTCTGTACACGTGTATATTGCACTCAGATGTGTATAGACTAAAAGATTGCTTGGGAAAAGGGGAAGGAGCTGCCATTTCATGTAAGTGTGGCTTCTAGGCACCTGACATCTCAAACTGTCTCATGGCTTATCCTGCCTTTTCTTTATTGCATTTGAATTAGTTCCTGAAAGTTCCGGCCAATATTGTTTCTTTCGGAGAGTGGGTATGGTTCTCAGACAGAAGAATTTGCATCCAGAATGTGCAAAATGTGCAGGAAATAAAGTAGTTTTCTCACTGGTTCACAGGGAATGGCAATCTGCCAAAGACCACACAGAGCTTAATATAGAATTAAAACATAGATAATCCTGGTCCCAATTTATTATTATCCCCTTACTCATTCTTTAAAAATAGAAAAAGATCTTAAAAAGAGAAATGGAAAGATCTCAGAATTGAACTGGGACACATCAGCTTACGCCCATAATTTTGTCCCACAGGTCATCTGGAAAGGCTGGCCTGAACCTAACACCACTCTGGAATTCAGTGGGGAGAGTGATCTATGCACTTAAAACTGGAGTTTTTTCTTTTTCTGATTAAAAGTTTTTTTTCCTCCTAACACCAGGTTTCCATGTAAAGGTATGTGGGGAAAAGGCTTCTCCGGACACCACATTCTCAGGCTGAAATAGAAAATGGTAGAACAGTACATACAGAGCTGTTCATTGCTCCTTTCTTCTGGTTCCACAAAGCATACATTACACCCACCTTTTACTGACTGATATTATACAGACCAAAATAACAGACTCCAGAATTTGGAGAATTGCATCACGAGTTATCATACTTTAGGAGTTCTCACATTCCCATTTCCACAGCATTCCTGTTTCCATTTGTCTGCTGCAGCTGTAACTGGAAATAATTACTGCTGGTCTTAATGTCAGGATAATGGATTATTTGGAAATTGTTGGTACATTTTATGGCGACAGCATTGTTTTGCAATTTCAGAGCTTCTTCCTTTGAATATGTAAAAATAATTTCAGCTTTTGCTACCCAAGGTGATAAAAAGCTAATAATAACACTGCAGCATCTACTGTAATTTAAGAGCCTGTTCCACCAAGTTGCACCTAGCTTTAATTTCTTATGAAGTTGTCAGCCAAACCCAAGCCTGTGATCGAAGGGATATTTATCAAGCAACTGAGCTCCAACGTGGGGAGTAACTGCAGGTGCTGACCAGTTCACTTCAGACTTGTATTATGAGTGTCATTACACCCATGATGAGGCATTCAAGACCAAGGCATTAATTTGCTATCGTAGATGCTGACAGTCTGTCTTTCCAAAGCACAGTGTTTGCATGAAAGTCTAGAAAGAAATGGACAAGAAAAGAAGAGTCTAGAAATGGTCTGACTTGATGTATTTAACGTGGGGAAAGCAGAAATTGAAAGTTCTCTCCAGCAGCTCCAGGTTAAAACTGATGGAAACGTGTCCAGAATCCCCAAGGTGGATTGGTGAGCATGGATTCTCTGCTGTCAGTGCCCCACTCCATTAGAAACTAGGCTGCTGTAATTAACATTTACAGGACTGGTCTGGCAAATCTCTTTGGTTTGTTTTTTTCCCCTCTCCCCTCACAGGGGCTGTACCCCTGTCTGATGAGAGGATCTGCAGCCTTAGAGGCACTCAGGCTGTTGGGCAGTCACGAGTGCAGTGCCTGACGAGCAGAGGTCATCATTTACCATTACAGAAAAAGGACTGAGCTCAAATGAGATCAAGAGAAGGACAAAAATGGAAGGAGGTTTCTGTTAAGTAGCTGAACTTGTTCATCCCTTGGCAGGACAGTAAGAAAAATGAACAGATTAAAGCAGACGCTGCTGATACCACTCACTAGAGAGCAATAGCATGCAAGAACATTGTAAATAGTTATATCTTTGATAATCCCTAGCAGTAGCAAACTGAAAATTATTTGGCCTAGGAAGGGGGAGCTGACAGCTTGGGTGTCAATATGACTTGAACTTCTGTCTCATGACCCGGTAATAACCTAAGAAAATTGTAATGGCATTGTTTTGCCCCGTCAAATCAATGCCTTCAATTCAGATGTACTTTAGCATGTGGCTCACTGAATGCATTTGAAAGGCATAATCAGCCCTCACTATAGGGGAGGTGTCCTGTTCCTGAATTAGATGTCAGTGGCAGTTTTGCTTCTCCTGTCATCCTTAGCTGGTCTCTCTGAGGAATAGTATTGATCCATAGAGGTATTTATGAGTAGCTCAGTGCCATCGGAGCAGCACGTGCGTCACTGGGCAGCAATCTGTGGTTACATCTCGGAGGTGAAGATAATCCTGAACACTCTCAACAGCGAGGTCAAGTCATTTTCATTCTGTGTTTTGTTTATACTGTCAAGATGTGAGTTTAGTAGCAGTTAACACAGATGAGGGTTCAGCTAAGGAAGTGGACTCAATCCCCTGGACTAACTGAGCTGTAATCACGGGGCCTGGAGGAACTCTGAGCCATCTTCAGTGACCCCAGCAGACCCAGTCCTCGGCAGGAGTCCCAAAAGGCTGCTCAGAAAGGCTGCTTTGGCAGGCAGCTGCCTTCACTAAGCACCCTTGTTGGCAGGATTTGAATATCCTCACTGAGAGCTGGATGAGGGAACAGCACAGCCACTACTGCAGTGGCTGTATCACCCCTGTGGTGCAGTGATAATACACAGCACAGAACAATATTCATATGCTGGGGTCCAAAGGCCATCCCATTGTCAGAGAGTTCAGCCACTCCATTGCTGGAACAGAGAGAGGGACTGATGGTGGAAGGAAGTTTCTAGCAATGGAGAAAGCTTCTAATGGGCAACCATAAAGCCTTTAAAATTCAGAAGGTAAATAGGAAAACAAACCAAAACTGTGGGGTTTGGTGGGTTGGTTTTATGAAGTCATACTCCGGGGGCTGGATTCATGGGCGCTGAAAATCTGGGGTTTGCTCTGTTGAGACTGAAGTTTCATTTCTGTGCTAGTCTTCACACTAACACTTTTTTTCTTTCCTAGCATGATCAGTACTTTCTTGCCTTTTGAATGTCAGTAGTAGTCTGAACATAACCATCTCTGACTCAGATGAAAAGATTTAAGAGGGAAAAACTCATTTAACTCAGAGTCTCTCAGCCAAAATCGTGGAGTGAGTAAGCAACAGAAACTCTGAGGAAAATGGAATAAAATGGGAAGTCTTTATACTGCTCAAATTTTGCATTGAAAACCAAATAGAGGATTGAAGAAGATTTTGAACTGAAGTGAAAGTTAAGGTATCTTTATTTATTTTTGAGAAAGAAGAAAACAGAGCATTATAACTAAAATGCAAATTTTGCATAATTAGATCCCAAATTAGAATTGGCCATGAATAGCATTGGAAGATCCTTTGCTGTGAAGACAGAGAATTCAGAATGGAGTCCTTCCCTGGAAAGGATAAAGGCAGAATTTTCTAATGTATTATTTAACGCTTGTTATGTAGTGCATTAAGCAGTGACTGAGAGGAAAGCTTTTAAAAACCAACAGTCTCTCTGATAGCATTAAATCTTACCCTAGATTTTTGTTAAAGTCAATAGTAAGAAAATAAACGAATTAATACATTTCAGTCTGCCCGATTCATAGACGCCAATCAAGTTACAATGCTGGACATGGCCAGCTGAAAGAGGGGAATAGATTTACCTGAGTGAGGTCTTAATTTAATCAGCTGGCCCCAGAGAGCTGAAGTCAGCAGACTGGGATGATATAAGAGGCAGCAGAGAAATAGTGCCTCTACTGCAGTTGCAAAGGAGAGTGACAGTGATGGAAAGGACTCGAGGCAGTGTCAGAACACACCTATTTCCATGATTTATTCTTAATTTACTTTAATGACAGTCTGAAGGTTGTCCATTTTTCTTTAAATGTCCTCAGAATACTGATATTTTCTCAACATTTTGAGCATGCTTTTTCTCCCCCTCCTTTCTGTGAGCTCCACTGCAAGTTGGAATCACAGAGGAGCTCTGCCTGCACTTTGCCATAAGGAATTTCAAGCACAATGTCAGAATATCCTTTTCCCAAAGTATGCCTTGCCAGCTGCTGTCCCTTCACTGCAGTCCCTCTTGAGTCAGGTGCAGGAATCACACATTCCTCTGGGATTAATGTTGATATTATGGTAAAATGGAGGAATTCATTGCATTTCTTTTACAGTTTATTCTGGCAAAAGAACAATGTGTGCTTTCCCAATACAATAGCTCATTTTTAGTATCAAGTGAATTTATTGATGGTTGTTCAGAACTACTGACATGCAGACAATGATCTCAGATTGCATTTACATTTCTGGAATATTTTCCATCTTTCCAGTTTCTGCCAGGAACTTGCTTCTGTGATTCAGAGTTTTCATTTTAAGATTGGACTGATGTTTCATCTGCTTTACAAATCCATGCCTTTTGCTTTCTTTTGTATGTGCACTGCATTCATTAGTATCACAAAACCTTTAAACTTGGACCTGAACATTTATTGTTAATTATAAATTCTTCCAGGTAGGCATTTGTTCTTTCTGAGCACTCAGGTATGCTTTTACAGATTGATCATAAAATCATCATCCCTTCAGCAGATGAAATAGTCTTTTTGTTTGTTTGTTTGCTTTTTCTCCACAATGCCAGTGAGAGGGTTTAAGGGCAATATGGTCTCAGTAATATTTGCAAATAGCTTGGAAATGTCCTCATAACCAAAGATTTATTATTTCTCCCTATAAAAAAACAAATCCATGTTTTTGCAATAAAGGGCTACTCCTACTTTCTTCTGAATCCAATTCTTTATATGAAAATACATGGCATTGTCTCAAAATGCATCCGGAAGGAGAAGCCTTCTAGTGCTTAAAGGAGCCTTATAAAAAAGGGGGGAGAGTGACCCTTTACACAGGCAGACAGTGAAAAGGATGATGGGTAGTGATTTTAAATGAAAAGAGGAGAGATTTAGATTAGATATTAGGAAGAAGTTCTGTACTCAGAGGGTGCTGAGGCCCTGGCACAGGGTGCCCAGAGAAGCTGTGGATGCCCCATCCCTGCAAGTGTCCCAGGCCAGGTTGGACGGGGCCTGGGGCAACCTGGGATAGTGCAAGGTGTCCCTGCCCATGGCAGGGGGCTGAACAAGGTGATCTTTAAGGTCCCTTCCAACCCAAACCATTCTGGGATTCTGTTAAGTCAGTATCCAATCTCCTGCAGCAAGCCACCAGCCTGGAGGGTGTTTCACTGTGGCATGTTACAAAACCACTTAATCCTAACTCCACGTTTTAAAGCATGAGCTAGTTTCCAGTCCAGGTGACACTGAAGGTACTTTCTGTGAGAGAAGATCAGGTTCTAAGCCCAGCCACTGCAATGCAGAATACCTGTTATTCCACTCAGGCTGTGTCTGTGAGAAGCCACCAGGCAGGCAGAGGAGACTTGTTGAGCAAAACAGTGAGTGCTGAGGACAGAGCAGCCATGCTGAGCCCAACTAAAACATGAGTGCAAGTGCCCCATCAGTCTCCATCCATGTTTTAGTTATTCAGAGTGAGTGTACACCACGTTCCAGCAATATTTAAATACGTTCAAGCACTATTTAAAAGATGTGTGATTAATCTCATGTTTACTTTCATGTTTTCAGATATACTCAAAGACAAGAAAACCCATCCAGAAAACAGAAATGAACCAAAACCAACCATGAAAAAGATTGACACCACAACCACCACAAGCACTGTCAAGTCATCCTCCAAACACAGTGTAACTGGCAATGGGAGCAGCCCAGCCCTGAGTCCCTCCCTTGCTATTCTGGCAGCACTAGCAGTTCTGTGGCACTGTCCCCTGTAGCTGCATTGCCCTGCAGATGCTGTGCTAGTGCTCCTCTTCACTATCATGGATACCTGCAGCCTTACCCGACTGCAAACAAATGGAAATGGCTCTCTAGTTGATGTGATTTATTAGGATAAGTAAGAAGTGAAATGCTGGAGTTGGCAGATACCAAATGTCTGAAGATAGCTTTTGGCAAAGCCCACCCAAGGTACAGCAAGGATGATCACAAGGGTCTGCGTAGCTTAAGTTATGGGGTAGAAATAACTGAAAACACAGAAATTGTGTATGTGTGTGTTACTGTTTTTATCAATTTCGTTTGCAAGAATCTGACTGGCTGTTGATTATTTGTTTAATTTTTCTGGTAAGTTATATGAACGGTCAGTCTTCAAATTCAAGGCAATCCATACTTTGTTTTTTTAAGTGAACAGCTAACAAGCTGTGCTACAGTTCATGGAATAATAGAATGTTATGGGGTTGGGATGGACCTTAAAGTTATCAAGTCCCAGCCCCCCTGCCATGGGCAGGGACACCTCCCACCAGCCCAGGTACCAGGTTGCTCCCCTGTAGGGTGAAGTGCTCTCTACCAGCTTGATGAAATTCCTGAGTGGTCAAGAAGATCAAAGCATGTTTGAAACTTCTTTTCACTCTTATTGTTTAGATTGTAGGAAGCAACATAAAAACATATGGTGTGTCTAATATATCAGTATAGTTGCCTTAACTGTGGAAAAAAATAGAACCACTTTGTTTACTGAGAGACATAGATAGTGAATTTCCCTGCCCCACAAAATGTCATTACCAGATGCTTAAGCATATGCTCAAGGCTTATTGGATGAATGTCCAGCAAAGGGAAACATAAATAAACATCATAATGTTTTATCCACTTGAATGCAGCTCTGTACAGAAAAAAAAAAAAAAAAGAAAGAAAAAAAAAAAGATAATTCATTTCAAACTTACTTCGCCTATAAGATGTTACACAGAAACCAACTTAAGTTTTCCATAAAGGTCCCAGAGATATAAATTATTGGGAACTCCCATTAGACACTAACTAGATTTTGTGCATTATGGATCTCTGAAATCAACTGTTTCATAAACTGTGTATTATTTAATTACATTTAATGTTTAAAATTTTGTATCACTTTAGGTGTAAATGTAAAACATTCTGAAATCTAGCACATTTTCTGTTATGCTTCATCTTGATTGCTACCCTAGAAAATGTCAAATGTGCATTATATTATAAGGCTATTTTTTTTAAGTCAATGATACATTGATGCATTTTAACTTTTTGGATGAAAAAGTACTATAACTTCTAATGGGTTAAGAGTTGATGTGTGTTTTCCAACAACTGTTTATAGTGCCATTGAATATATGTATACAAACACAACTGTATGAATACAGTGATTAATATGATAAATATATGAAACATTAGAATTGTTATATTTACTACATTTCATTTCAACTATTACAACCGTTTAATGGCCATTTTCATGTTGTAGACTATTCTTATGTACAGTTTTGTAAGATTTAATGTAAAACACTTGCCTTTGTTTTTTGTAAAACATCTCTTTGATACTTGGCGTTACCCAGTCACTGAGATTACTCAAAAGAAGAGCCCTGTGTCTCACAATCCAGCTTCAGGCATTTTATTGGCAACTTTGATTATAGAAGCCTGACTCAAAGAAGGTGCCATGGGCCAGGATTACTGCTGGGTGTCACCACACAGGAGGTGACAATAGTACAGAACAAGCAGACAATAAAGTGAACAAAGGCTCACTACACTTGCATGTTTCCAGATAGTATCAGTGAACATGTCTAATTCTGTTTGCAAAGGTGGGGCTTGAGTTTCATTTCCAGTTTTGGTTCCTAGATCATATTTATGACATAAAGGTATGATCAGAACTGTGGATGCACCCAGCTGCAAAGGCAGTGTCTCTAAAGTGGCAGCAGCTAAATTTTCTAAAAGATAATTCAATTGTAATATTGAAACAAGGAAATAAAATTGAGAAGATACTTACATTAACATCAAGAATTTTACATTTTAACTCTAATTTTTTGCAACAATAAGGATATTAATATCTTTATTTTACTCTCAAGGAGTGCTTTCCAGTCCAGTCAGTGAAAATCAGTTTTCCCACAAGTATTTAAATGGCTCTCCTGTGTTTTCCAAGGTTTTTGAGCTGCACCAATCTATGGAATCATAATTAAAAATGCTGCTTCTTGTATTCATTTTCGGTGCCCTTTGGAAAAGTACTGTTTTACCTGTGCAGGTGTGCAGGTCCCATCATTTGTGCACTGGAAGGACTCTGTAATGACTGGCACTCTTAGAGAATCCTGCACTGTGATGGCTGAGTCAGACAGGAGCTCTCTGTGCACAAACAGGAATGTACCCTGGGTGCTCACACTCACCACCTGCCCCACCAAGCACTCTGGCTTCACTGGAGCAATTCCTGTCTGATGCCTGTCAGCCTGACTACTGATTTCCTGTTCTCAGGCTTACAGTGCTCAGTCATCATTCAGGCACTGAAAGTGTCCGTCAGGATTCCTATGGATAAGGTTTCAGGGCTGGGCTCCAATCCTGCCAGATATCAGCTGTGCAGTTTGGAGTTTTCAGATTTTTCTCACCTGCAGAGAGGGAACACGATCAGCCAGAGCCAGGTGTGTTTCTGAGGTCTGTTCTGGAAAAGATTTTAGCGGCAATCTTGCCAGCCACGTGTTCAGCTGCAGCAGAGGAAGCTGCAGAAACCCCACAAGAGGCAAGTATGCAGTAATTCACCCAGGGAGTTATTTGTTGTTGCTAAATGTCATAATTTTGCTAAACAGAAACCTCTGTAAAATCAAGGGTTTGGATTTGGGGATTGGTTGGTGAATATTTTTATTGATCTCTCAAGCTAAACAAGACAACCCTTTAAAAGTTTCTGTAACAAACGCAACAAGTTCAAATCGTGGGATGAGGTAGAATCAACTCATTTCATTGGATTCCACCAATATTTTGATAGACACAACTTGCTGCAGGATGAGGGAAGAGGGCTCTACATCAATTAATACATTTCATGCAAAAACACTTCTACACTGTAAGAAGAGTTCTGGTCAAACCAGCATGAAATATGTTCACAATGAGCATCAAAAATTGTGCCATTTTAAAGGGCAGTGCAGTTTATTTTTACTGGTGGTTTATGATATATTTTTCCCTCAGGATCAGTTACATGTACATATTTATAAACAAATGTTTTCCATCAAACAAAACATCTATACCAACAAAAGTAAAACCAACTGGCTGTGTCAGATAAAGCAAGCATTCATTTTCAGACGAATAATATACCTGCTGTACACTGTAATTATGATGTAATTACAAAGTCTAAATTCAAAATACTTTTGAACTTGTCTATGTAATCTCAATGTAAAATAAGGTACCAGTCTAAGAACATTGCTGTAGCCATGCCTAACAGTTATGAATTGTATTTAGCCACTGCTTTCTGATTGTTTATTGTTTTGGTATGATTTTCTTTGAATATTTTGCTGTGCCCACATTTGTGAATGCCAGCATTGGAAAGTAACTGCTGCATTTATGAGTAAAATCAATGTACAATTTTCTGTTGGTAGTGATGCAGGCTTTTTACCAAATCAGACAAAGCTGCCATGGGCACAGTGTCAGTTCTTAGTGTTTCACTGCTCTTCAGGCTCTGTGTTCCTGTAAGAGGCTGAGGTCTGTGTGTCCCCAGTCCCCTTCCTGGCTGTGAAAGTGCCAGGGGAGGATGTGCAGGGGTGGGCAGAGGCATGGGTGGCTGCAGGGTGCCAGGGCATGGCAGCTTCCAGCTGGCTGCTCTGAGCCCTGAGCCCAGTGTTCTCAGCTAATTTCAAGCAGCTTTTACACCTCTCCAAATCATCTCTTGGAGACTGGCCAGGCAAAGAGCAGCAGAGAATCAAGAGACTGCACTTTCAGACAACTTCACAGCCACCTGCTAGGAATTGGACTTTTTTTTTGCAGTTTAGATGCTTTACACAGTCTGCCCTCTCGCACTTTTTTCTGGCTTGCACATTGCCAGTGCTGTGCCCTCTCTTCTACTGCAGGTTCGTTATTGCATAAGGAACTGTGATTCTGATCTCTCAGTAATGAACCTTTTGAGGTAAAAATGTCTGTCAGAGCTTGATAAGGGCACACAAATAGAACCGTCCAGCTGCGTTGACTTCAGAGTCTCTGTGCGTGTGCGTATTTGGCTGTGAGATTCACGTCTCTCTGATCTCTTAAATCAGATCTGTGTTTAAAATTTACCTATTCCCTTCTGGTACCAAGACTGCAACATACAGAGAAATTTAAAATTTGACTCTCTTATCCTGTATGAGTCTTCTTCATGTTGTCCTAATGGATGTTGTGTACAGACCTGATTTTAATATTAGTCAAGCCTTTTTGCCCATATTTACTGAGATTTTCAGTATTACACATTATTAGGTTTAAGCAAGGTCTATTCAAGTGAAAGGAGCTGAAACACACATTGAAGTGAGATATTGAGTAGGACAAAAAATCCAGAAAGTTCCTACATTCCTGAATGGAACTCTTCACATTAAAGAGAGTTTACAGTCAAAATGTCCTATCTAGCATGCTGTCAGAGGGATTACAGCTTTTTATTGGAAATTGATAAGCAGTGTACTCATTTTAAAGGGAAAATCAGTTGATGTATGCTTTCCTCATGTCTCCTCACGTGGTCAAGTTTAGCTCTGTAGGAGACATTGTCTTGCACATTTTAAGTGCTTTATGTTACAACTGGGCATAAGTACAAAGCATTTATTTTCATTTATAGCATTTCACTGCTCTCTGTGCTTCTTGTAATGACATATGGCATATGTGTCACTGAAAAGTGAAACATCTTCCAGTCAATGTCTTTACTGTTCTGATATGTGTTAGTCAAAAAGAACACAAGTTTATCTTCCTCCCATCACCTCAGAAGTCTAGAATTATTCTCAATACTGAATTCTCTTCTGTGTTCCATTGTCACTCTCTAAATAACTACATTTGAATTGTATTAAATATTAAGCCACCATAAAAATAAATACTGGACGAGAGATTGTAATAAATAGCGAATAAATTCAGAAAAAGATCCTGCATTTAACATGGAGAATACCCTTAGGAAAGAAATCACCCATGGACTAGAACAAGTTTTCGAGTCCCTCTCCCTTCTCCAGGTACATCACCATTGGCCCTTCACACAGCACAGCAGGAAGCCTGCATGCAGGAAGCTGGTACTGAATTCAGCAAAGTGAGTTAAAACTATTATGCACAGTAATATTTCCAGTATCTTGCTTGCAGTGGATGTCCTTTTGCCAGTTGCAAGGAATGCATTGAAACTGCACGTGCAGCTGCTTCAGTCCTTACTCAGGAAGCAGCTGCAGCTGCTGTAGCTTTGAGAAGAGACTGCTGGACAGACCATAATGCAATATTTTTGTGTCACTCCATGTCACTGTCCTTAAAATAGACTGGTTTAGGCATTCTGGTCATTACCAACACTACAAGGATTTACCCCCATGGAAATCCTGTAATACCTTTCCAGGAGAAGAGCACGTCAAAGAGAGGCCACTGGTGCTCTCACAATGTGCTTGAAGTGCTTCATTAAATACCCACTAACAACCACGTTGGTCTCCTTTTTTTCATGTAGAAAATGCAAAATTATGCTGTTTGCACTTAATCATTTCAATTAATCTTTGGTAAATTACCCAGTACTTCGTAATTATAATATTTGCAGTTAATTTAGTGCCATCTTAAAAATAATTAGTTGTATAATATAAGCAATTAATATTTATTCAGGTTTTTTTCTCTTGCAGAAGGATATATAAATTGTCCTCAGTGGCCTTTCTGTACACCTGATTAGCACCTGTTTGAATTATTCTACAGGCTATGGACAATTCATTTGAAAAATAAATGCATTGCTAGTTTTGCAAACTCCTTGCAAATACACAGTTATAAAAATTACTTTTCAGGGGAATGCAAAAGCACCTTTTCATACATCTTCTGGGTTTATGAATTAGGCTAGGCTTTTATGCAATTGCACCTAAAATAGTTACTGACATTTAAATGCAGTTAAGATGGAGAAAGTCTGATACCACTTTCCCATAATTAATTACAGTATCCCAGATTTGTAGCCTGTTTTATTCAGTAATGAAAAAGGAGAGCAGTAAGACTTCAAGAATATAGATACTAGTGTAATTTTCACATTTCTGTACACATAATATACAGTTCAGAAGTTGAGAACACTGTGTTAAACTTGTGGAAATTAAACCGGATAGCTTCAATCTTGTAAGGAAGCTTCTAGGTAAATAGTAATTTTCTATTTAAATGCACAAAATACTGAGGAAAATAACTTGATTGTTCTAAAAAGAAGATCTGAAAAAAACATTTACAGTCTCCATGCATACAAAATTAAGAAATCAAAAATAAAGATACTTTTCTGTAGGTGTGAAATGTGGGAAGAGACTATAAGCTCCTATAGATAGTGCAGTTTTCTTTATTTCAGTTTAACAATGTAAATTTACCCTGACATACATATCTAGGCCAAGAATGGCAATTCCTGCCCATCTTTTTGCAGGTGCAGAAAATCAAGAGTAACAGCAGGGATTACAAAATTTGCTTGACTTTTGCATTGCCCCAGCCACTGATCAGACAGTGTCTCATGCCTGTAACACAAATCTGTAAGACGTGGGATGCCCTAAGTCTTCTGGCATTTTCCCTTTCTAGGGCACAGCAGGGGTCTTTTCCAGAAGCAGCTGGTTCTACACCTTTGTATCTGGGCTACAAGGAGATATTTATTCTGTGAGTATCTCCTTTGGTAGAAATTCTTTCTCAAAGAAAGTTTACTGATACCCATCAAGCTTTGAGGCAGATCAAGTCTGATTTTTCTGTTTCATGTTAAAACAGGATCCAGGTCTTGAACTGGTCTCAAAAATTAAGCAAGACTCGTTGGAGAAGACTGATGGTAGCTTTGATGTCTTCAGGGAAGCTTACATAGCAGAGGGCAGGCAGCTGTGTTCTGCCTCAGCTGAAGCTTGTGTGTCTTTGCATTCAGTTTCAGGTACAACTATCCAGGAGTTTCCAGATTAGCAAAATGACAAATTCCTGAGTTGCTGCAGTTCTACAGTGAAGAAATTAAATTTCTTCTGAACAGAAACAATTATTCTATATTATGCTAAACACCCAGCTTAGAAGGAAACCAAATCAGGATGTTAGGCCTCAGCAAAGACACAGATCCCTGACTGGGGTTGGGTTTGGTGCAAGTGTCAGAGTTTACCTGGTTGTCATGGTAGAGCACATCTACCCTTTAGTTTTGTTTTGGGCTGGGAAAAAAGCTCAGGATTATGGCTCACAGGTGACAAACCATGTGTAGGCAAAAGCTGTAGACAAGTCCACAAAGCAGTCAGGCAGTCAGTGGGGGCTCACTGGAAAATGAGAAGATGCATTTAACTGACTTATTTGAGCCTTTGCATTAGGGGTGAGCAACAGGGTTGAAACCTCCTTCCAAAACACTGCAGCTGCAGATGGGAGCAGGCTTTTGGAGCAGCAATACTACAGAAAATGTTCTTGTATCCCACTTATTCTATGGAGCCCTATTGGAATAAAAATGGAAGCCAGTATACCAAACCTTGCAATTTGTTGCATAATACAGCTACTTCCTCTTCTTTGGTATCAGAACTAACACAGCATGAATGTTTACACTACACTGGGATAGAAACTCTAGTAAAATATGTGCTTTGCCATTTAGGTTTTTAAATAACTAGTTTATGGCCTCCTAGTCTGTTTTAGTTCATTTTACTTTACAGGGATTAATAGGCTGCTCCATTTTTATCTTACATTAGTTGTATCTTCGGTATTTTAAGTTTCAAAATAGATTGGTTTTGCCCTAAGCTGTATTCAAGCTCTAATATGTATTTCTATTTCCCAAGCACATGTTTTATTTGCAGTATATCTGCTTATATTTTTATTGCATAAATTTGTTAATTTTCTTCCGTTTGTTTTCAGCATTGAATATGATACAGACAATTTAAAGAAACAGTCTGAGAACAATGTCTTAAAAGAAGAACAAGGCTACTTTGAAAAGTTAAACAGCGTGGCTTGTAAAAGACAGTGAACTGCGATTGGGAGTAAAAATAAATAATCCACAGGAATTTGTGGATTAATTTGTGGAATAATCCACAGGAATTTCCAGCAGGGAATTGTTGTCATCTATTAAAATTTGTGTTCTTTCCCTCTGAATGTTTTTCATCATCAGTGATGCAAGTTACAAAGCTTATAAAATCTTAAATATATTTTAATCTGTTCAGATGATGCTTTAACTAAAGGATACAGACCTTGAGAACTGCTGAGTAACTCAGTATTTTGGCCATAGTCTGGGAAAGAAAGGTCTATTTCTTCAGCACATAACTACATTATTGTTGTTCTTCCTTTCTTGAAATAAGTACAGTCAGGTGTAAAGGTGCCTACCTGCTCTCCTGGGAGCTCTCAGTACCCCTGAAGAGATGCAATACGTGCAGTGGTCTCCTGGGTAAAGGCCACACACCTCCCACAACATGTAGGATTTTTCCAAAAAACTTCCATTCCTACATAAACAGTCAGAACTGAGTTCTTTCTTGACTGAGTTCTTGCAATCACTGTGTGCCCTATTAAAAGCCTTTCTCATGGTTTTGATTAGGAGCACATTGCTGCTCTGTCTTCATATAGGCCAGTGTACTAGAAAAAGGAACTCCCTTCTGTCAGCTTGATGTTCTCATCACTTGTCAGTTACAAACTTTGCACTTTTCCTTCATTTGAAGGGGGTAAAACAAATCTCGTATTTTTTTTTCAGATGTCGCTACCTAAAGTGACACAGCAGAGACCTTCGCTGTTAAAAGCATTTCTTAAAGCTCATTTCCATGACCATCTCTTCGCTGCTCTGTCAAAACAGATAGTTTTTTCCTGCTTAGA
The DNA here is from genome assembly GCF_026979565.1 of Vidua chalybeata. Lineage (NCBI taxonomy): Eukaryota > Metazoa > Chordata > Aves > Passeriformes > Viduidae > Vidua > Vidua chalybeata. The sequence goes on from NC_071539.1 coordinate 25,103,591, forward strand.
AGTTGATGGGAAAGGTTTTCTCTCTTTTACTTCCTGTTCTGGTACTACTGGTTGAAGACTGTAGGCAGACCACTGAAGCACAACAGTATCACAAACAAAATGTACCTTGATTGTGTTTACGTGACTATGTGCCTCCTGTCTACCTACCCATTTTTTTCTTAGTCAATTTGGTTTTTGATTGCATAATGATTTGCATATTGCCTCCTAAAGCATCCATGACTCCAGCTGTCCCTGATTCTTTCAAAAGGCTTCCTATTTGAGGTCCAGGAATTGCATACAGCTTGTCCCACCATGTATGGAGAGTGCTTTTTGCTCATATATTTGGTTTTGACCCTGCTCCAAAGATGATAGCCAACAGCTCTTCTCTGCCGACGCTAAAGGGATGCTTGTTCTCTGAAGTGCTGCCTCATAAAAACCTTTTAAGGATTTCACATTCATCCTCTAATTAAGCAGGTGTCTAAATCTGCAAAGCTGCTTCATTCTGAAATCCAACCTGCCTCCACTTCAAAGAATGTTGTTTCTTTTCCCAAAGATGTTTTAAAAGTGCTTCTTTGACACTTCAAATTTGTAGGGTTATTTAAAGGCTTTGCTTCTCACCTGATTCCATATGTATTTTCCAAAAAATCTGAGAATACATCAGATCTGATGAGGTGCCTCAAGGACATTCTTTAATAGTGGTGCTGGAGTTCATATCTTGGACTGAAGATCTTTAATTGCAGTGAGTAACTGGCTCTTCTGCTTAGCCTAATGACACAGGATCCATTTAATGCTTCTCCTATCAGGAATCTAAATCTTTCCTCTTTAGGGTTTTTTTTGTTCTTCTTGTTGTTTGGTTTTAGTTACAAGCAATATGTCAGTGTGGCTTTGAATTGGTCATACCCAAACTCCAGGTAAAAAATAATGCATTTAGCCTACCTTATCCCAGGAGTTCCAATATGGAACAGCTCCAAATACAACCACTGACTTACCAGAATGATGTTTTGCCTTATGATACTGAGAGAGGCACTGTGACTTCAGTGTAGGAAGACTTCCTACACTTTAGTTTTACATCTGAAAATAAACAGTCATTTTTTGGAAAGAACGCTGTCATGATTAACTCAGGAACCCAACATAAACTACCACCATCCTAAAAGAGCAAACTGAAAATACTTCTGCTTCTGTAAGAAAAAGACAGGTTTTATTTGCATTTATTATGTCCTCAAGGAGACTCAGAGTTAACTTTAGAAGGAGTAAGGAATTCCAAAGGAAGAGAAACCCATGTCCTACACCTACAGGATTATGTCCTACAAACACAGACTACTACTTTTCCATCTTGCCTGTTTTCAAGAAAACAACATATGGATGCAAGGAATTTGCCAGAGCAAGCAGAAGGAGATTACACCAGATGTGAACCCTGTTCACTCACAGCGGTTACTCTGTGTTTTCTTGTGGAGTTTTGTCTCTGCAGCACAGATCCAAGGTAACACCTAGAACCTGAAAACCCTCAGAGAAGACTCAATCCTTCTGGGATTGCCTGCCCTGGTCCCACAGGCACTGCACCCTGATCCCAAGGGGGTGAGGACACAGGGTGTCTCTCACAGAAGGACCCCATGTTTTGTCCCTGCATTCTCACTGGCTCCCACATCATGCTGCCATTCCATTTTTTAAGGTACATGCAGACAATGTTAGGGATGCTCCACAGGTAGCCCACAGGGCATGAAGAAAAGGACAAGAGTTTCTGCTGATCTTCCTCCACCCAGGAGCAGGAAGGAATGAATTGTGCCTGAGACAACCCTTCAGTTTCAGAGCTATCCTTCAAAAACTAAAGGCCTTCCTTTTCATATGACTCATTAATTGTTGATTCAGGCAAGTGCCGGGGCAGCAGGAGGCTGCTCCCTTATCCTATCACACAAACTGTTACAGTGCCTGCCCTCTGTTTTCTCAGCCAGAAGCGGGTAGACTTTTCTAGCTGCAAAATCAATATTTCCCATTACAGAATAACTTGGTCTGCAGAACTAGAAAGTATCTTGGTCTTACTGGGTCTAAGATGTGAACGACCTCAGATCTTTCAGGAATTAGAAACTTCTAAGAGCGGCAGTGGCTTTGCTCTTCCCTGGAAAGCATCCATGGTACACAAACACCTGGTATGCACTGCTGTGTTCCTCTGGTGAGGTCACAGTTTAGCACTTGTCTTTCTCAGTTCCACCTTAAATTGGACGTACAGTTCTTGAGACACATTTGGTGCATCAGTTTCCTCAGGGAATTTCTTTAATTTAAGGAAAGGTGCAGAGACTCCAATTAACCTCAGATGAAGAGCCCCATAGTTCATTGTCTGTCTGGGAAAATGAACCTCAGGGAACAGCACTCTACATTGCATGTCAGAACCACAATGGGAACTCATGTTTTTGGCTCCTACTCTGACATGTAACCTATTAGAACAGTGTGAACTAATACGTTCATTCACCTCCCAGAGCCTTAAGTTTTTTTCTATGCAAAGAAGAAATTATATTTGCCATGGGTGAAATATCAAAACAAACAAAAAAAAAATCAACACTAATTGAGAATATCAGCATGTGCTAACTCACTACACAGTGGTTACTTCCCTGACCTTTTCTTACAGGCAGAACAGGAATTCTTCAGGGTAAATGCACTGGTAAATACTGACTTTCTGATGTTACTCACAAGAAAATGTTTCTATCCACAGACAGGCAAGGAACTAAGAGTAGCAGCTTGTTTTGTCTGAACAGTCAAAAGCACAAGGCTGATAGTTGCCCAGACCAAAATGAGCTAATAGGAATATGATTCCTCCTGTTGGATGCTCCCTGCTAACTCCTGATCACTCATCCTTGGGCAGAGCAGAACTTAGAAATGGGCTCCATCCTTACAGAAACACATGGCAGCACATGCAACAGCAACAAGATTCAAACCTGTACTGACTGAAAAACCTGTCAATGTCACCTCTTTGCCCCAGTAAACAGCTACATTCCAAACTGAGGCCCCCAAAACTGATACTAGAGTGAAAGGTGGCCCCAAGATGATGCAGAGCACACCTCTAGGGTCATTGTCCCTTTACCTTTTGCCCATGTTGGCAGCCAGGAGCCATCTCAGCCCTGCTAGTATTCAGTAGTCAACTCTGCCTCAGAAATTAGGTTTGTCTTGAAGGTGGACAGATCAGCAGGAGTCCTGCACTGTTATAAATTTCTCTTTCCGTGTATAGCTAACGAGCTGTGCAGAAACACCTGTATGCACCTGCAGGTTTCTTCAGATCCTTTTGTGAGAAACACGGGTTCATCTAGCAGACTCCAGGGCTGGCTCACACAGCAATTTCAAAAGGAAAAAATGTATTAAATATAAAAATAATAATGTCCCTAAAACAAGTGGAATATTCCTCTCAGTGAACAAATTTATTAGACACGCCTGAGTCTCCTATGTCTTAGGCAGTCCCTCGGGGTTTGTTTCTGGGCACACCTCTTGCTCCTCGGGCAGCAGAAGGCTGTGGGATCTCACAGAAGGTAAGAGAAGAGACAGTCCTGCTCACTGCTGTGTGCTTTGTTCTCCTGAAAAAGGACACAGAAATCACTTGAGGCCACGCTTTAAACAGCCAAATGCACAAACCACTGTGGAACATTTCATACTGGCCAGCTACAATGGACACTCTTCTGTGGATACCTAAGCTTGTAGTCCTCAACAAATCTGTGAAAATAGGGAAAAACAGGGAAAAATAAAGACGGAGTATTTCTGCTAGCATTTCTGGGGAGCCAGACTTGGGGCACAAGGCTGCAGAAAATGTAAAAGTGGCTGAATTACAGACTCTGGGTTAGATATAAAAGGGCTTAATTCATCATTTACTGAGATCAAAACAAGGCAGTGATATAATAATTGATTTCAAGGTGCTTCACTTTCCTGATGGTATGAGACAGTACTTTGTGTAGTCACATGAGCAAAGGTCAGTGAACTGTCAGCCCTCATTACCTGGGCAAATATTCTTTTGTGAACTCCCAAATGACTTCATAGTACATGGTAATGAGCACACGTCTGTAATGGTTATCTTCAAAAATCAATAAGCATAAAGTTTATAAAGAAGGCAAATCAGGAAATGGAAGGAATAATAATTAAAAGGTTAAACAAAAAAAACAAACAAAAAACAAAAAAAACCACCAAATAAAAACAAACAAACAAACAAACAAACAAAAAGCTTAAAAAACCCCACCAAAATTGCACAACTCAAGGAGTCCCAGAGAGAAGAAGACCTAAAGAATTATGCATTCCTGGGTGAACTGGTGGCCCATCTCTGTGTAAAATATCCTGTCTCAGAAAAGAAAGTAGAAAAGACAAAGGTACAAGGTAAATTCAAAAAAACTTACAAACTCATAAAGGAGAATAATGGAATCAGTCCTTCATGGTGTATATTTCATCTGCCTCCAGGATTTCACTTTTTGCTCTGAATTTGCTGTAACAATGGATCCAGGGTCCGCAACATCCTTGTCCCATCCCATTCAGGGCACATTTCCTGAACCATTGCAAAACCCTAACCTGGTTTTGATATCCCTCTTGCTTTGTAAACATTTCCATTTCCATTTAGCATGTTGAACTGCCTACCATCATGCTCCTAGATCCAAGCTGTCTTCCAGAACATTTTTTTCCTCATATTTGTTGTTAGAATATCAACAGATATTCATTGACCTCTTGCATGCTATTTACTAATCATTCTGCCTTTACAATGTCCTCTTATTGAAATAATCAGTCTAGATCTGTTTTTCAGTTCCACTCCAAGAGGAGTTTTCCTTCTGCCTCTTATCAGTAATTAGCACCTGCTTCTGAAAGGAGGTCTAGACATGAGCAAAGTCATTCAGGAGGGAGAGCACCACCAACTTTTGGTAGCAGTCTTCAACCAGGCTCCTCAGCAGGGTCTGGAGTATGCCCAGCAAGTGTAAGGCAGCTGAAATATTCCCTCCCCTAAGCAACAAAACAAGAGGTGATGTTTTCCCCCCTCCCACTTTCAACCTCTTACTTAAATTCATCACCACCAAATTCCAATATTGTTTGCCCCAGACTCATCATCTTCGTCTTGGAGGGGAGTAGGAGGAATAAAATGAGAAAGAGCAGCAGATCATAATAACAGAAAGAAGCAAAGTGCACAAAGTCATCCTTAGTCATTTGTTTGTCCTGGATAGGGAAAAAAAACCCAGATTTGTTCTGAGCAAACTAAGTAGGAAGTTATAAAATGTCATTTGTGGAGCAAAAGAAAGGTTATACTCTAACACCAGAGAAAAGTCACAGGGCAAAAACATTCTCAGATTTTATTCCTGTTATTGACACCTTATATTATTACATATGAAGGAAAATTCTCAATCTGTCAGGAAAATAAACAATACACAGAAAAATATAAAATTCTTTGTGTTATTGAAGGGTAAATATTTTCTCTTAAGGCTATATTGGGTTTGCTTCTCTGTTAGACTTCAGCTTTTTTTTTCTTACTATCCTTTGCAGTACAAATTATACAGAGGAACAAATTTATTATTCCACTCAAGAGGCAGTTATGAGTACATGTAACTCATGAGCTGAGGTGAAGGCTTAAGTTCATCTTTAACCCATTCTTTATTGTATAAAGAATATTTGATAACTACTGTGCATTCACCAAAGAGAGACAATCCACGGGAAATTGGATAGTGGTGCCTGCTGGACTTTATGGCCTTTGTGCATGATGACTAATTGATTAATGAAAAAAACAGATTACACAGTTCTCCAGTTAAGGAATAAGTGCTTTTTTTCCTGTCTGGGACCTAATGAGAGAAGGATCCCCAAGAGTCACCCACTAAGGAAGAAACAAGCATTTACATATAGTATAATGATGTGAATTCAATACCCACCCAATTTATTTTAAAATACATCTGTGCACATCCTTTGAAGATATCCTCTGGAAGAAATTCCTTTGTAATCTGTCCTGCTCCACTGGTGTTGACAAACATCTGTGTATGCAGCAGGGGAGAAGATGGGGGAATTTATTTTATCAGGTTTTCTCTAGTGAGGTTTAACCTTCCTTGGAGTCTTTCAGCTTCTCTTCCTCTCCTAATGGCTTCCCTCAGACATTTCCTTTTAAGCAGTTCTACCATGTGCAAGATCCACATTTGACTTAGATACTTAATTCAAGCAATTTATACCAAGGGCTATTCTAATGCCAGACAGCTGGACCAAGCCCACTTCCATATTAAGGCAGATGCATGTGCCCAAACCCCTTTGATCCTGCTTCTCATCCTCCTCCAGATGCACTAATCAACAGCCAGCAGCAAGGTGAAAAATAAATAATATTGGTTTATCTTTTGCTCCTTCAGCAATAAACCCTCTCATTTTCTACCAAAGGCAAAGATAAGCCCTGTAAAGAGGTCAGAAGCTCCAGAATCTGTTGCATTGATTTATTCCCACATGGAATAAAATAATTTATTTGAAGTAGCTTATTAGACAGTTGCATCATGTGGCATTTTCCTTCTTCTAAAACAAGACTGGAGCTGATGAGCACAGAGAGAGAAAGAAGATCTGCACTACAGTGAGCAGTGGCAAAAGCATTGGGCAAGGCAAAAAACAGGGGAAAGGAAGGTGAGCTGAGGAAACAGGAGGAAAAAATGATGGTGAAAAAATACTTAGTAAGCTCTGATTTCCAGGACTAGGCTTGCTGAACTCTTATCACACAAAAATTCACAAAAACATCAATAAAGACTGGAATACTTAAAAGGTACTTAAATAGAGCAGGTGTACAAACCCTATGGGAGCTTCACAGCAATATGGTTTGAGTCTGCTATATATAAAAAACCCATCTAGAGAGTTTGACCTATTTGAGTGACTGTCAAGTGGAGAAGAAAGAGATTGTTTTTAAAGATAATTTGGGGCTCAAATATAGATTAGAAAATAGACTGGCTTTGTCCCAGCCTTCAAAAAGGTTGGCTGTTCCCAAGGCACAGGTGCCTGATTAGGACCTTACATGTGTTTTTGTACACTTTCCACGGGTTCAGGAGAGGACGTCGCTCCCTCCTGAACCTAGCCCACATGTGGAAGGAAAGGCTATGGCAAGTGTTGTCCCAACACGGTGGCCAACCCCAGGGGACAGGGGCAGGACATGGGGCCAGACAATGCCCAGGTACATGACCTCAGGCCCTCTCAGGAGGAGCTGGCCAGATGGCCGTGTCCCCCTCAGGGGAGCTCAGGAACCCAGATCACTGCTTCCAGCATAACTCCAGCCCTCCCAAATACAAATCCTACATGAGATACCCCTGTCCCTGACAGGAGGATGGAGAGGACACAGCCCCAGCCACCCTCATCAAGGGAGGGGGAGACAGGGCTGCCAGGCTCATGGAGCTCATCCCCTCACCTGAGAGCTGCTGCACGCCTGGGGCTCCTTGGGTGCATTATGAACCCGACCACTATGAACCCCTGTTACACCAGCTGGTGTAACAGGGTGAGGTTTGTTCGTGGGGAACAGGTGGGGCTGTGTGAGGGACGTGGCTGCCCCAGCCACCTCCGCTGAGGGAAAACGGGAATGCCCCGAACAGATGGAGACGTGCGGGGAGTGGAGGGGAGGTGTCCGCTCATCTCCTGCGGGCTGAGGGAAGGAGTGCTGGGGAGCTGCTCCTCCGGCTCGGCCCGGCCTGACCCCTCTGCCCATCACCGGGTTTGCTGTGGGCTGGTTTTGGTCAGTTTGAGTTGTTTGCCCCGTCCTGGCTGTGCTTCCCGTGCCGCTCTGGGGGTTTGTTTAGGGCCGGGACACCCCCTCCCCTCCGCTGCCCTCAGGGCCGGCCGGTTCCTCTGTGCCCTCAGCGGGTGTTTGCCGGCTCGGTTTGCCACCGGGTGGCACGCTCGGGGCTGTGTACCTGCGTGGCAGGGCTCAGGAGCGGCAGTGCTGGGGTCACTTCCCTTCGGGGTGCTCGTCCTTGCGGGTTAGAAATCTCCTGCAGGGTCTCTTCCTGCCCCGCTTCACCTTCCCACCTGTACTGTTGTGCTCCTCTTCCCTCACTTTTCACCACAACCGCCTTATTAAACATAGGTAAAACAGAAACGTAAATGTAAAACATTGCATTGTGCATTGATGAGCTGTAAAACACTCTTGGGCATGCATTGTTCTAGCTCTAAACCGAACATGAGAAAAGTTCTCATGTTGTCGGGGATCTAAAGAGGCAATGCAAAATCTCTTATACCACATCTTCTCTAATTTTGGAGACCTTTGTCATCGTTTGCTGTCAGTACTTACTGCTTTGAAATGAGAGATCACAGTGGTATGTGCTGTGCCTATTCGTAGACAGGCCCTTCCTAAAGATGATAAATTCCAAGTAAAAGTAGAGGGGAAGTAAAAGAAAGAGAAAACATCTTGTGCAAGGTCATGCAGAGGTCACTGGGGAAAAAAAATAATTTATTGGGTGGTTAAAAAAAAAGTGACAATTGCAGTGTTTTCCACCTTGATCCCCAGTTCACTGGCACTGATGACCCAGCAGCATGAATAGATGTCAGTGATGTAGTGTGAGCACTTATATCTGGTGTCACAGACTTGAAAGTTTCTCTGATGTAACTCAAATGATTTTGCAGAAATAGAAATTTTAGGGAAGATCTACTTGGACTGTGCGTGTGCTGGCAATTGTGAAAAGTGATGCTCATGGTTGTGTGTATCTCTGCATTTTTAATCTTATGGACAGAAAGTTGAAGAGAATTTAGAGTGAAAACCAAAAGCAATGTAGAAGCATGAAATTTATAAAGAAGCTTTCAGCCAAGGCAGATTTGTTTTAAGAACCCTTAATGAAAGCTAAAGCTGTGTTACGGTAGTCCAGACAATAAATAAGGGAGAACAACTAAGTCAGATTCCACAAATCCCAAGTACAAAGCTTGTTTAGGGAAATTCACAGAATATGCACTTGGAGATATCTCCATCCCTTGGTGGTTGCTTTGAATCTGAGCAAAAAAAAGGAGAATGAAAATAATTTTATCCCAGACACCCCACTAAAAATGCAGAATGCCAACATTGTTCAGTTTGTCTCTTGTTTACAGGTCTCCCTGTTTCTATCTCCCATTTCTCTCCTCTGCCTGCAGACATATATAGAAAATAAAATTAATTAGAGAATTTGTATTAAACTTTAGCTGCATAGTTATCTTGACTTTTTGAGAGTTAAAGGTAGATTTACTCCTCCACAAACATCTAAATAATGTTCACTCTCTAGTCCCCTGTCTCTTCATTAAATTTTACTTTGTCAGTTTTTTTTTTTTTAATTAGTCTTAGCAACTTGCCAATGCATTTTTCCACCATGGTGTAAATACGACTGACTTTTAGTAGTGGTGTCTGCTGAAAGGCTACAGAGGCAAGGCTAGAGTCAAAACCAGGGTAAAATCCTAAGTAACTGGCTGCTCTGTTAATGCATAATCAGATTCTCTAGCGACAGTGATTTTGTCAGTACACCATGCTCACTATATAATGTTTCGAATCCATCCCCAAATGCTTCATTCACGCTATTCAGCATTCCAAGTACCATTCCTCCCACCCATCTGTCTGGCACATGAATTGCCAAACACCTTTCCTCAGTTGGGTCTTGTGAAGTTGATGCAAAAAGAGATGCAAGGTGGCTCTCGCTGAAGTCCTGCACAGCCCCAGAAGCACTGTGCTGGGGGAGTGAAATCCCCAGAGCTCACCTTGGAGTCCAGCAGCAGCACCAAGTTTGGTTCACTGGAACCAGTGCTGCTGTCTCCCTGGCAGATCTGGGGATCTTTGGGCTACGTGAAATTCTTTCACCACAAGGTAATGCGTGTCATTTTCTAACTTTGAAACATGCATTTATGTAACCTTTTCTTATTGTATGTTGGATGTGTCTTATTCTCATACTTTTCAGCTTCCTTTTTTTTCTTTTGTAGTAATCTGAAATTAAATTAAAAATAAAGTAGCATTATTTATCCAGCAGATGGTCAGTGGGTCACCAATACCAACTGCTTTTTTTAACAGCCCTTGTTCAAGTAATGAGTACTCCTGGTCATAGGTCCAGTGGCGCAGCAATTGGTTCAAGTGAATCAAAACCAGCACATTGAGCCAGTCCTTAAACCATCCATTGCTTTATTGCCAGCTTCATATGGATTATAAAATGAAATAAGACAAAACTGATCTTATGCTGTTGGTTAAGTTCTGCCACTGAGCACTGAAGAGAAGGTTGATAGATCAGCTTTTAAAGATGCTGTGTGAGTAACCTGGAAATACAGGCATTGTCTGACAGAGGGAAGTTCTACATTTTTGACTTTGTATTGATTTTGATTGCCAGTGCAAGTACTATTTAAGCAAGAAACTATTCCTCTAGGGCCCTCAACTTAACGCAGTAATTGTAGCCTCCTTATCCTGTTAAAATGAAGAGAATCGGATTGCTCTGGTTGAACAGCTGCTTGAAGTCAATCTGTGTCCACTGTTAAGGGAAACAATGTTAGTGAAGGGAAGCAGAAGGCAGCAAATCAAAGTGATATCCTGAAAGCATTTTCTGCAGATATCTGGAGAGTTCATGGACTATTATGAAGCATAGAAGACATCTGGTCACATTTTTATAATCTCATCAGTATATATAGAAAAGTCTTCTCCTGTTTACCTTGTCAAGAGCCATGGAAAGGCGCATATATTTCTTTATATGCCTGTTTATCTTATTGCTGGGGGGACATACTGATCTTAACTATCCAAATCAGCTTGATGTGTCGCTAAGTCACCAAGTTCTTTCACTGTAATATCTGACTCTCTCCTGCTTATTTATAGCTCTTCATTGAATCACTTTGTGAAGCAGGAGGCTTGGGGATATTTTTATACTGTGTTCTGGGGCGTGTTGTCTTTCATCTGCAAGTGCTGTGAAATCACCCTTTCCTGCTCAAGAGTACTACTGTACTTTTGTTCAGCATTAACGACACCTCAGTGTGGTTTGTGGGAACACTTTACTTCTCCCCTGGAAGGAGAATACTTAATTGGCTGATTCTGCAGGCACAGTTGCAACTTCCAAAATCCAGGCGTGTTGAATTTTTTCTGGTGCCCTGCTCCTACAAGTTAACATGGACTGCCCCACCAGGTTTACTGGGTGCTGTGGAATCCCAATTAGACCAAAAACATATTGCAGAACCTAATGTTGATGAACCAACATAGCAGGCTTTATTTACTGTGATTTGTTATCTTGACCTAGTTTGCTGTGGACATTTTTTTCCTAAAAATTAACTAAAGCCAAAAAATATTCTGGCTTTATTTTGCCTGTAGGACACCATATTGTGCACTGTTGTGACATTTGACAGTATGTCTTAAACCATTACTTTTTGTTTAAATTATAAACATACTGGACAATTTATTTCATTTACATGATCATGTTTCTGAAGACCACATAAGGCATCCATGAGGAGTGTTTTTGCTGTCTGCCTCTCGCTACCTGTTTTGACAGAGGTCTGTATGACATGTCTCCATCTATCTGCATAACTAGTCAAGTCTATTTTTTTTTTCTTCACTCTTCCCTTCCACTTCTAGACCACCCTAGACCTGTACATGATGTCCAGTCTCTGTCCTCTTCCATCTCTGCTAGGGATACAAGCAGTTCCTTTGGAGAATGACATGGTGTTGCACGTCAATGCTCACTAACACTATATGTTGTAGTCTGAGGGGGTTTGTCTGAGCAATGGCCAATTTTCTGCTACCTAAATTCTGCATAAACAAAAGTGGTTACTTAATAGCTGTACCATGAGATTAAACTGTCAGACCTGCCTCATGCTGTTCCAATTGTTAGGTCATACCCACAAAATAAAATAAGCTGTGTCCTTTACAAAGCAAAATTGTTCTCCCTTCGCACCCTGAATTCTGAAGAGACAGGAGATCTAATGTGTTGTATACTTCCTAAAGGAAAAGGGGAATTGGATCCATTCATATGGAGGTCACTCCTTTGGAGGTTACATCCAATGCCTCCTTCACAAACACTGATAAAGGAACCTAAGTGGTAATGCCTGATTTTTTCAGGGCTGGCCTGGGATGCTTCCAGGTGTTCTGTCACATTTTCCCTGGACAGAGCAAGCTGTGCTCAAGTACTTGGTGTAGCAGGAGCTGCCAGGAACCTGCCGCAATTCAGTGAAAAGCATCAGCTGCTGATGCCCCAGTAAAGGCGTGAGACTGGATGCAGTAGCCAGGATCAGCAAGATCCTGCCAGATGACTCTGCCTTGTGTCTCCCTTCAGCAGGAGATAAACTTCTGGATCAGGCAGTTGCAGCCTCCCTGGCCTAGGACTCTGCACCACTTTCCTTGGCAACAGCCTGGAGAGGATACTGGATGATGGTGGCTACTTGGCTAAGGATGTTGGAGAACAGGCTTCTTCTGCAAGAGGTAGGTGGGAGTGGCTTGTTTGCTTGGGGTGTGAGGATAGACACTAACTGGAGTTGAAGGGCTGCTTGCAGAAGGAGGAGCATTTGGCCACAGCTCATGAGAAAAGTGTGAGAAACCACTGAGCTGAATTGAGAAACTGAAGGAAGATAAGAAATCAAGCTTAAAGAACATTAAGTCCCTGTTGTTGTACTGGGGTTTAGTCTCACAAGAGGTTGCAGTTTAGTTATAAGCAGTTCAGCATGTTGAAAATTCAAAAATGTGGATCTGACTTTTTAGCACTCCTGCTGTGCCTTCAGTATTGCAAGAATGATGGGATTCTTCAGCCTGGAGAAAATGATGCTTAGTGGGACCTTGTTGCTCCCTACAAATACCTGAAAATAAGTTGTAGCAAGGTGGGGTTTGTTCTCTGCTCCTAAGTAACAGGACAAGAGGAAATGGCCTCAGGTTGCTCCAAGGGAGGTTTAAATTGGATGCTGGGAACAATTTCTTCCCTGAGAGGGTGTTCAGGCATTGGAACAGATTGCCAGGGCAGTGGTGGAGTAACCATCCCTGGAGGGGTTTAAAGGACATGTAGCTGTGGTACCTGGGGACGCAATTTAGGGTGCGCTTGGCAGTGCTGGGTTAATGGTTGGGCTGGATGATCTTAAAGGTCTTTTCCAACCCCAGTGATTATATGACTATGAAGATCCAAAGTCAAGCTGAGTTTAGAGCATATTTCTTGCCATCGTCTCACACAAAGACTAAGTTAAAACAGCCAAATGACGCAGCTTTTCTCTCACAGTGAGCAAGGCATCTGGTGTTTTAATGAGAGCTGTGCTACCCCAGAAATGTCTCTTCTCCTCCCCAGTGCATTGGCTCTATTGCCAGCCCTGCAGCACAGACATGTAATTGAAATGGTGTTGGAGATGAGGCTGTAGTGGGTGGTGTGTTCTGAGAAAGGGAAGTTCCCAGCCATCCTGTGGTGATCAGTTCATGCTATCCACAGTGATAGCACAGCTTTGCTCTCTTTCTCCACAGGTGATGGCAGCACCATCTGCAAAGTATTTTGTTATTAAATTAAAAATAATGACCTGTTTTGTCACACTGGGGGATTGGTTTTTTGGTTTTTTTCCCTGCTTGTCTCTATGTATGCCTATATGTTCATTGCAAAGGGATAGTGAGCTGGTTTTGTACCTGATGTGGTGTCCTGTGGGATCAGTGTCTGAAGGAGGGGCACCGGGGCCAGTTGAAGCAGAGCTATTAATATTAGGTGTGTGTTGTGCGTTTATTTCGTCTCCAGGGTTTTCATGTCAGTACTTGAAAACTGTGTTTTGCTGGAGGGATGCCATCTGCAACTCTCAAAAGAGCAGCTAATGAATGTGCCAGTTCCTTCCTGAAGTGGTGCAAGAGAGCCTGTCCCACCTGGGTAAACAGAGCCTGTGCTTCTCCCAGGCCCAGGCCTTTGCTGGCTGCAGCTCTGACTGTGGAAAACGCTTGGACAGTGAAGAGACCTGGCACGGGTGACTTTTGGGGAACATGTTGGTTTCCACATTTTAGGTGCTTTATTTTTCCAAGGCTAACACACCCTCACAACTCACACAAGTTACATATTTGTCAGTGTGAAAAAGCAATAAATTCCTCCTTCTAACTTACCTGCAGCAAGAATAGTAAAGCTTTGACATAAGGTGTGAAATCATAGTGGAGTGCTTTTATTGACACTTACCCTAAAGCTAAATTACATTTTTCCAGGACTTCAAATGGAGCAATTTTAATCTTGTTCTGATTTGATAGTGCAGTCTGTTTTCAGTTCCTTGAAATGGGTTTTTCCAGGCTTGTTCTTTGTTTTTCCAACCTTGCTCTCTGCTAGAGAGCTGTTGGCTAAGCCAACAGATTGAACTTAGCACTAGTAGGGAACTTGTCCTGAAAAAGCAGAAGAGAGCAGGAAATCCAGTGCTTCACTGAAAATAGCAACTCGCTCATGTTTTAAGAAATCAGATAATTGTATCCTTGCAAGGGGTGACCTACAGGTGAATTTGCTTAGTTCAGGTTCCTTGTGGGCAAGGAACCACAAGGGACATGTGGAGAGCTCCATTATAAGCAGAGGATATTTACTCAAGAACTACTTAAATGTCTTTCTGGACATACTATTTTTCTATTAAAAGATTCAAGCTTTTCTTAAAAACAAAGGGAAAAATCCAAGTAGCCTTTAAATGCCAGCTTTCTTGTTGCTATGGTTGCTAAAGCTTTCTTTTTGTGGTTCCCCCAGTACATCATATACTTTTTTTACAAAAAGCCTTGAAAAAACAGTTCAACATTACCTTGTTGTGTCAACATAGGCAGTGTTTTTTTTTTAATGCTAGTATGTTCTAAAGGTTACCTCTTGTGTCAACCCCATTAAAAAAAAAAATCAGAAATGCCCACTCTCTCATCTTCTGTGTTCCAAAGCCTGCTGTCCATCCTGGCCCACACTCTCTGAAGGATGGGAAGGTGCTGGATACTCTTGATTCCTTAATGGAATGCTTCTCATGGAGTCCTGATTGATTTCCTGCATAGCACAAACGTGAGAGTTTCCCATCCCACTTCTATCTAAAAAGTTTCACAGACGTCAGGCTGAGAACAGAGCTGTGCTTTGTTCCCTCTGTGCTGCTCAGCCATCCAATGTGTTTTTCTGGTTGAAGTGTTTTTAAGGGCCATTGAGGGATTCTGTGGCCATGTTATGTAAAAGAGCTTTAAAGAGCAATCTGTTTCTCTCACTTGAAGTTCCCCCAACCCATATACACAGGTGCTGATTTTGTGGCCGTAGTGATTCTCCCTTCAGAAAGGGGGATAGGGAAGTTGAAACACTGGCAGCATTTTAAAGCTGTCTGGGAGAGTTCTTAACCTCTATCAATCCCCTCTTCTCATTATCTCATGGATGTTCCTTTTGTTTCTCCTGCTAGAGCAGAGGTACTACAGCATGTCTGGGGGATGAGGTAAGAGGTGGAGTCTCTAGGCACTGAGTGCTAGAGGCAAGTGCTGGTCTGATGGTGCCCTTAGCAAGAGTGTGTGTATTGGCTCTATGCCCGACCCTCTTTTTGCTGTGCTTGGTGTGTTATGAGTAGTGCACCTGCAGTTTCAGTAGGATCCAGTGGTGGTCTCTTTTCAGCCCTATGTCTTGTGCAGAGCTGCCAGACACTTTGAAGAAGGTGCTGTCTTCCCGCATTAAATTCCCCAGGTGAGCCACTGAAATGCAGGTGAAAGGGATGCACCAGCAGGTCAGAGTGGTCCTGTGTGGAATTGGATGGTTAAACATAAAGATGGCACCATTCAGTGGTCACAACTGGGAGCTGTGGTGATTTTTATGTGCATGTGTGTGTAGGAAGAATGGGATGACATATCTAAGTCATCATTCCCAGGAAAATGTGTGGCTACAGGATGACTTTTCATTTCATTTGAGATGTAGGCAGGGAGGCAGCATATGTGCAACTTACATTTTTTTCCCCTCCTCTTATTTCTGGCACACAAACAGGGAAAGTCAGTTTAAGAATGCCTGGGTGCCTGTAATTCCTGCTATCTGATTTGACTGCTTCTTTACTGCTGGTGAGGAAACACTTTCCTTTCCTGCTTTATAAAATACCATCTAATGCATACATTTAAAGCAGTGACTAGGTGTTCTCTGCAGTCTCTCATTTGATGTGCCCTGTCAGTTTACTGATCTTCCTTTCTGTCTCTGGTGTAGCCCAACACTAACTGCCTGGTTCATGGGTAGTTTAAGTAGTAAAGTTTGATAAAATCCTTATTTTGACTTTTTTGTTTGCTTCTGTATCTAGCTTCTGAGAAATGACTTTGGGTCCAACCCTGGAATAAGGAGGACTTTTAATATGAATACAAAATTTGCAAACTTAAAGTTCCCATTCTGGAGGGAACCAAAGGGGATTGTTTGTATCCCAATGGAGAGTGAACATCTGGTTTCTTGCTGCCTTGCTGGTGCTGGAGGACTCAAGGGCTCACAGTTGAAGTTCAGGTGCTGTGTGGGGGCTGTTGAGATGTTTGGGACATTCCGTCTACCAGAAAATGCCCTGATCAATGAGGTGCTTTGACCAGAGAGCTGGAGAAGGTGATCTGTTCTGGGTCTGGAGGGGGATCCGGATGAGTGAGGGAAGCTGGGCCTGTATCAGGTACTCTCAGAGGGGAGATTAAAGAGCAGAGGCCAGAGGTCTATTTGTAAGACTGATCTGCTCCCCAAGAGTCCAGTTGAGCAGGGAGGTACAAATCTGTGGCAAAGAGCATAATTCTAATTCTTTGGTGAGAGCTATAGATATTGTCCCTGCTGCTGGTGACTTTACTCTATTGCCACTATCTCCTCTGTTCAAATGCTGGCAAACTCTACTATGCTGCTGACCTGTGGCAATTGCTGTTTTGTGACCTTTCCTTCAGTGGTTATAATTACTAGTTCCATCCTACATTTTCAGAAATCATTTCAGTGTAACTGAGACAGCAATTCCACCTCCTGAAGATGACAAAAGGTTGTCCTAGCCACCGTTAAGTGTAAAGACACTGCTGCTAAATGACAAGTTGCAATTCTGTGAGGAGATTGCACTCTCCTAGGGTGCAGGGATGTATAAAACTGGAAGAGAGCAAAGTTCATCATTGTTTCAGTAATTCTGTTAGTGAACTTCTGCCTGCAAAGGTGTCTTCTGCTGTTACCGTTAGGTCATTAACCTTAGCAGTACTTCTTAGTATGCAGTCTGCCTGAGCAAAATATGTCAGAGCATCTCTAAACTCAGCAGAACTCCATAACCTGCTGACATTTAGTGAGGAGACATCGTATTCTGAAGAGCAGGTAGAAAGTGTGTAAAAGTGATTGTGGATTCAGGAGTACTGGGTCTCTTGTGGTGAGCATAATCCTTTTAATACTCACTCTACTGCAGCTCTGAGATTCATTCATTTAATCTGAAACATCTTGAGGGAAATGAATGCAGGCAAGTTCAGATCAATTATCACACACAAAAAAAAAGAAAAAGCTTGCATTTCTCTGGGCAATCTGTGTGCGCTGTAATGTCAAGCTGTGCATGAGAATGTTGCCACAAAGGTAGTATGCTTTAATTAGCAGTCACAAAAATGAAATATCAAGGTGTTATTTTGATGACTAAGAGCCAGACATGTACAGATTGTGATACAGGAATGTTACGTAGATATGCTACACTCTGAGGTGCTTTTCCCCAGGAGGATATTGCGTGCTATTAGAACTCAGCACATGCATTTGTACTTCTTTTTCTGTAAGGTTCATATAAATCAAGCTTGAAATGGCTCTGAATGCAGTGCTATTTCTGTAGGTGTAGATCACAAGTACAGTTGGATGGGAACTTTCCAAGCATGGGGGGGGTTTCCCCCCCTAGAAGAGAGAGTCTGCTGGAAAATGTCACTTATGTCGAAACCAAAATGTTTGAGGAAACCTGGCTGTTTGACAACCTATTGCTGACATATTCGTGGATTTCTAGTAGAGAGCTGTGTGGTTTCTTGCTGCCTTGTTGATGCTGAGGGACTCCATTCAAGTGCAGGCTCCATGTGTGGTCTGAGAGCTTTGGGATCCTCAGGCCTTGTGGGTTCTCAGATATGGGGTGTAGAAGGGAGAAGCTTGGGGCCCCCTGGCTTCAGTGTGAGGTGGCTTACTGTAGTCTCCTTGGCAGAGACCCACAAAAGGTTCAAGGGTTTGTCCTTCTCTGTGTAGGACCCCACTGATGACTTCAAGGACTTGTGAAGTCCCTCAGAGTAAGAGAACAGAAAATCCTGCAGAGCTGGGAGCTGTTAAACTGTTATTAAACTGTTCTGATTCATTCAGGGGAAAACAAAACAAAACAGTTGTCATCTCTACTTTTTTTTTTTTTTCTTCCACAATGTCCTTAATTATGGATATTTCTAAATTTCTTCTTGTTGTTCTAATTCAGAACAAAGCTCTCACAAAATACCAGAATTTCCCATAGGAAAGAGATCCCAAGTTTTCTCAGTCTATGTACAATGTCTTTGGATTTGGTCCCTGTGGGGATGGTGCTTGCAAAGGAGATAATAAGATTTCAGCAGGCCACTAACTGGGCTTTGCTTTTTAAGAACCATTTCTGGACCCATTGTTGAGATGAATTGGAAACATGGGTGTTCCTGCTTTTGCTTGTTTCCCTCACAGCATTCTGAAGCAGTCATTAAAACTGCATCTTTTTACCCCTTCATATGTACTTTGTGCACATGTTAGCCTTGTTTGACTTCATTATTCTATCATAGGAACGTCTCATATTTTACTTGATTATTTTTTTAATTAAACTATTTCTAGAATTAAAGTTCACATAGAAAAAAAATTAAAATTAAAATACAGAACACACAATAAATGCTTCCATTGCATTAGGCCCTGTCTAGCTGATTTCTCATTGCATGTCAGATCTAGCACTTAATGATTTTAGATGTTGTTCTGGGCTGAGCGGACAGCAAACCTTTAGCTGAAGCTGTTACCTCTAAGGCACAGGGTAGTATTTCTTCTGCAATGAAACTGAGCAGTTGTCACTTCTGTCTCTGTCTCATATTTGCTCCATTTTGTCTGGTCTGCACGGATCTGGAGTGTATTATTTACACTGGATTCTCACAGTGTTCTTGTCACAGGAATGGCTGCTAAACAGAGCTGACATTTGGGAAGGAGGAGCAAAGAGGAAACTGCCCAGTCCATTTTATTACTTATTGCCTCATTAAATTTTAAAATTTGAAAATAAAACAGATTTTGTGACATTTAATTATCAAGGCCAGCAATATCAGTTTTTCAAACTACATATAGTTTATGCAATGGAGTATGAGATGTCTGAAACAACCCATGAGTACAATTATGCAATGGAGTATGAGATGTCTGAAACAACCCATAAGTACAATTACTCCCCTTGATAAATTGTCTCAAGGGCAACTAACCCATGTAATCCAGAGGAAAGGCAGGACCACAGGGCCAAAATTCATTCATTGAACAGTCATTTAACCTCTAGCTGAAGTTCATAGTGCTGAAAAATTAGGTCTTCCTTATGTAAAGGTTTTTGAGTTAAAGATTGTGGAAACATCTTTCTGATTTAGACTTCTGCAAAAATGAATGAAATTGTTCAGCCAAACCCCTATTTAGGGACCACTGTGGGTCTGCACAGGGGCAATATTAGTGTTGCATCTCATCAGCAGTGCTGGCTATCGCTGAGAGTGTCTCTCTGGTGGACAAATTCTTGAAATGAGCAAGAAGAAAAAACTCCCCTGGGTGCTGTTGGGTGCAGTAAACAGCATAACTTGGAATACGTTTGGTTGGCTTGATCTATTACCTGAGGCAGGAGGAGGTGGCACTGAAGAATGTCAGCTTTCAGATCAGCTGGGGCCACCTTGCACATCAGAGCCCGCAAATGCTTTTGTCAACCTTTAAGAGGTTTGGAGCTGAGGCAGGTGTGAAAACCAGTGTAGGATCCATGCTCAGCAAAGGAGCAAACACTGAAATAGATGTCTATAAGCTCCACTAACAGCTTTAAAGCATCAGTGTCAGATGTTCTTGGCTGAGTGTAACAGGCTTCAAAATACAACCCCCCAGGAAGACAGGTAGTAAGCACAGTTCATTGCTGACAGGCTTGCAAAATCCTTCTGCCCTGGAAAAAATGAGAAGGCTGCCAGCACACAAGTTTCGTGGGAGACTTCTGTTGCCGGCATCCACTTCTCCAGAGGCTAAACTTTCATGTAAATGGAAGAACTAACTTTTCAGCCCATGCAAAAGAAACCCTTCTGAGCATGAATGTTGGCAACTGCTTGACAGTGTACAAATGGTTTCTAAATCTGCCTCAGTTCAGCAGTGAAATAAATAGTGAGATTTCACTAGCCACTTCTGCAGGTTTTTATTTTGAAGCACTCTACAAAACAACCATAGCATGGGCTATTCCAGTTCCTTTTTCTCCTCAGAAACACTCACCTTTAGCAGCAGCAGAACCTCAAAGGCATGGTGATGCCAGCCCAGGACATTTCCAGGCTTTTCCAAACGACTTGAGAGGGAAGTATTTCTGCAGGAACAGACCAAATAACCCTGTGGTTTTGCTGTACTAAGTGAGCAGACTTAAGGGTGTGGAGTATCTGCTTATGGAGTGCAGACTTCAGAAGAGATTTAGGGGGAAAAAAAAGTTGGGAGCATATTCCTCTTCAGATCAAGAATGGTTAGAGGCTCTGCAAAGGTGATTGCATGCCCCCTACTTCTCCCGGAGCAAACAGGGGAATAATTTCCAGTTCCTGTGAATAAATCTGCACTTCAAATTTTATGATGATTCATTAAGCACATGGAGCTGAGACAATACTCTGGCATTAGTGAAATGTCATACGTAGATGACACATGTCTATTGTGTGGCAGGAGCAGAAAGAAATAAAATAACGAAAGTACTGCAATTGTTATAACCAAATTGTTGTTCATGTGGTGTAATGCCTGCTGGAACTATAACTTAGTGGCTGCTTTTCTCCCTTTATACTTTCCTCCTATTGCTTCTCAAATTTTGCTGGTAAAGGGAGCCATGCTCTCTCTCTAAGTCCTTCAAAGCACAGGCATTTCTTCCAGGTGGCATGTGGCTTTTTACTTCTTTCTTCACAGCATGACTATCAATCATGGCACATTTTCCTACATAACTATGTGTCCATAACTCTCCATCCCTTTTCTGTTCACAGTTGCTTGTTGTGTTAAGGTACCAGCCTTTCGTTTATACTCTTGCTAACCATTCTGCCAAGCAGTAGGAGGATTATAATAATTTATCATTTCTAATCCCAATAGGGGTGTGTTTGACTTTTAGTCATTCACAACATGCATCAGAGGGGAAGTGAAATGAAACATTAGCAGTGTGGTTTTTCTCTACTCTGTGACCCCTCTGAACCGTTGGGAGCAATGGGAATGAGCCCTTGCCAGGTGTGGATTGTTTAACTAGAACAATCAAATTATTTTGTGAAACAAAAGGTCTTAATATAAAAGGTACCTAATTTTTCCCATCTCAAAAGCAGCACGTGGGTGTTTGCCCTGTGGTTATTTCCTTCTGTCTTTTGTGTTAGTTGTGGGAGCTTAACAAATAATTCAACACTGCATGTGAAAACAAGGGGCTTTAACAAGCACACTTCCTAAGGCCTTGTCCTTTATTGGCATCTCAAGATTCAGCCTGACAGAGGGCTGTATTCCCTCGGTGCTGTCTGTGTGGCTGCTCCCCCTCCTGTAACCTATTAGAGGTTGGTGAAACCTGATAGAGGAGCACAATACTGTGGAACAATGGTTCTTAGCAGATTGCTTTTTCGAAAGGTTTGGTAGAGTGATGGTAAAAAACAAGTGATAATTTACAAAAAACCTGATTTTTTTTT
The DNA here is from genome assembly GCF_026979565.1 of Vidua chalybeata. Taxonomy (NCBI): domain Eukaryota; kingdom Metazoa; phylum Chordata; class Aves; order Passeriformes; family Viduidae; genus Vidua; species Vidua chalybeata. The sequence continues at coordinate 25,125,252 of NC_071539.1, forward strand.
TTTCTGGGTTCAGGTGTTCAGCATTCTCTGTTCTAATCTGTACCCAAGTAGCACAGGTTGTCTGTCTGCTGCTGCTGGGAGCATGCAGAGTCATGATTTTCTGTTATTTCTGGTGTAGTGGAACCTGGAAGTGGTGTTACAAGTGAGTGTGAAGAGCTAGGATAGGCTAGCAAGGATAGGTTTTCTTTTCTCCCTGCCTTGTCAGGAGGTTGCTCAGATATGCTTTGTAGGGGAAATGGACATCTCTGACAGCATCTTTTCTTCCTGTTTAGCCTCTAGTACCAGTCTCTGGCTGTTCTAGAGACAGTAGAGGCACACAACATTTCTTACACAGAGCAGGGAAAACAGCACAGCATTGAAAGGAAGACACAAGGAATCTTCCTTTCAAGAAATCCTCTGCTGCTATGATAATTGATATGCTATATTTCATTGATAGCAAGCTTACTGCATATGGTACCACACACTGTCTGATGGGGTGAGAAAACAGGCACAAGCCCACCTCACTTCATGTGGTGTTAGTCACTGCATTTGGTACTCAGAGACAGCTGTGGCTAATGGACCCCACAGGTGTGTATGTTTTCAACTCCAGAAGTATGTGCAATTTAGCTTTACTTTCCTTCTTGCTGTGTGTTTCCTGCCTTGAATGCTTTCTGTTGCCTTCTAGGTTGTGGGAGTAACACTGCAGTCATACATGAGCAGTGCTTGTAACTGAGGCAAGGTCTGTGTGGAGGGGAAATGCTTAGGAATCCATAGATCTGATCATTGAACAAAGATCCTAACAGGCACTAATGCCCTTTTACAGGGCTGGATATGGGTGGAAAGGAGGTCAAATTGGCACTGGATGCCATGTCTCCCAATCCTCATTTATGTGCTTGATTTCTCTTGAGTCTTCATCTCTAGATGAGTGAGCAAAAGGTACTGACATAAATTCAGTTAAAGCTGGATATAAAGTGAACGTTATCCTAGAGTTAATTTCCAAAAACTAATGGTCTGATATTCATATCTTCAGATATTAATCCTGAAAGCACACATCAGTAATAATGATAAATTAGACTCATAAAATGAGCCTCTCCTTAATTCTGTGTCTTTGACAGTCATTTTTCCTTCCCTGGATGCCCACATGTATTTTGTGCCTCAGCAAGTGTGCAACCCATGTGGCCCTGCCAGATGGTAACTTCATAGTCAGGATGGTGAAGATAGGGACAAGGCAAGAATTAAGTGGGCTGAATGTGAGACAACAGTAGGTTGTGCTGAAGGGGGGAGTAAAGGTCAGAGTAGATTCACAGATGGATTGATCTTGCTTAATTTATTTGTTAATGGCATGGTTAGGTGAGAGTACACTTATAAAGCTGATCAAAAATTTAGCAGATCAAAACATACAGGAAAAGCAGGAGAATTCTAAGAACTGAACTTTAAAAAGCGAGCAGTAATTCCACAGTGCGCAGGGCAAGTCTGTGCTGCTAGGGACCAGTGATAAGTTTCTTATATGCTGTTGGAGCTCTACATTTGAAAAGGAAGAAAAAGGAGAAACAAGTCATAAATATATTCATTTACCAGAAGATGCCTGTCACTGTAAGCAAGATGAGTGTGAACCTAAAATATTATTCTGCTAGAGACTGTGTATAGCTGTAGGTTCTCTGTTAACTTCATCTTAAACAGCGTGAATGATTTCAGGTGTTTGTGTTCAGAAGGGATTCATTCACAGGTACAGGAAAAAGCTACAGTGACACTTGGGGGTGGAAAGCCTGTCCCTTAAGTGGAGACTAAGCACACTTGGCTGGTTTACTTTGGCAAAATAATTGTTCCCCAGGTACGTGCTGTGGGGTAGTATCAGAGGAAGGGTGGAGGACCAATTCCATAAAAACAAAAAAAGCAGGATCAGATGGCTGATGTCTAGAACTTAGGGTAAAAAGCTGAACCTAGTAGTAGTGTAGGCATAGCAATACTAAAAACTGTAAATGAATCAGGAAACTAATCACTTTCCTGATTAGTTTGTGGAAAGATGTGGTGATGAGGTCAGGTGCTGTAGCCCATAATTTCAATCTTGATATTATTTAAGGCCAAGGGAGACTCACAGGATTTATTTTTAAGTGACTTGAAATCACTGGGTTGTCAGATAGTCCTATAAATGCTAAAGTTCCTCAGAAGTCTGTGAAATAAAGTTCTGTGCTTTAGAGTAAAGTCAGAGTGGCTTTGAATCAGATTGCTTGTGGCTGTCACCAAAGACCTGCATTCCCAGATTTAACGTGAAATTCTGTTGCACTGTGGTTAATAGTCGGATCATCTTCTAAAGTCAGTTGGTTTAAGTCCTCTGGTTTCAGTGGAGTTATGCTGATTTCCAACAGCCCAGTAATTTAAAGTAATGGGATTTAATGAATTTTACATTAAGTCAAAGAAAATATTATAGCTAGGGCTGCCTGTACTATCTGGAGGATTATAGTAAAGAGTGTTTTAAAAAAAAACTTCCTATCAACCTGTCATTGTAGAATTTTGTGATATATAGAGACCACTTGAAAACCTTTAGGAGTCTGGGATTTTAAGTTGTATTACTTGTTCTCGGAGCTTGTTGGCAAGAATCACAGCATCACAAAAGTCTAGAAAAGAAAGCAGTAAACAAGGCTGGAGAGGGGACAGACCACATAGGTCACATCTAACATCTTCCTTGCAATTAGGTGTACCTTGTGTTCATGGGGAAAAAAACTGGTTTGGAAAAAGATAATCTTCAGTTTGCTAGTCCACAATGCAGACCTTTCAATTATAAGGTCTTCAGATTTGAAGATCATAAGAGATTTGAAAAGAACTTTAAAATCTTCATACAGTCTTCTAGGAAAATAAATCCAGGAGAATCTAGTCTGAGCTAAAGTGTCCAAGTTAAACACAAAATCAGAATCACACAAAATCACAAGAATCCTGACATTTGGAAGCAACCTCTATAAAGCAGATTGTTCAGAACAAGGTCTGCTTGGGTCTTCAGTATTTTAGAGGATGGAGAGTCCATAAACAACTTGTTTCAGGGTTTGACCATCGTCATAGTAAAAGACATGTTTGGAGTTTTTTCTTGTGTTTGATAGGGTTCCGTCTACTCCGTTTGTGTCCATTGCTTCTTGTCTTTTCACTGGGTGCCCCTGAGAGGCATCTGGCTCATTTTCTTTATACTCTTTCACCAGGTAATTGTAGACACAGGTAAAGTCCCACTCAGCCTTTCCTTCTCCAGGATGAACAGTCCCGACTCTTTCAGCCTCTCCACACCAGAGACACCTCAGTCCCTCAGTCATCTTTGTGACACTTCCCTGGATTTGCTCCTTCCCAGGGATGAAGGTGAGGTTGACTGGCCTGTAGATCCCTGGATCTTCCTTAGAAGTAAGATAAAAGGAAGCTTTGCTTTTCCAATCCTGAGAAAAATCTCCTGATCACCATGACCTTTCAAGGATAATTGAGTGTGGCCTCACAGTGACATTGGCAAATGCCTCAGCGCTTGGAACACATTCCATCAGTCCCCACAGGCTTGGATTGGCCTGTTTGTTTATATGCTTCCTAGCCAGCTTCTCCACGACAGAGCATAAATCTCCTCTTCAACAGCACCAAACTCAAGGAAAGCACCAAATAAGTTGCTGTCCTTGCAGCCATTGACCTCACAGCAGGATTTCCCCAGAACTGTGCTGAGTGCCTGCTGGGATGTGCTGTACAGAAGTAGGTGGGAAGCCACGGTGCTCTTGCACAGGGAAGTTTCCCAGTACAAATCAGTCCTATGTGGCTTTGTGCCCGTGCATGGAGCAGTGTTGTTCCATGGGTAACTCCACAGCAAGTCATGAGCTGTGTTTGAAAACTTGTAAAAGGAACTTATCAAGTGAGATAGAGATGTGATGCATAAGGGAAAGGAAAAACATGAAAGCAAAACTTTAAAGAGATTATTTTCTCACATGCATTTTTATCAATTTTAATATCTATCTGTAGTCAACATGCTGACATAATCAACAACTAAATTTTCCTTCAATCAACCATGTGTGTTTTCCTTTCAGAAAAGTCTTCCAATGTCACTTTATATTTTCTGATGTCTTTCCTTGTTTTAATCCCCGTTACATCTGGAAATGAAATCCAGTACTCTCACAGATTGCCTGTTGTAGGCAACCCTTTGAGAATACCAGCTGCAGATCCACAGCTCAACAGACTTTGACCTGACGTGGCTTTTTTCCCTCTGAAACTTACTTCTAAGTCACATTTCAGTGAGACTGTTTTTTCCAGTGCTTGGTTCAGCTTATATTTTTTTTTGGTTCAAGATTTGAATCCTATCAGACTCCTGAATTACATACCTCTCAACAGCAGTGGATGATCAGCAAGAGTCTCTGAAAAGGAAAATAAATAAATTAACTTTTACAGGTTTGGGGAGTGATTCTTGGTATGACTCACACTTATTCTAACCATGAAATCTGACTCACTGTGTAGTGAAGCAGGGAGAAGTCATGATAGAAATAGCAAAAAAATCTGTAGTCAGTCATATCCAGTCAGTCCAATCCAGGCATACCTCAAGCCCTATATGGTGATTCTGGCATCTGGAGTTCACCCATCCCACAGTGGGACCAGCAGATGATTATTTTTGGAAGCTCCAGGCTCCAGTACTACTCAAGTACTATTTGCTACTTGTTTTCTCCCCTGGGCTTCATTCACAGAGCTTTCAGTATGGCCAGGCTGCTCCAGGCTGCAAACCTGAGTGTGAACGAGAATTCTCTTGTGCTGCCTTTTGAGTGAACGTGGGGATGCCACTGCAGCAAGTGGGGAGGTCATTTTGGGACTACTGTATCATACTCAGGCTTTCTGGTGTGCTTCTGCTGCACTCCTTTGTCCTCTCAGGTCCCCAGTCAGGCTTTGTCCCATGGGCAAGCCAAAATAAACAGTGTAAGCCAGTTCACTAACAATAATAATAATAAGGATAAAAGAATGAAGAAAACATTCTACCTTCATTTTACATTTTAGTGCCCTTCTGTTAGGTATGAGAATGCATATGTGGTATAAATTATCTTAGAGAAAATTATATAAATTTCATTGTGTCTATGTGTCTCAGCATGCTACAAAGTTAACATACAATAAATTTATTTTATCATCAGTGAGAGGAACCTCTGGCTGGCAGTCCAAGCTAGTTTGACTGTAAGGCTTCATGCTTTGATGTTTTAGGCTTGTCTAGATGCTGGTTTATCATTTCCCTTCTACAGTATCTCACGTGTACAACCTCTGCATCTACTTTAATCTTACAGTAACCTTTTGTGTTGCCTGGTTTCAGAAGAGATGGGCAGCCAGCACAGCCCTTGATGCCTTTTTCAGGGCTTACTTAAAAACAGAGGCCAGACAAAATTAAGAGAATAAAAAGTGGATATATTTAATGAAGGACCTTCACGTTCCTTTCAGGCAGACGAAGCCCCACAGGGGCTACACCCAAAATGGACCATGGATCACAGGTTTTCACACTTTTATAAGTTTGGGCCATTTGCATATTGGGGGTTAATCTTCCAATTCCAGCTTCAGGTAATGAAATAATTTACCCCAAGTTTGCTCCCCCCAACTCACTTTTGTTTCCATTTCTTGGAGCCTGAGTCAGTGAGGTGTCCTTGATTGCCAGGCCTGGAGAGGAATTGCTGTGTCTGACCAAAATGGGAAAGCAGCAGCTCACACTGTGTGTGGAGTTTAGTTATACACTAAAGAATTGCAGGATTACAAATACATGAAAACATACAAGCTAAAATCTTAAGGCATCCCCCTGATTCCTTTGGGAGGAATGGTTGCTCTGTCCCATTCTCGTTGGCAGTGCTGTAGAGCTCAGCAGCATGGCTTTGGATACTGCCAGACCTCTCCTGGGATCACCTCTGTCCTTCTGGATTTCTTTCTCTTGCCCCTGCAGGTCTGTAGCTTGCTGTTCCACTAGTATATCCAGCAGGAAAACTTCAGGCTTCTGTTCCTCTGGTGAGAATAAAGGGGTACAAACAGATTGTCACTGACAGTTTACCCAGAATCTGAGCTCTCTGGTTTTACTGTACAGGCGCATTGATTACCTTGGCTGCAGTATTGCACCAAGCTCTTAGTCCATGTCATTCCAATGACTTGTGCTAACTTAACAATCCCTGTTTTTGAGGAGATGCTTCCAATACTTTAATAACCTGTTTGTCAGCTGTGTTCATTGTAATGTGACACTGCAAGCAAATACTAAGCAGCTTGGTGGTTTGACCACAATAACAATTAGCTCAGGAGTGTCTCCCTGCTATAGGCAGTCACTTCGTTAAGTATTTATGAAACTGAAATGTTTCTGTTAATAAAACACAACTGGAGCTTCTTAGGGAAAGATTGATATAAGTGCTTTGCTTTGTATATCATTTAATGTGTTCACTGACTGGTAATGTCTCTGGGATGAAGAATAAAACAAGATCAAAATAAGAAATGGAAGCAGCAGCTTTAGCCCAGTGATACCTCTTAGGAGAAGAACAAGCAATAATTGACACTCTATTGTTTCAATCTCTGTCCAGTGCCCCTGAGCTCAAGCCTCCTGCTGTGTTGGCAGCCAGAGTCATACAGGTTCTGTGAACTCAGCTGCAGCCTGGGCTTGTGTTCTTGTGTGAGCAGGGCCATGCAGCAGCCACCAGCCAGCTTCCTGTCCTCATGAAACATCTCACACATCTCACAGCACAGCTGGTCCTGGGAGCCTCAGACAACACTTAATGGGCAAGGCACAGAATTCCCATTAAATGTCAAATAGTTTTATCTGCTGCTGACAAAGGGAAAAGAATGCATGTAACAAATGAAACCACCTTTGGATTAATACTGAGATGTTTGGGTCACCTCCTGTCTAGTTTTTAGTGTTTAACAAGTGTTCTTTCCTATGAACATGAACAATAGAAGGACCTAAAGACTCAGGCTATCCACAGACCCCGTGTTAGGATGGGGTTTGGCAGTCAAGGGGCTGAGAGCAGCCAAGGGCACAAGGCACAGCTCAGGGCTTTAAACAGAGAGCAGCAGGGAAAGAGAAACGGTGTCATGTGGTGAGTGGTTCACTAAGAATTGGGCAACTGGGACCTTCCCTGGTGGAAGAAGTTCCCTGTTTCCCTGGATTAATTAAAAGCGCTGCTGCCTAACCCGGAGGAAGAGAGAATGTCTTTTTCTTTCTTCAAAGGCTAAGGTTCTCTCAACCTTTGATGAAAGTGAAGTGTCAATTTTTTTAATGTAGTCTGGCTGAGAGCCTGCCGTGGGTATGGCAGTCAGTGCTCAGGCAGGAAGCAAGACTAGCTTATACAAAACCATAATTGCTGAGCTAATTTTAAGCAAAATGAGCTCAAACAAAGCAATGGTATACTCCAACAGCTTCCACGTTCCTCCTGCTTCTGCAAAAGAAAACCAGATGAATCTGTGTTCAGATTGTCTGTGGCTCTATGATCAGCAGACATGCTGGGCTTTGATCAGGTAGGGATGTCTGGACTGATCTTTATGCATTTAACAGGCCTTTGGACTTAAATGTGGCTACTGCACAGCCACACGTTTGCCTGGTTGGGGAGCTTGGGTGAATTTACCTTTGCTTCCACTGTAATCTTGTAGGAATGTTTGTCCTTCACCTGAATGGGAGAAGGGCCTGGCATCACTTTAGTCTTCTTATTCCATGGCAAGGTAACCACACAGCCAGGGGAAAAAAAATTACAGTCCAGCAGGTTACAGCAGTGAAACACCGTGTGTGTAGGTTTATCCTTTTAAGAGGTTTATAGAGTCAAATATGGGCACACAAGAAGTGCTTCACAGGGCAGAATGTCACCATTTACTCAGGATCATTTCAGTTATCTGATGGAGTTACAAGAATTTCCTTAAGAAAAAGAGCAGTATCCAAGGAAGATGACAGCTGGATTCAATATTAGTACTTTTTTGTGTATTAAAATGGTATTATTTGATAAATATTTCCAACATTCCTTGCAGCACCAAAGCTATAAAAAGTACTGATTGTAAAGCAGAGGTCTTAAAAGTCTTTAAAAATTATTCTTTCCAAAATAAGCAAGTAAGTGAAATGAGAATTCAACCCACATTGGATTTTCTTCTTTTAGCTTTAGGTAAATACAGCCAGAAATTCAGTTCTCTATTTATTTGCAAACACTGCATAATAAACATAAATGTACTGCTGTTAAGAATAATAATGCAATGCTAATGATTCTGAAAAGTAATATGGGAATAAAAGAACCATCTGAAGGAAAGGGACAGGTAATTAGGCAAAGCAGGGAGATGAAATGGTAGATGAGTACCTAAGAAAATTACACAGTAAAGGTGATTAAAAATAAAGAAATATAAATTGTACATTATATACTAGAACAGAAAATACAGAAAGTGCTGGCAAGGATGAGCCACAAAAGGAGAATCTAAACTGCATGGGCTAAGGATTTGAAATGTAGCTGTCCCCAAGTTCATCTGATCAGAGAATTCACTCTTGTCAAAATAACTGGGGTGACACTCTGCATTACAACTGAGAGCACTGACCACAGACTGAAGCAGAGCAAGCACAAAGGTTTTGCTCCCCAGATCCCCTTCGGCTGTGCTGGCAGCTACAGCTCTCTCAGCTCCTCCCTCCCACCTCCCTCTTGCATTCTGGCCTCGCAGCAGCTCCAGTCCTTGCTGTGTGCTGACGCTCAGCCATGGTTTTTCACTCGTGGCCCATTTCATGCAATGCAGTTGGCCGAGATGATTTCCTTCTTCTCTTGGAGGGACTCCCAGGAAATGGAAATTTAGGTGATACCACCTGGATCAACACATCCAGGCTAAAAATACAAGGCTTTTGCATATGCCTGAATGAGGATTGTTCTCAGGCTGATGACTGCAAGACATTAAAAATCCCAGTGGATCAGCACAAGGGAAGGAAGGTTCATAACATGTAGTGACCAGTAGATTACAAGAGTTAATCGTGATTTCAACTAAATTTTTGGTCCTGCTGTAGCATTTTTTCCATTGCTTTTGATGGAATGACCTTATTTCTGTTTCTCAGGACTATAACTGGAAGAATACAATTACAGGTTTTATGGACATGTTAAGAGAAAAAAATGCACAGAGCATTCCAGTCTTGAAAAGCTATTATTAATTTTATTAGTAACCATTAAAATATTCTGAGTTTAATTTTTTTTTCTTTTTTTTTTTTTTTTTTTTTTTTTGTGGTCAGCAATCAAAACTGGATTACTTCCCATTTGGAGCACTAGAGTTTGTAATTTTTTTTCTGCTGAGAACCAGCTCCCTTTGTAATCAGTTGCCACAGAGATGTTGGTGAGGAACAATAGCATCGCCAGTGAATGTCTCTGATTGAAGGAAGCTTTAATCAGAAGTTACATCTTGAAAGAACAGTAAAATTGTAGAAGTTCAGCTTTTCCCTGGAAGATAGCTCTGACTCCTCGAGTGTATTGCTGTTGTTGTGTGCAGTGACAATTGCCAGTTTCCTCCTGAGGAAGAAGTGTCTGTGCAAGTACAGCAGCATCCAGGTACTATCTGATACACAGAGGTGCACAGAGCAAATAAAATGGGAAGTGAAGCCATACAGTAGCACTGTTTAATGAGAAAAAAAAAGCTATTTTTCCTGCTGCTAATGGCAGTTGTTCATCTGTTCTCAAACCTGATTCCTCTGACCATTCTTCTCTGGCTGTTCTGCTATTATGCCTTTACTTTCAATTTTTTGGCAGTAAAATGATTCTGAACAGCCACGTTTATATTGAATAATCACCTTGGAGTATCCTAGGCATGCCAATAGGAAATGACTCAATAGCTGTAAGCACTCCAATGAAGGGGTCTCTGTGAAGTATCAAATAAAAGGACAGAGGATTAGGCCTCATGAAAACCACTGGTTGCTTTGGAAGGTGTGTGCTGCAGGGTATTGCTTTCCCACTTGTGAAGTGGTTAAGGGCACTGTGATATTTATTTAGTATTTCTAGAGGGGAAAGTAGTAAATAAGTCTAAACTATACTTTTCACAACTGAATTAGTACTTTACAGCAGTGTAAACTTGACTTCTGTCTAAGATTAGTGGTGAAGATACTTTGTGAGGTTTAATATCACTTTAATTTGGCTCCACCAACCAACCAATGTTACTATTATTTAACATTTCTAACCACACATCACCTGGACTCCTTAAGCGTGTTATGGTAATGAAAATTTAGTTGATTTAGTGATTAACTGAGTTGATTTCATTATCTTAGGTAAATAATAATAGATGCTAATGTAAGGTAACATTTCTCTTTAATCTCTTAGAACCGTATATGCTGCAATCAGATTCTTTAAATATTTACTGAAGTACTTAGATAATAAATCTGATAGAATTGTTCTGAAGTGACATGATGCTAGTGCCAGTATAAGCTCTTTCCCTGAGCATTTATGGAGAAGATGGGTAAAATGTCCCTGCTGTCTTAGAAATTGAGGGAAAATAGTTTTTGAGGCATTCCCAAGCTCTCATTCATACTCTGAAGTTGCCTTTGTAGTTGCCTGGCCAGGGAAGCTGTTCCCAGCACTGCTGGCCTCCCTTCTCCCAGTCAGCATTCCCGGAGCTCCCCTTGGGCAGAGCGGGAAGTGGGAGCAAGGGCAGCTGGCCTGGGCGAGGGAGGAGGTCAGTGATGCAATGGGGCAGTGGGAGGAGGTCACAGGATGCAGTGGGACAGAGTGTGCTGGGGATTTCCTCTGGGAGAGTGATTCTGGAGGCAGAGCAGCAGCTCAGCATCACTGCTGGCTCTGCTGCTCCAGCGACTGCCCTGACTGCCACAAACATGACAGAACACTCTGTGTCCCCAGCCAAGTGCCACATATCCCAGTCTTGTTGCATCTTGCTCCATTTTATTCCTGTTAACATTTATAAAGAAAATGAAATATTTACTGCTTTAATACACACAGGTCTGAGGAGCCTCATAGAAAAATCTCTGTGGATTCAGTTCTTTACTAAATTATTATATAAAACTCTAGAGATCCACAAAGTTTCTAATTACAAGGGAAGGTTTTATAAGTCTCTGTTTGCCTTTTATAGCACTTAGAATATAGTTGTTACAGGCTGCCTGGGCATTTTGTTAGGCAGAACTGTGCATTCTCTGAGGTGTCCTGAGACAGACAGTATGCTTTGGCTTCAGCTATAGCTCAAGCCTGCATTTAGAGCAGAACTAGGGGAGTTACTGGGTGAGATCTGAACAGGAGGAAGGTGCTGATGGTTGTAGCAGCAGCTGGTGATGAGCTGTTCTGAAATTCAGACTATTTCAGGCAGGTTCTTGTGTGACCATCAAGCCTATTTAAAATGCCTGTCCATCTTTGTGGGCTGAACATTCGAAATTTTGACTCAACATCCACAAAGAGTTCACAGAACAGTTTCAGAGTTACTATATGACATTCATAAATTGTAGTGACAGTAGTCTTAGAAATACCAAAACTTGTATGAATGTATTTAATGTCTCAGGTCAGTAGCAGATTTTCAAATATGCAGGTATTTGAAGTGTCTCTTTTCTCAAAAAAACAGGTAAAACCATTTAGATACATTGCAGTCTCCATAATGATTAAGTATATGCTATCTCTCCTCTCCTCTCCTCTCCTCTCCTCTCCTCTCCTCTCCTCTCCTCTCCTCTCCTCTCCTCTCCTCTCCTCTCCTCTCCTCTCCTCTCCTCTCCTCTCCTCTCCTCTCCTCTCCTCTCCTCGCCTCGCCTCGCCTCGCCTCTCCTCTCCTCTCCTCTCCTCTCCTCTCCTCTCCTCTCCTCTCCTCTCCTCTCTCCTCTCCTCTCCTCTCCTCTCCTCTCCTCTCCTCTCCTCTCCTCTCCTCTCCTCTCCTCTCCTCTCCTCTCCTCTCCTCTCCTCTCCTCTCCTCTCCTCTCCTCTCCTCTCCTCTCCTCTCCTCTCCCTCACTGAACAGGAAATACTAAGAGCAATCTGAGTACATACATGTCTAAATATATCACCAATTATTTATTTCATCAACTTCACAGAGATTAGAAATGCTAAAAATAATGATTTAAAATTCCTATAATTATTAAAATTACTGGAAAGTAAGACTGGAGATGAGATCCATTAAAATCAAGATGTAATATTCTTGCACAATATTTAGAAGAAACCCCAAAGGCAATACTTAAACCACTGACCTTTTTACATATTTTCATGGTTTGCTAAATGCAAGAAAACCCCCAAACTGGAGAACATGAGCAGGATGTGAGCCATCCCTAACTGCTGACTAAGGACTGATGTGAACAGCCCTAGCAGAGTAGTCAGCCTATTCAGCATTGATGCCCACAGAAATCCTGTCCCACTTGGATGTCAGGCCTGGTTGAATATCCTACAGATAACTCATTTCCAGGCCTGGGCTCTGAAAAATATGCAACATATGCTAAAAGAAGTCACAAAATAATCTAATCTCTTGCTTCTGAGGCAAAAGGGAGTTCTATAACATATATTAGGCAGCCATTCCCAGGCACCAAGCTGTGACAGTGATAAGCCCACATGCATTGCTTACAGCTTAGCACTGTAATGACAGCTTATTGATATTTATGTCACATTTTAAAGCATCAGGGTTCTTCACAGTATTTTCAACATGCATACCTCTACAGCGCCATCCAGTCATTGGCAGATAGAACTAAATGCACTGTGGAAATCGGAGCTGGTTCCACATCTGTGTGCAGAGAAATCAGACTGGTAGTTTGCTTATTTTTGGGGCCCAACAGCCAATTCACACTAGTAAATCTTCATGGCTTCCATACATCCTATTCATGGAGGTGGCTTATTTTTAATTTCTTCAGAGCTGAGTCAGGCAGATTTTGGGCAAGTGTTCAGATTTTGAAAATGTTTGCCAGAAGCAAAAGTCGGAACAACTTTCCTGCAGGGTCCTGGGCAGACAGGAGTTTGGTTGGCTGGGCTGGGAAGTAAGAAGGTGCCAGTGAATGGAGGTCATAGCTTGGGTGAGGGACAGCAGAGGCCACAAAATCAATAGTTAATAATCAGCACAAGCAGAACAGCTGGACCCCAGCAGGGCTTGTGGTCTGAGGTGGGGAGTGGGTATGGATGGAGTCATTGAGAGTGAAGGGATGCTATGGTGGGTACAGAGGCAGACAGGAGGGAACCTGGCAGAGAGGGGCATGTGGGACAGAAGCACTGAGGAGCTCAAGTCTGTGGCATACAGGAGGCTTTGAGGCACAATTTGGAAGACAAAAAAGATAGAGGGAGGACATGGGCTGGAGTATATTTGGGACAAGAACTCTGGAAACGGGAGTTCTGTACTGAGAGAGTGGAAGAGCTGCAGGGCTTGGAGGCAAACTCCAAGTGTGAGAGGCCTGGGCTCTGTGAAGCACTGTGGGGCACAAGGCTGGGAGGTGTCACAAACCCTTCCCAATCTGGGTATCATTGCCAGGGATTCTGGCTTGGGAGCAGGCACAGTCCTCCCACCCACTCCCCATGCTGCCTTCCCTGTTCCCTGCCTGATCCATGGGCACTGTGAGCTCAAGGCCCAGAATCTGCTTTGGGTTCAATTGTGCTCTTTTGACATTAGGGTTTTGTCTAAATTTAGGGGCTATTCATACACACAGGCCTGTCAGCTATATATCTAATCCCTAACATCCATATTTCATTTTCTCTGAACAACAGAGAACACTGAGTTAATTCACCTTAGCCCTTGGTTGCCTAAAGCTTTCAGGTGCAGTATAAAATAACAGCATAAACAGAGCTTTGCATGTACTAGGAACTGCTAACTGAATTTATGAAATGGTAGTGGGAACTGGAAATCTTTCTCTTGTATCAGGGGGAAGATGTGCCTTTTCAGTCCAGGAAGTGTGTATTTTGAATTCAGGGAGACAAAACCAAATGTTCAAAGAGTACCTTTTTAGACATAAAGAAAACACAAAGGAGTTCTCTTTGTAACCTCCTGCATATAAAACACCTGCCATGAAACATTGAATGGCAGCTAGAAGACAAGGTGCACAGGCAAATGGATTCATTTTCTCTTCCCCTACCTGTCACTTCCGACTGTCAAGTCAAAATCTGGCCCCAGATCAGAGCTTAGGTCAGAGAGGGGCTTTGGTTCCCTGCCTGGCACCGAGCTGCTGGAATCCAAGGTGAGGAATCCTCTGCCTGGGTGCTGAAGCTGCCGCTCAGCACTCAAAGCTGTGCATTGTTCCGACACTTTTGGGGGTAGGTAGGCACTTCTCTTGCATTTAATCCTTGCCAGGCTTCACAACCTGAGAGAGTCTTCCTTTTCCAAAGGATCTTGAGCCTCTGAGCAAATCCATAGTGGTTTGGTCACAGCACGAAATAGAGCTGACAGAAGAGGTAATGCTGTTTTTTCCCTGCCAGCCAGCAATTTAGGACATTTGCTTCGGATGCAGAAGACCTGGATTCACTTTTGCTTTTGTTGTGCCGCATGAATTAACCCTTGGCTGTGTGGAGACCATCTTCCACTCCAGCTGTTCCATTTTGCCTGACATAATTAAATATTAATTGGGCCAGACTGAAGGAGTAAATGACTTTTTATAGCCTGGCAACTAGGCCACTCATCTGGGGGAAGAACATCACAAGTCCTAGCATTCATTTTACAGCTAGAAGCATAAAGCTATATTTGAGCATGTGAATGTTAGATTTATTTTTTTATAAAACCATTTAGATGTTGCTTCTTTAGACTTCACTATACTAAGCCTTTTTGAGGACTAAGCCATCTTATTTGGGTGCCTAATGTAAGGGCATGCCCTGAAACTTATGGTCCCATTAAAAAAAAAAACAAACAACAACCCCCCCCCATAAAAAACAAACAAACAAACAAACAAAAAAAAAAAAAACAAAAAAGCCAACAACCAAAATAACAACAAAAACAACAACAACAAAAAAAAATGCAGCAGCATAACAAAGAAAAAACAAACCAAAAACCACAAAACCCACAACAATGACAACAACAAACCCACGCAAACAAACCTAAACGAAAACGCCACACTTTTCAGCTGACTTTGAAGAATCTGAGAACAAATGTCAGGTAATACTGGTGCTGCAGGAGTTGATTCTCTTTGGAGTTTTTTAAGAAAATACAGTGAATTTCTATTAATTGCTTCTTTTATTGCCCAGTTCAAACCAAGGGTTTGAGGGTAGCCATTTCTGGAAGCCTCATTGTGAACACTTACATTTCCAAACAAATCTTTTCTTTCATAAATTTCAAGAAAAAAATTGTAGTTTCTTATAAGATTCAAGCGTGTATTTCCTGCCATTGTGAATAACTGCCTGGTGAATTAGGGTAGGCCATCTAAGGTGTATGCTGGTTTTAAAACTTTCAGTATCTTTTTATCTGCAAAACATTTATATTCACTTGTTTGCTCTAAAAGCACAATATCAATTATCTCTTCACTGAAAAACACTTTTAATTCGCATAAAATATATAAAAACATAGCTCCTCTAGTTATTCTAGATGCTTACAGCAGATGAAAGTGGGTAATATTTTTGTTTATGAAATTAGATACTACAATATCTGTCTTGTTAAAATGAAAAACTGAGATCCTTGAAAGGGAGGAGATTTTGTTCTTCACCTTCAGAAATTAATTAGTGTCACACACAATTTCTAGGCTTTCTCCAGCATTCTGTAAATGTAGTATGCACTTCAGAATTCTAATGATAAAAATCTGACAGTAAAAACAATGCTGAGTCATGTTATTCTTAGGATTTCAGAAATGTACAGACCAGTATCGAAATGTTAT
The DNA here is from genome assembly GCF_026979565.1 of Vidua chalybeata. Lineage (NCBI taxonomy): Eukaryota > Metazoa > Chordata > Aves > Passeriformes > Viduidae > Vidua > Vidua chalybeata. The sequence continues at coordinate 25,140,928 of NC_071539.1, forward strand.
TTTTATGATTTCTCTCTCTAATAAAATGTTCTGTATCTGAACAGAATTAGGGAAGGCCTTTGCAGATGGACACAATTCCATGTTCAGGTTTTTTTTCTTTCGCTACGGAGGTTCTTCATTAAAGATTCACAAGACATACCTGAATAATTTACATTGCCTTAATTCACTGGGTACAATAATCAAGGTAAAAAAGACCACAGTCATTCAGGCAACAGAAGGAATATGTTCAAAAAAGGGGGAAAAAAAAAAGAGCTTTATTACAGCTGCTTGCTTCAAATAGCAGGTTCTCTCTGTGTGTATCTTCATTTTAGTGTTGGCTCATGCTTGTCTATTCTCTGTTGGTGGTTTTCCATTTCAAGATGCTAGATTGATAGTGGAATTATTTGCTGTTTAATATACTCTGGACCATTTCCACTCCAATCAGTGGAAAAAGAGCCTTTGTTTTTTTTCCCTGCTTGCCTTACATTGACGTGAAGGGTCACAGAGGAATGTACTCTTGATCCTGCAGGAGAGACCCTTGTACATTTTCTCAGCCAGTCCCACAGAGATTCATGACAAAGCAGAGTACTTAATACAATATGGTTTTCAGACAGCCATATAATAAAATATATAGCTCATAAACTTTAGCTCTATAAACAGAGGTCACTGCCTTTTGGGAACTCCCATGATTTAAGTCTGTGAAAATACTGCTGTGTACTGGAGATCTGACGCAGCCCTTACCAGGACTTTGTACAGAGGACAGTCCCCAGCCACAGAGGTGAAAAGCTTAAACAGAAAGATTATCCATCCAGTTGCATACAAATATGAAGACAGTTTTCAAATCCCCTGAAAAACCTCATTGCTTTACAGCAAACATGACTGCGTGGAAGAGAATGTACACACATGTGTGCTCAGCCAGTGACTTCTGTGCAAATCTGGTCATCAAAATGCTGGCTGCCCCACAAAGAAGGGGAAAAAATAGCAGAGAGCAATGCTGAAATCTGAAACTTTGAGACCTTCAAATTCAACTTCATGATTCTTTTCAGATTTCCAAGTTGAAAAAATGACTGGAAACTCTTGACTGTGATAAAGCATTGTGATTTTCCTACAAAATGTATACAGTCCATGCTTCCAGGTGTAATCATGTCTACAAAGTATATTTGTCCAAGTTAATATTTGATGTTCAATATGAAAACAGTGGCTAGCACACTCTATTTAAAGACAGCAAAATGATTAAGTAAATGCCTTGACAGACAGCAGGACCTATGCAGATGTACCTTGTAATTTCACTGAAGTACAGGGCAATATGTTGACATATTCCAAACAAGAGTGATGGCATTTTACCCAATATATTAATTTCTAAATGAAAATATAGCAAACTTATTATTTGTGCAAGAGTTTTCTTGTCCACTTCCTACTGCTTTTATATATGAATATAGCCACATGCAAAATCAACAGGCTTCCCTTTAGCTAAATTCTGATGTTATTGTGAATACATCTACAGAAAATATTACAGCACTGAATGAAGGCTAAATTCTCTTTATATTATGTCCAAATGTTATCTCTCAGATAAGCAAATCTTATTAAAAATATCCTTTGTTAATTCCATCAGAGTAATTATAGCAGAAAACAATAACAATTACACTGTAATTTCTCCAAAAGGTAATAACCCAGAACTTTATTTGACATCTAAATTAGATTGTTGCAAGAAATTGTAAATTAATTAAAGTCAGCCCTTCAGGCTTTCTACTCTGAAAGTCTGAAACAAAAAATTTATCTTTCATAAGTCACTGGTACTTTAAAGGCTGGTAAAACCTCAGTCTAACTCCCATGTTCTTTCAACTTTCCAAAAAATAGTTTCTTCATTTCCAGAAGTTGAACCTCAGATTCTTCATCACACTGGATGTGGAACTGAATCAGCTAAAATACCTGTGTTTGGGGTTTTTTGGGTGGGCGTGCAAATTCAGCATCAGCATCTTTTGGAAGGAAGCAATGCACTGAATCCATAGCAGCTCATTCTTTTCCATTGACTCATGTGAAATATTTCTCTTTAAAGTGGAAGGTTGAGGCCAATGCCTTGACAACTTTTTGGTGCTCAGGGCTGAATCCTCCCAAAGGGAGAAACCCCTGCAGCCTGCAGGCAGCAGCAGCAGCAGCAAACCCTGTGCCTGTGTTCCTCGTGCAGGGCTGGAAACTCCCAGGGCAGGGAGCAAAGGCCTGCTTTGGACCAGTAAATTGGGCAACTCCTGCAGCCTGGTCTTCTGCAGGATAGCACAGCTGGATTCAGGGAAATCTGCTGTGCATGGAGCCTTGGGAAATGCCAAGGCCAGCAGCTGGACAGGAGCTGCCCCTTGAATGGGAGTAGGTGAGCATTTTGCCACCTCCCCAGGACTGCACAGCTCCTGCTGAGCCACCACATTCCTGCTGCCACTGCTCATCTGCTCCCAAATGAGGCATCCTGCTCTTCAAAATTGCTGAGCATCCAGAAATTCTTACTCATCACAGTGGGAGCTGTGGGATAAGTGGTCTGGAAAATGAAGTGATATGTCTCTTTTCTTGAAATAGCATCTCAGGAGTCAGTTTTGAAATGCTTGTCTGAAATCCTTTTCTTTCTCCTTGAATGTGTCTGAACTGCTCCTCAATTTAGGACCTTCTGATTCAGTTGATCGGTGTCCTGACAACAATCCTGCCCAGAGCACAGTGTAAATCTTCCAGTGATGCTCAGTCTTCCAGTAAGTCTTCAGGCTCCTCAGGCGATGCCTTGTGAAGGCTGACCTAGAACAGAGGCTAGACAGAGATTAGGCAGGCAGGCAGAGGCTAAGCAGGGATTTATTTAAAGGATCTCCTCAATGGATCCACCTTGGGCAGCACAAGAGCCCAGCCAGGGCTGCACCCAAGATGAACCAAAATGGTCCCAAAATGCACGAGCGCACCCAGGGGCTCTCACTGTGATCAGCTCTGCTCCATTTGCACATTGGAGTTCATTGTCCAATTCCAGCTTTAGCCCATGCAGTCCCATCCTGATTGTTTTTCTCTCTTCAGCCCACATTGTTTGTGCTCTTGGGCCTGAGATTTGGATCACTTGTCCTTGGTCCCCAGCTAGAGAAGGAATTGTTTTGTCTCCCTGCTCTGTGAAAAGAGCTCACCATCCCCTGATATGAAGCTCAGAAGTGCACACTAGAGCAGTGCAGAATCTGAAAAATATAAAAGCTAAAACCTGAGGCATCACAGGCAGGAAGTCGAGGTATGCAGTGAAATAAAGGCTCTGTTGGAATACACTTGGGGTTTTATTCACAAATCTCCAATGGGAACATTTGCCTTCCCAGCAGTCTGCTGCTAGATTGAGCCTGTTGGAGGACATCCTAAATGCACTTACAATAGTGACCACAGACCTCAGAGGGCTGGCTCATGTTCCCGGGGTTTTCCCAGTCCTGATTGAAAGACTGGGATCTTGAAAACAGGCACCAACTCATGACTCTGACAACCCTCCTCAGTGTGCAAGTCAGTGATGTGCTTGGAGTTTTCTTCAATTCAAATCTCTTTTTGTGGTAAAGTTTAAGGGTTATTTAAACAGGAGAATTAACTTCTTTCCAATGACATTGTGCCTGTGAACTTTAATGCAGTGGGAATTCAGAGCTCCTGTGAGCTGTAGGTTCCTGTGCTTTCTGTAGCAAGTTATGATGGCTGTTGCTGTAATTTCTTGTTTCTGCAGATGCAGAGTTGATCTTCCTTCCATTCACCCCTAACCCAAGGAAAGTTTCATCTATCCATCCATTAGCAGCAGGGAATACCATTTCTGCCACTTCCTGGCTTTTCTGGCAGCTGCAGACAAATTACAGTCCTGCTAATAGTCCCTCTGTTCCAGAGATTAGTGCTTTAAGCATGTTAAAATAGTATTTCTCAATTTATTCTGACAGAGTTTTATTTGTCAAGTTTACAGAAAGCTTAACCAAGTCATGCTGTGATACCCCTTCCAAAATTATCTTTAACCAGTTCCAGCAAAGAAGCTGGGATTTGCTCACCACCCAGTGTTCTGTCTCCCTGTGTATCCTTGCTGGTACTTTAACCTTCCACCCGCCTAACATCAATCACACTGTAGATTAAAAAAAATATTTTCTTAAACCTCTTTCTTCTGTGATACAGGCATGTTATTGTATTAGAAAAAAGATTAACTACTACTATATCTGACTACTGCACAATTATATAGCACCAGAGGTGACTGAGGCAGGGAAATACTAGAAAGTTCTCCTTCATAACTGTTTAAACCTAAATTTTTCATGCTTAAAGGAGAGAAATAAATGGGCCTTAACCAAATACAAATTCTGGAGTGTGGATATAAGTTTTTACTGTAAGCATGGTGAGCTTTGGGGCAGCTCCCAGCAGGACTGATGAGGGGATCTGATTGTCAGGGGGAAGAGATCACTTAGTGAAGCTCCTTGGATGGTGTGTTTGCGTACAGGAGTGGGGTGGACATGGTGATAAGCTTGGTGATAATGGCAGTTCCTTCTCTGTCACTGGGCAGGTGCTGTGACAGCAGCCTCTAAAGCCACCTTTCTTGAATTGCTGTGCTGCTCAGTGCTGTGGAAGGTTCTGGGGGAGGTGGGGAGATGAAAGGTGAGTGACTGCAGGGACCCATGTGGATTCCTGCGTGTGCGTCCGGGCTTGTCTGGGAACACAACAGCAAAAGGAAGCAAACCCAAACCCTCTGGAAATCGGTTCTATCCCTTAAGTTTCTGTAAACACCCAGGAGCTCTGTTCAAGCCTATGAGAAAGCAAGAAAGAGCCTCAGGGGAAGGGCAGCAGGAGAGAACCACTGAGGACTACAGCAGTGAGCACAGCAAGCCCTGCTCCATCCTCGGCATCGGCTCCCTGGAGCACACGCCGCCGATCCCCTGCTGTGCTGAGGGATGAGCAGTGACAGGCTGAGCAATGAGATGTCTTCCTGCAGCAGCAGGAAAATCAGGCCCTGTGCATAAAGACTAATGCTGACACCCTCCCCAAAACAGGGCAAAGCAGCAAGGGGCTTGCTACAGGGAATAATGCTGCTGAGACTAATGGAGCAGTCATTAGCAGTATCTCTGTGGTGTATAATAGCAAAAAGCATTCACAAACATTTAATTAAAATGAATTTAATGGCCAGATTTAATCTGTTATTCCAGAAGTTGAATGCCAGTTACCAATGTGTTAAGATGCAGAATTAGTACTGCATACATGAATCCGTCCCTTGGTCTCATCTGTGACTATGGTATTGTTGTGCACTCACTAGATTGTGCTGGGGGCCCCAGCTTTCAACTGCTATTGCAGGAGCTGTCATCTATCACATTTTCTTGTCATGTTCATATTTCTATTGTTATTCACTGGTTAAGAAGGAGGGGCTTTTTGTATTCTGAAAAACCTTGGGAAAGTAGGGAGATGCAGAAACTAGAAACATGTTCTAGGTGATAATCCTCATTAGGCTAAAAAGACAAATCTGTGGATTTTTCAGTTTGAGAAGTTAATTTAGACTCCAGAATTTTGATTTAAAAAGGAAAGCAAGACTATTTAGACCTGTGGAGCCCACTGCAGGCTCCAAGACTTTGCAGGAATTCCTTCATGTTTGTTGGTACTGTAGAAACTACCTCAGTAAAGCAGCTGTCACGTCTGTCCAGTCTGACATCTTGTCTGCAGGAGGGCTGACACTGAATGTGTCAGAAGATACATGTGCTGCACTTCTTCAGTAAAAAGATTTAATTCTCAACATAAAGAAACATGAAACTTACGTTGCAAATTTTCTGAGGGTATTATCAAACAAGTGAATTTTTAAAGAGAAGGCATCCAAATTTTTATGGAATATTTTATCAGAAAAAGTCAATTAAAGGAAGCATTTCAATGACTAAGCATTTCTGAATAAAGACCTGAACTCCATAAACAGTGTTAAAGCTGCCAAAATTCCTGGGACAATGCTGAAGAGTCCACCTTGCTTGCCAGTCTCTTACATTAGGCACACATTTTTCCAAGGTTTTGTTCTTCCTTTAGGATGTAAAATTTATTGTGAAGTGAAATCAGAGAGAAACATTACATAAGCAAAACTTTAATTAATTGCTTCCTGTTACTCATTAACCTTGCAGGTTTCTCTTTAACTCTGAGCTAAGCAGTAAGGACAAAACTGTTCTGTTGATTCAAGATGCTTTAGCATTTGCCATGGATGAAATTTAACCTGGTAAGCTCCACTTGGGTCAGGAAATCATCCAGCTTGTAATCTAGTGTGGGAGAAAAAAAAAAAACAAACAAACAGAAAATGAGTGACTTGAAGTACATCAGATGAAATATCAAAGAAATGCAGAGCCAAGTTAGCAGATGTTTTCTCTTCAGTGGCTGAGTGCTGTGTCTGTAGCTGAGACACTTTCCTTGAGGAACCAACTGAGACCATCCCCCAGCACCACTGCTGAGGCTGGGGTCCCACCTCAATGCTGGGAATCACCCCCTTCCCAACAGCACTTGGGCCACTGAAATTTGGCTCTGTAACCCCCAGACACCCTGGGCTGACTGTCAGAACCTCTCATCCCCTCTCCCACAGTCACTACACCCAGGGAAGGAGCCCACCATACGCCACAGCCAAAGCTGTCCCAGAGAGCAGCTGGAGATGGTCAGAAATAGCCCCAGCTGCAGGGAAAACTCGAAGAAGTGGGCTTCATGATGTCTACCTATCCCAAAGGGGATAATCAGGTTTTTAAGGCATTATTGGTGTGAGAACTCTGCCAGATATCAGTATGAGAAGAGTGAGTTGGCACATTTTATGGGTCCAGAAAAAAATGGGGTCAGTCAACATTTTTGGCTCCTTCAGCTTATCTTTCTGCTGCACTGGTTGTGTTTTGTTTCTTCCCATGCTTGCTTAAGTATTAGCTGATTGAAATGAATTTGAAATTCAGACATCAGGTATCGTTACGTGTTGGCCTTTGACACCAACAGACAGCGTGTTTGATATGCAGATAGACTTCATGGGCTCTAATCTCTAATTTCCTGTGTTATAATTCTTAGATGGCAGAAGATCTGATGGAGGTCACCTCAGGCTCTGAGCACTGCCTGTTAAACTGGGGACAGGAGGGAGGAGAACATAAACAGTGTTCATCTGTACGTGAAAAGGTCATCTTAGAGAAACAGAGTCAGAGGCTTCGTCTGAAGCAAAGAATTGTTCTATTAGTGAGTTTTTAAATGAAAGAGCATAATTTGGCAACCCAGTAACCAAACTGGAGAACCCAAGTGGTCACTTAGCTTGCATTCAGCCCCCAGGGCAAGATGTGGCCCTGAGCTGTTGTCACTGCCACCACCCTCCAGCACAGCTGGTGCTTCCCACTCCACCCCACGCCTCCCAGCCTGGGATCCCTGGGGTGCTGTGAGCAGGGAAAATGAGGCAGGAGGATGTGTGTGTTATGCCCACCCACTCCTAAGTGTGTGCCTGAGAGCAGCCTGTTGGGGAGGTTTGAATGAAGGTTTTGATGGTGTGCAGCTCCAAAGGGCCTTGTAATTGATTGTGAGCGAGGCTGCAAGAGCATCCCAAATCCAATTCCAGTTACTGCACTGTGCCCATCTAAATCCCCCCGACATGTTATTTGGATATTGTGCTGCCTTATAGATTCTCCATAAACTGCCAGGCAGGGCTGCTCTGTGCAGCTAAATTATTGCTGTGCTGTAACATAGAAACTGCCCAGAAACTGCCTGTGCACAGCAATATACAATTTTATACAGAGTTTGTTTTTTAATAAGAGAGGTTGGCTCTGCTTTTATGATTGTGTATGGGTTCCAGGGCTGGGCATCTTCATTAATTTTACTCTGTCTTCTACTGAACATACCATATATTGCATTTATTGGTTGTCCTTTGTGACTGGTTGTGACTGTGACTTGGAGAGATGTAGGTATTTTTTAATTTTAATTCTGTGCAAGTCTTCATCCAAGAACATATTAGTTGTGAAGAACAGGTGTGCTGGAAGTGAAGCACTTGAATTGTAGGAGATTGGGAAATAGTGCTTTATTGTCAGAGCTCTTCCGTGTCTCTTCTCATCACCACCTTGGCAGTGTGCTTCTACTTGGAGGTTCATCAGCATCACGACAAATTTGTATCCTTGTGTCTTGTTCCAGACCAGTTTCTTTCCAGTTACTGATATTGATCTAATAAGTGCTGAGAAGAAATTCAGAGTGCTATTACAGTATGTAGTCAGTGTCTGATTTTAAATTTTTTGTCCTGTCACGGAGGAGGAAGATTTCACTGAAGTAAATATAATGTAATCATATTTATAGATATAGATGACATTACATTGTTATACAATGTCATGTTATATATGTTATATGTAGATACATTATGTTGTTTTAATTGGCTGTGGGTAATCAACAAGAGCTGGCATATAGTCTTTAATTTAGGCCATGAAAGAAAAGACCTTATCTGGCAAGAAGAAAACAATTAAATTACTTAGGATATCTTCAAGAAAGCAAGAGACCAAATGAAGAAGCCGAACAGCTTTAATAAAATTCAGTATTATTCCTTTGGATTATTCAGGACTTTGCAAATGACTATCCAGGCTTAATGGCATTCGCTAACATTATGACAACAGGGGCTGCTGCACAGCAGAAAGGGGAATTAGAATTATGTGAGGTTAACTGAAATGATGCTGCTGGTAATAAGTCAGTGGAACTAGACTGTCACTCATCCTCTCCTTGTGCTTCTGGATCCTGATTATCCTGTCAGTTCCTCATATGCTTCTTCCACCAGCTTCAGTAAGAGGAAGGTGTGAAAAAGATGGAGAAGGTGGTCACATAATCAAATAAAATATACTAAATACTGTAAATATAGGCTGTGGCATGTCCCAGGTTATGTATATGTTATGACATACCATTTTACTGCCAAATGATACAAGATGACACAGGCTAATGCAATGTGAAATGACACAGCCTAACTACAAGTGCCATTTGATGCAGAAAGATGCATTTAAAGAGCAATGTGGTGAATCCATCGTGCATGATGATTTTGAGCAGGGTATCCGGCCTGCTTGTACTCAGAGTTGTGAAGCTGCTGGACTCTCTCCTACTTTGGATTTCCTGGGGCTCTCTTCACAACTGCTAGCCTGTCTTGGTCTGGCTTATGGCTACAAGCTGGTGCTTCATCTCACTGGTCTTTGACAGGGTGACACGTTTCAACTGAGTGCCAGAAGCCACTTGTGATCCATTACCATAATTAAGGTTAGATACACAGACTTTTTCCTGTGCATTTTTTTTTTCTTTCCTTGTTTTTCCAAGCTCTTGAAAAAATTGAGACAGTAGCTAATGTTTGCTGGGAGGTCATTCCCACTTCTTCCCCCAGAAAGTGGACTATACATCTTCCTTCTATGCATTCCTTGCATGTAGTCTTTCCATCCCATAACTGCAGCCAACAGTGTTTTCATAGCATAGCAGTGAAAACTGAGGAGAAGAGAGCTGGAACCGCTTTGCTCGCAGAGGTAGAGCCCATCCCATGAAGCACTGCTAGAAACACGTAGGACCACACACACACACACACACAAAGTAGAAGCGTCCACAGGAATCTGAGCAGTTTAACAGCAGCAAAAAGCACCCAAATTGTCATGTGCTACTTACCTGACTTCACTGCCAGGCTGTTTTTCTTGGTCTGGTTCTTGGGGAGGAGAACTACACACACTGCAGATGTTCTGTCATGTCACGTCTCTCTCAGGCAGCTGTGGTAACTAAAAGGAAAAAGGCCATAGTGACATGTCCCAAAACAAACTTTACCAAGTTCTCTGAAGCCAAGTGAAAGTGGGATTCAAACTGGATTTTTCTGCGGTGTGTTTCAGGCCAACAGTGAGAACAAGGCTCCCCATCACATACGGGAAGGTGAAGCATTCAGGCAGCTTGGCTAAAACTCAAGAGAACAGAAGTGTATTTTTCTTGGTGAAGTTTTGAGGTCCTTGTACAAAGCTGTGGATTTGAGGTGAGTCAGTGGGGCTAATAAGGAAGTCTTAACAGAGTTTTGAGCTCTGGTATTTTCCTAAGTGCTAACAGCCAGACAGCTTGGAAGAGGACTGTAAGTGGTACATGCTGATTGTGGGATGCAAAAGAGTCCTACAGCTCTGCTGCTGTATCCTTCAAAACACGAAAGATTACATCTAGGAAAGTTAAAATTGTCAGCACACATGTGCAACATGAATAGGAGCAAGTAAATTGCCCCTCTGGCTCTAACTGACTACCTGAACACACATTGTTTCTTGGTAGTTTTCAATCAGCTGCTGTGAAGTTTTCCTGCAGTTGCTGTTATTTCTCTGAGTGCTGTACACACTGACAGTGACCTAGGACAGAACAATAATGTTTAAGGAGTCATACTATGAAAGTTGACAGTAATCCATCCCTTGAAAATTTGTGTTGGGGGGCTGGAGACACTGGGCACTGCTCTGTACTCCCCTTCCCACCTCTCTGGCTCCTGTGCTTAGGCCTGACACAGTGCAGGATCCCAGACAAAGCCCTGCTTTTCCAGAGCTTCTCAGAAAGTGTTATGCAGGGCTAAATAAATTGGTTTATATAAATTAACTGTATGTGGAAGAAAGGAACACGATCCCTGCTGTCAGGCACCAGTCTGGGGGTGCCAGGGAACTGTAGCTGGGACACATCTGGGTGTCTCTAGCTGAAGCCTGACTGCATTCAAGCCTGAAGCAGAGCCAGTGGGAGCTGCAAGACTGAGCTGACTCTGAGAGTGCTCCCAGGGTGTCCTTGCATTGCTGGGTTGGGCAGAGAGCTGCCAACAGTGCTGCCCTGAGCCTGGAAACTGAAGATACATAGCTGTGTGCAGTGGTATGTGAAGGGAAAAGAAAAATGTGGCCTGCCATTACAGGAAAGGCTTTGCCTTTCCTCCTTCAAGTGCCTTTGGCTTTACCTGTCACTGTTCTGGAGGAAACGGGAGGCAGTGGAGGCTTGGCATTTCCATCACACGCCAGTCTTGCCAGGATTTTCACTGCCAGTGCTGGCCAGGAGAGTGCTTCTGCCGGCTGTAGTGTGAGAGCAGCCCTGCAGCTCCCCACTGCACTGGGGTGGCAGGGACACGGTGCAGGGCTTTGGCCACCAGTGGAGGGAGGTTGAGGGGCTGGGCCTGCAATCTCCCTTAGTTTGGGTGCCAAGAAGCTGCAGTGCCAGGCAGGAGTTTGAGTCTGACTTGTGCCATGGGCTTTTTGCCTGTGATTGCTGCTTCTAAAATGTTAAATTAAGCCTTTTTTTCATACTGCTGAACGACAGAGCTACTGCCCTTCCGTTTTTCAATAAGTCTATGTTCTATACTTCCCAAATTGTTACCAGGTTTGCCTAAATCTGTGGCTCATGTGGGAGGGAGGTGTTAAAGTATGTCTTTTAATAGATTTACTGTCATTTACTCACACAGTCCATTGTTGCTGTAGACATCAACAGCACTGATCTGTGTACATAACATTGTGTAAAAAAGGCATGCCTGTCTCCAAGTCTCCACTTAGGCTTCATTGGCCAATCCCTACTGGAAGGTAGTTTTGGCTGGAGCAAGGGAAGGGAGTAGGGGAATATTTCTGAACTCATGTTTTTAAGCAGTGACTTCCACTGAAGTTTGAGGACAGGGTAAAGTCTCCCTACATTACTAACCCTGCTCTGAATGGGAAAAACTTATGTGCTGCTCGTGACTTTAAAAATAAGTGTCTCATTGGCTAATGGTTCACTTTAGCAAGATAGAGCCTGAAAATGCAGGCAGCAGTTTTCAGATTTCCTTCATACCCAATTCTTTCTTTAAATTTTGTTCTTAAAGTCTTGTTTCATTAACATGAAGTTAATAATTTGGCAATTAATTTAGCAGACGTCCATCGGTTTGCGTATTTTGTCATGTCATAACAGTTGCAGCCATTGGACAAGACCATTTGCCAATGAGTGAGATAATATGATGGTGTCAGAAAAACAATCAGAGCCTGCACTTTCATCCTTGAGAGGAACCTTTCAAGTGCATCCAAGAATTCCAGAGGGCAAACACCAAGTCTGCATCTGTGTCTCCAAGCTATACTCAGACTTTCTTCCATTTCTTTTTGCCTCTGGGGATCCAGTAGCCACAGTGTGTCTGAACTGATTGCTCACCACCAGCGTCATCTGGGTTTTGGATATCTTTGATATCTTCAGCTCACCCCTCCCAGCAACGTCTGAGGCAAGACTCTAATTAAACACTTTTGTCTCTTCTCTTGGAGGTTAGTATTCTTGTACTTCTGTGGCCTCTGCTTTGAGGCTCCCTGACTAATGTCAAGGATTGAGCAAATTACTCTGAGGTTCTTGTCAGCTATGTTCCTTTTCAAAAGTTTAATTAGCAGAGAATAACACAGTTTGAAATAAATGTAGCCAAACCAAAAGTCAGCTCCTGTGAAGGGCTTAGCTTGTTAGCAGTAAGGCTCTTAGGACTATATCTCTATTTGAATGGTGCAAGCTTAAGACAGGTTGGAGGACTCCACAATCAATGAGTCCCAAAACTGCTTTTACAAACACCTGCAGACAAGCTAAAAATATAGAACATCTGGTATGTGTGTATGCATGTATAAAATGAGCTTTTTTTTATTTTTCCTTTGCACTGAGTGCTGCTATGTGGGCTAAACCAACATAATGTTGCTAGTGTACTTTAGAACTGAATCAGTCCAAAAGTGTGATTAATTCTTTGATCATGGAGACTTTCAAGATGTTCTGTAGGACTCTGGAATTCCCATGTCTGGAACAGGGACTACATAAGTATTTTTACTGTTACCTTGAGATACAGCAGGAATTATTGTTTGAATCCCTCAAGTGTTCACAAACCTCAGTGGAGCTGGTAAAAAAAAAAGTTTAAAATAGATAAAAGAAAGTGCTTCTTTGTGCAGTGGGTGGTGAACTTCTGGATCTTCTGGCCATAAGTGTTTGTAGAGGCAGGCAGTATGAGCAGGTGCAGAAAGGGACTAGACATTCATGGAGCAAGGATCTAGAAATGGACAATGGGAGGGCTGAGTAATACACACTGCAACATCCTTGGTTCAACAGCTTTGGGGAAGTAAAATGCAAATGGAAAGCAGAGAGGGCCCAGACTGACAGGCTCTCTCTAAACAGTTTCTCCTGTTGGCACAGAGTGAGGATCCTGGGCCCGAGGATCCATTGGTCTCACCCCAGAAGCAGTTCCTAAATCCTCCCGCTTCTGTAATTTTACCTGAGCAGTGCAAGTTGTCAGGTCCAGCCATGGCTCTAGAGGCCCATTCCTCATCAACCTGCAATGAGAAGGGACAATCTCCCTCTGCTTGCCCTCTTGCTAGCCCAGGCAGGGAGCACAGGCTATTACAGAACACAGCTGAGGTGCGTTGGCCAGTCTCCCTAGTGAAAATGGTTACCTTGACTTTTCCAAAGCAGCTATACTTCATCATGCAAATGGCAAGGATCATTTCTCACCAAGCCTCTTAACTTCCAGAGGTAATATATCTCTAGCCATTTCCATTAGTTCATTGTCCTTCCCCAGCACTGTCCTTTGGTTCAGTTGCCTGGTTTCAGAGTGAGGCAAGATGGATCTGAGTGGCATTCGGCTAACATGCTCTGAAACACTCAGTTCATCTGAAAGTCTCTGCAAATACCAGCTATTTCTACAGCCACTTCAGTTGGAATTAAGAGGACAAATCAAGGGCACTAAAAGCCTAAGCAAAGGGCTCTCTTTCCCTCATGTAGAGACAATACATGGAATTTATCAGACCCACATCTTGGATTTCATTTCCCCTCTTGAATCCCTTCAGTGCTGCAAAACACTTCTCATTTTGAATGCATATTTTCTTTTTACATTCCCATCACTTCGTACTGTGCATTCCTTGTTATCCCATTTCTGCTGTCTGTTTTCACAGAGCTCACACAGTCAGAAATCTCTGTTTAGGGTCAGATCATCAACTGACAGGCATGTGCTGCTCAGGCTCCAGTGGAGCTATATTGACATTTTTTGGCTACAGAGAGTTGGGGCAGTATGTCTGTGAACGCCATGTAAAGTGCTTCATATTTCTTTTGCTGGTTCAATGCTTGGAAGAAATCCAGCCAAAAAACAATGTGGATTAAAAATGGAAACTTCTTCTCTAGCCCTTTCTGCATGCTGGCTTAGTGATCACATGAATTAACAGGGCATGCCTTTTGCTTAGTATAGGGCAAACATCTCCTCACATGCAACTCTGCATTAGAATGTGAAAAATCAGTGTTGATCCTGCTTTCTTATGACCCTGTCCCCAGAGCTGCATTACTTTATCAGGGAGAGCACCTTTGGGGTGACTGTACCCCAATAGAACTCTCACAGGCTCTTCTTTTCCATTAGCTTGCTCTTGTTGCATTGATTTCATCATTTGTGAAGTGCAGATCGAAGGCATCTCAGCACATCTAACACACAATGCAGGCCATTAAGAAGTGTGAAAGGAAAACCAGCCAGTTCATACACAAACTCAGTGTAATAAACCTAAGAATTTGGCATGCAAGCAAACCCAGTAACTGTCAGAGAAACCACTTGTGTAGTAAAAGGGTGCTTCAGATATTTAGAAAATACCGTTCCTAAAGCCTATGTAGGCACAAAGCATTCTTGTCACACTTTGCAACAGCTATGATTAAAAACTATTTGAGGGTAAATGTGTTTTCTGGTGTTTATCAGTGGGTCATTAACCTTAACAATATCAACATTTCAATTGTCAGCAAGATTAAAAAAAGCCCATTATAGCAAAATGAGCACATTGTATGTAGAGATATTGGAGTGCTGATGAATTACTAGCTCTGCTCAAATACAGACTTCAATAAAGGTACAGCCTTCAGTGTGGTGAGAAATAGAGGATGAATTAATTGTTGTGTGAAATATAATGCTGAAGTGTTAGAAGCAAACCAAATGAGGTGGTTTAGCACATGGAAGGACATAGAAGATTTATCCACAAGATAAAGAATGTACATAAGGTTTTAGTTTTTGTAGGTGATGGCAGTAGTGGTGGTGCAGACCTGAGTAATGAAGTCTGGGGATTCAGGCCCTCATTTCCATACAGCTGGAAGAAGGAGTCCAGGCAGGAAACAGGCTGATCCCACACACAGGACTGGGCAGAGGGACACAGAAACAATAGGTATCAAAGAGGAGACGACATGACAAGCAACACCATGCTGCATCCACCTGGTCCCTTGTTCAAGGGATTCCCAAGGAGGATAACTCAAACGACCACTTGGGCCTCTACATTTTGGGGTTGGAAAAGAGTGCAGGAGATGCAGAATTTAGGGCCCATAAGACAGGAATTGCTAACTGCTACCTGGCAATGCAATGCAGGTATAATGCACCAAAACCTGCTGTGTTTCAGAGAACCATGGCACAAAACTCCTCTGAGAAGAAGTCTTCTCATTCCAAAGCCAGTGCCAGTGCTCCCACGTGAGTACAATGGAATGGAGAGCTTAGAGAGGAGCAGGCTGTGTAGGGAAAATGGTGGTCAGGGTAGGAAAGATAAAAGCTCACTGCATATTTCTGTGGTAATACTGAAGTAGAAGGGGGACCTGAGCCATGCAGTGACAAGATCTTTCCCATCCTCTCGGTGACAGAGCCATGGTGACAGAGCCATGACAATTTTGGCTGGAAGGAAAGCCTTGGGAAGGAGCTCATTCCTGGATCACAGGGCCACATCTCCTCTTGGCACTTGCCTCCTGTGCAAGGGGCTCTGCAGGATGCAAAGCAGCAAACGTTTGTGCACTGCAAGGGAAGAAGGGCCAGGGAACAAAGGTTGTGCCCCAAACCCAGGCCCCCCAACTGTTTTGCTCTAGAGTACAGTTTTTAAGTTATAAAAGTAAAGCCATAACAGGAGTCTTTGAGAAATGTTTTTTTGGTTGCTCTCTTTTCCCTCTGCTGGTTATTTTTCTAAGTGTGTGTGCACAGGAGAATGTTCTTAGGGGTTCATTTATTTCTATCAGATAACTTTCATTACTCTAATAAAATTCTACTGTCTGACATATTTTATTTCTGGATTCTGAGTTGTCACGCTTTTCTGAGATTTCCCTCTGACCTCTAGGATGTGTAAGGTGAGGGAGAGACACATCTAGCACTTGTGAATGTTTTAGAAATACCAGAACTCAGAAAAGCCTGGCAGTTCCTGTCTGGTAGATCTAATTTCAAGCTCTAGTAAGACCATGGAAAGAAACTGAAGGTCAGCACTAGGAGCAGGTGATTCTCTTTAAAGTGAAGCCTCAGTGCAGACATGACCAGAAAGGTCAGTCACACCTGACAATTACAGATTCTCCAAAAACAGGTGGAGGTCTGACATGCAGAAGTCTCCTCTTCCTTTTTATATTTGCTTTGGTCTGCTGCCAACATAGGCACCCAGTCCCTTCTGCAACAGCAGAGACAGGTTCCACTAAGGAAGCTCCAGGGACAGAGACAGGTTGGTACAAAGTTCTGGTCTTGTACAGGGAGGGCTGAAATGCATTTTCTGGGTTTTCCAAATGAAAATGAAAGCCTATGCCAGCCCTCTGCAAGGTGTCCTGCAGATGTGTAGTAGGTCTGATGCTTTTTGAACAGTTCCTGTGTAGGATTTGGCCTACCATAGTCTGCGTACATGTTCAACACTTCCCTGGCAGTTCTGGTAAGTCCCAGGAGAGGAGGGTGTGTGCAAGGACACATGGCACTTGTGTAGGGGCTGTTTGTGCAATCCAGCCAGCTGGAGCTACAGCTCTGATGGAGCTGCTGTCTCCACTCCAGCCACGCCTGCAAACCTCAAACAAGCAGCCAGTGCTCAGGGGGAATGCACAAAAGTGTCCTTACATGCAGGGATGCCTGCTCTCCTTTCCTGCTCTCCTCCTGTTATGGGCCTCTGTTGGAAAGGGGATCTGATCTCTCCTTTTCCAGTAGCAGAGCTTTCCATGTGAGGCTGCTCAGGTACCTTGCACAGCACCCACTGCAAAGTCACAAACACATGCCTTGTACTAGAAAAGTGCTATAAGAGTGAAAACTGACCTGAAACCTGGATTGTTGTGTATGAAGAAGGCTTGACTTGATACTGAAGTGACTTCTGGTGAAATCTTACGCCTAAGATTTAATTTTGAAATATTTTGGAATTCGTAAGTGTCTTTTCCTTGCTAACAGGCAGAAGGGAAAGAAACAATTAGAAATAAAAGCAGGAGGTTGATGAAGATGATATCTAGTTAAAATTACCACGTTCATATGAGATCCATTATTGCCTAACATGTTTTCTTTGGCATTTGAAAGCTGATACAATGCCAGAGTGGACTTAGTATGGATACTGCTCAAGGTGAAGGAAAGATAGAGCAGAAAGGATAGGCACTAGAAATATGACCTAAATGCTGCTGAATAAGAATCTGCTTGGGAAGAAACCAACATGGAGGACATGTGAGAGGAAAAATAACTCCACACACAGAGATTCAGTGGCACAGAGGGCAATAGATGTGCAGCCCAAAAATGATGGTGGGCAGCAAGTGAATTCGTAGAGCAGTGCAAAGTGGCAAGTAGGTCAGGTCACTCTGGAAGCACAGGTGCCATCTCATCAGAGCACACAGACAACAGCATTTCCCCAGGTGTGCCCAGGAGGAAGAACAGCAGCTACAGGAATGGTAATAGGAGAAGGTGTAGGCAACTCAGAGTAAGGCCAAAGGCAGGGATAAAAATCTATCTTTGTTGTTAAACAATAGAAATAGAAAAATGATGTATGCCTTTTGCACTAATTTTCAAATGTTAGAAGAACTGTTTAGACTCTCCTGCCCTACACCTTTGTAATTGCAGGATAATGTCTGGAGCTTGGACATAGCCACAGTCTCCAAAAAGGCATTGTATCAATGCCAGCAGCTGCTATAAATTAAGCCAAAGGAGACAACATTTTAGGTTAAGGGAAATCCATCATTTCCAAAGATTGTAGGCCAAATGCTACTCTCTTCACATCTCTGAACTTTGACTAAGGTAAATTGAGGTATTAAATGAACCATTCTGATTTATAACAGAAAAAACCCTTGATGAAGGCACCATTCACAACAATTAAAAAGACTGAACAATTAACAGTATGATAATTGAGAGTGTAGTGTCTGATTGATTTATATATAAATGCATCATTATCTGTCAAAACATTTATTGCCAATATTCATGGCATAGCATTGATAATGTTCTGCAAACTACCTGCTATTCAAACAGTGCCCATTTATCACCTAGCAAGATCTATTCAGTCACATCTCATTAAGGAGTTTGAAAATATTGTTCAGTGTCCTCCGTGATGTCTGAATATATATTGTCAAATACTCCACTAGCTTTGCTCTTTGCACATCTTGACTTACTGAAATTAGATTGCTTGAACTGCTGATCTGCCAATGGAAATGACTGAGGGGATCTGATACATGCAAATGTGAACACTGAACAGTTTTCTGGAAACAAAACCTATTTTAAGGGATACATTTAACAAGTATCTTGGGAAAAGTCATCTTCTCCTATTTCTCTTGCTATTTTTGGTTGACTTGAAACAGAGAGGAAGAACTACAGGAAGAAAAGATAATCGTGAGGTGTGAAACCGAGTTCCTCTGTGACTGTGTGTCATAAATATTTGCTATAACCCTCTGCCTGAATGGAGCTTTGTTTGGGGGATCAGGCAGCAGATGTTTGGCCTTACCTGATAGCTACCTTGGCAACAGGTTTTACTTCCCTGTTGTGTGTGACATGGTGCTAAGGCCATGGACTGTATTTATAGACTTCTGGGGCTTCCAGGCAAATCCAAAAGCTGCAGAAGTGACAGGAAGACTTGTACTAGCACAGTTGGCTCTGGTTCAGCCTTGCTCTTTCTTTGAGCAAGGAAGGGACAAATGCTGTGTTTTGCCATGTAACTATTAGATGAAAAATACTGCTTCTCATCTTTATCATCTTTCAAAAAATAGAGTGCCACCCCTACCGTAATATCATGTTTCTATATTAAGACTAAAAACTTAGGAGAGGTTTGAACTTACATCTGCATGTTTTCAAAGTAAACATGGAAACCTGATCATTTTAACCAGAATGCAGTTTCTGTAGCAGCTACTAAAATATTTGTATTGCTTTTGCATTCCCAGGTTTGAACTAATATTGTTTTAAGTACTCTGTGTTCATAGCAGAGCCGGCCGTTCCTGCAAAGAGCTGTGCAGTGCCAAAGAACATTTCTTAGTGCTATTTGTTAGTGTCTGCTGGCTAGTTAAGCACCGCTGCAGATGTACAAAAGCCTGAACTTGCTAGAACTTAACCTCCAGAAATAAATCCCTGCTATAAACAAAACTTGGCCAAAATAGTTGCTCCAAATGAGCTATAAGCTAGTGAGGAGAGCAGAAGAGAGAGGAGAGATTTCACTATCCCAAATGCAGAGTGGAAGAGGTGTTCCAGCAATATGTTGAATACCTTGGAACAGGAGCTCTCATTTGATAACAATTTGACGACAATCTGCGTACACACACACCTGTGTGCCATACTGTGCCCTAGCAAAAGACAGAAATTCCTCAGCAGTCCTCTGGCCATTCCCCGTCTTATGACCATAGCCTGCTTATGGTCTTGTGTGGGTTGTAACTTTAAAAGGAAGAGCTGGCAGCAAATGAGCTGGAGTCACTTGCAGGTTTTTTTCCCTCAGGAAGCCTTATGACCTTGAAAAGCCTTAAAGCTGCATTCCTCATGAAAAATAACTTCTACTTAGTGCTGAGCACGTGTATTGTTGCACAGACAAATAGACAAATAACAATGTGAGTACATGCCTTGATCATTTATCCTCCTCAGAGGGCCATAAACCATGAGTAAATGCAACAAAAGCAGAAGATTAATAGTGGGCGCATAATGCTTTGCATTTTTCATAATGATTCTCTACAAATACAATCAGTAAGTGTCACTAATTGGTAGGCACTTGTTGTGCAGGGGGGCCCAGTCCTCCCTCAGGGGGGGCTGGAGGCCAGTGCCTGGTGCTGTGTGGGGAGAGCAGGAGGAGGCTCCTCAGGAGCTGCCCGGGCTGTGCTTTCCAGATGCCATAACTGCAAGGGCTGAGCAGTGCACAGAGAGCCCAGCAGCCTGGCTGTGCAGGGCAGCTCCTGCAAACACACTGCTGGCTCTTCAGGCTTGAGGGGATAGAGCTGGGTGGCCCCCAGCCAGCTGCTGAATTTAACATGTGTTCAGCTGAATGACTGGGCTGGCATAATAATATAATCCTGTGGTGTCCCACTGATCTCCTTCAGATCTGGTTGGCTTGTTGGCTGCCTCTGATCCTTGTTCCCTGTGGGTGCAGGGGTGCTGTGTGGGAAAGTGCTGGAAAGATTTCCTGCCCGGTGTCGTCCAAATATTGTCCAAAGCAGCAAGTCCATGCAGAGGTATCCATCCTGAATGTTATGAAGAGCTGTACAGCCCTGGGAAAAACACTTTCATCAAACGTTTATCGAATTTGCTTTGTTGCTTGAGTTGATTTTTTCTTTTTTTTAAAAAAGTCTTACATAAAGAATGAGAGCATATTGTGTCTATTCTAATACTCTAACTCTGAAATCAGAGATCTGCATGTATCCAGTGTTATGCCAAGTAGAGGTGCCCAGGCTTCCTCTCTGGAATGGTGCTGTGTTTGGGCAGGACGCTCTGCCAATGCAGTTGTGCTGCTCCCTGGCAGATTTGGCTCTCTCTGTGCAGTCTGGGTGTAGTGTTATGGGCTCAGGGAGTGACCATACAATTGGTACCACACCCAGCAGTGCACGGAGAGTCCTCCCTCAGACCTCCCACACCGAGATGATAATAGGCCCAAAAGCCAGGAGTTCTGGCTTGCCTTGGCCACGTGGCTTCTGAAATTGCCACACACACACTGCAAGGCTATTCCTGTTGCCAGCTCTCTGAAATGTAAAGCCCAATGATTTGGGCTATGCAGCCAGAATTTCCCCAAGTGAACTCAAAGAAAGTCATTTTACACAGATTTATCTAAAAAGCTGCCTGGTGGTGTGGATCTTTTTACATTTCCCCAAATCCAGAATTCCCACATTGTACATGCTCACATTCTCCATAAAACTATGTAGTGTTTTCCTGCTCTCATGTAACTCCAGGGATCTGTCCTGCTCCAGTCTGAGAATGCCACTGCAATGGCATACCCTCTGCAAAAGTGGGGATGTGGGGCAGATGGAGACACAGAGGAGGAGGATATAGGTAGCTTTGCAACCTCTTTCTGTCTGCACCCCCCTTAAGGAAGTGGATTCTGTGCCTTTGTCTTCTCCCCACTCCTAGTTAAAAGCTGCTTTTAGCTCCCTGTGTCCTATCGAAACCTCAATTGTTTGTTCTCCCCAAGAAGGCAGGAAAATAGGAAAAGCAGCTTGTTAAGCAAGGTAAGGCTCAGAGGAGCATCACTCCACGAATGGCTCTGGCAGAGGACAAGCCCATTAGGGAACAGCTGTCAGTGCTTTAAGTGCCTCTGCTGACTAGGTATGTGCTCTTTTAGTTGTTGTTTTACCTGTTGCTGATCCTCTTCATCTCTCCCCCTTTCCTCTTTTGGCTATTTGTACTTTTGTCTCTGTGCAGTGCCTTGAACACAATATGGTTTCAGTCTGGCTTCTTTGCTCTGCTGTAACAGAGTTATTTCTGTTACTAAGAGCAGTCAGATAAAATCCAGCAGTCTTGGAATGTGAACATTTGTGGTCAGTCTCAAAACCAAAACCAAAGTAGCAGCTTTGTTCTTTTCAGGCAGATCATCAATTAGGACCAAAATTGGTAATGTGTCAGCATGACTTACTGACTCCAGGCTGCTTTTTAAAAAGCATCCAAGATACATAGACCATACTTGACATGATATAGATATTTGTACAACATTTACCCTACAGTTATTGAGAAGCTTCTGAACTCTCTGGGATGTCTAACTTCAGAGCTCCCTCAGTTTACTGTTTATTTATGGCAGCAGCAAGCAAACCACTGTTCCTTATGTGAAGCAAGATTTGTAAGAAAAGAATGCAGAATATCATGAAATCACCTCCACTAAAGGAGAGTCACTGCCTGAGTAAGAATGACCGGACCCCTCATTACTAAACTGTGCTATCAGGTACTTTTGGGGTAATCAGAGATAACCACCTCTGAGAAAACTGCCTCTGAAAGGAGAGCCTGGCTGCCAGGCAGGCATTTCCAAAGGGGAAAGAGCTTCTCTGCTGCAAACCAAGGAACACATGCTCTTCCCTCTGTGCTGCACTGCATGGTCATGAACAGGAGCAGGGCTTTTAGCAGAGCTGTCCTGGTGCACCAAACATGCATTTGATATTCAGTGGCCCAACACAAGTGCAAGAGGAGGGCGTGGATGGGAAACATCTGAAAAGGTATTAACTGAGGCCACCAATGCACTGTGAGTCAGAGCTTGTCTATACTTCTTGAAAAAAAAAATCCTGCAAAACCCTGTTCCCTTCTCATTCAATGTCTCATATTCTGTTATTTACTGGTGCCTTCTATAATTCACATCACTACATGTTGGGACTTGCTGAAAATGAAAGGAGAGCTTGTGGACCTGACTGTTCCACTCATTTATCTTGGGAACAGTTTACCAGTGCCTGGGTACCTGCTGCAGATCCAGGGGACTGAGAACATTCCTCTCCTTGTTGCTTGTTAAAAATGTACCTCTGTGAGCTAAGAGCTGCATCTTTCCAGTTAAAATAAGCTTTGGCCAATGGAGTTTCAGTACTCTTTCTGAAAACCCCTGCCTACAAACATGGATCTGTAAGATGGGAATATCTGAATCCTTCTTTAAACATAAGGATAGCAGGCTCTTTTTTTTAGGTAACATGCTCTGGGGGGCAGGGAAACAACCATTATGCCTTAGTTTTAATTTTCTATGTGTCAAAGCTCTGGAGAGTCAAGGTGGCTGCTGCTGTCATTAGTGGGAAAGAATTACAGACATTACAGAGTGATAAATCAGAAATGATACCCCATAGGTAAAGGAGTCCCCAGAACTATGTGAACCTGAATATGGAATTCACTGGAAATTCACTGGAAATCAGGAACTGACCTGAAAGCCTCTGTTGGTTTGGATTATTGTGCAATTGGAATCAGCTGGGTGGGATTGGCAGCAGATTTGCCTTCTGAGGGTTTGTTTTCATTGTTGCCTGATTGAATGCACCTGGGGCAGGAAGGGGATTTTTTTTTTTTTTTTTTCTGTCTGGCAATCAGGAGAATTGGCCACACCTGAAAACTCTGGCTTGAGTTTTTTAGCTGGGATGGCAGTAGTCAATAGTAGACTGAGATGATTTGAGGTTGTGGTTCTAGCCACATGTTCCTGGGAATGCAGGGGTGAGTGTTTTCTGTAATTTGTCCTTGTTTGACTTAAGGAAAAGTGATTTATAATGGGATTTCTGTGGCAAAGTGTGCACTGAATGTGTTTTGTTGTCTAAAGAAGGTTTTTTTGCAAGTGTATTTTTAATCTTTAATTAAAGCATGACTGAAAGTCAGTCTCTAGGAGAGTAGGATTAAAAC
The DNA here is from genome assembly GCF_026979565.1 of Vidua chalybeata. NCBI lineage: Eukaryota > Metazoa > Chordata > Aves > Passeriformes > Viduidae > Vidua > Vidua chalybeata. The sequence goes on from NC_071539.1 coordinate 25,164,335, forward strand.
CTAGTTAGATTTTTTGAAGTAATTAGAATGGCATTCATAAAGCCTGTGGCCAGATCAAAAATGCAGTTTTATCCAAAGCACATCTGCTGTGTCTTTTCTTAGTAAAAGCACTTTGACCTTCTGCTGTGAACAACAGAAGGTTTGGCAGGTGATATGATGTGCTCTAATCACAAAAAAGTAGGAGAGCGTTGCAATAACCCTGGAGTTCATGGAGTTTTGCTTCTAGAGAGCTCGTTATGATTTCCACTTGTCCCTATAAAAAATTTGCACTGAGAATAGATTTTGTGTGAGCTCAGAAAGAAAACAACCTAAATGCACCTCCAACCTATGCACATCCCTTTCTTCCATGGCTAACCTGGGCTCAAGCCAGGCTAAATTTACATATTTTTTACCTATTTACCTCTTTTATCTTGATTAGACAGGGAAAAAACCGTTTATACTTGAAGACTTGTTTTATTTTGTTTTCTATCAAAGGCACTATATTTTCCCAGTAGTGTTGCCTCATTAAGATCCTCCCTCAAATACCACAGTGGCTGTGAGCACAGTTATTTCATGCTTTCTGCAAGTTGGCCAAAGCCAGCATTAGCCTGTTGCTAAATGATGCCAGAGGTTGTCCCTGCATCTCCTGTCTGCAGTGTCATCCCAAAATGCAGTTCTCTGCAGAAGGTGGGAGTTTGGACTGGATCTGTGAGAGGAGCAGATGGAATCCCGAGAAGCTGGAAGGGCAACAGTTGTATTAGATGGTGGACAGGCTTCTATGAATTTTCTTTAGAGCCTGTGAAGAAGAGGAGATGATTTTTGTTGTCAGACTTTTAGCATCAAAGCTTGGTGGTGTTGCATCCAGCTGTCTCCTACAAGATCTCATGCTTGGGCTGATCTTCATCGGTCTCTGTTCTTTTGTGATCAAAAGTAGAAATTTGCATCCCCAAATTAAAAAATTAAGTACTTCCAGTAAAGCACAGAAAATTATGTGGAGACAAGTCTACAGGAGAGATTCTTGAGCAGAATAGTCACAGGTGAGGTGTCCTGTACCCTGGCACAGGTCATGGGGCTCTTTCTCCCTCTGTTCCCTCTGTCTGTTGCCAGCACAGTTGCAATTATGAGCATGGGTTCTAATCTTCCCTTTTTAGTTCAAACCTGTGCATTCTTTGGGATTTTTTTTTTTTTTTTTTTTTTTTTTGTTAAGGTCGGGATTAAATGTGTGAGATGGTATTTTTTGTTTGGACTTAGATGTTTATTAGTTTTTATCGATGTTACAGTCTCAGAAATTGTGAGTTCTACAGTATTTTATTCTAATTAACTAAAAATTGAGTTGTATCTTTCTTTCTACAAGGTTTTTTAAGGATAAATTATTTAATGAGGAAATGAGACTTAAATTATTTTTACTTTTAACTTAATAACTACCTACTTGTGGTCCGCAATATGGACTTTATCTAATTACACAATACTACTCAAACTCATGAAGAAGGACTAGCTTCTGCTCTAAAACTTCTATCTTGTTTTATATATATATATATTATTGCATTCTAAAATTTTAAACTCTAAGTTTTCTATTATGTGATATTATATACTTCTTTTCAAATTATACACTTATCTTAGTTCTGTTATTTAATTTTGGAAGTCTTCTCCACGGCCTCAGGTCAAATGCAGTGTTCTCGTGGGGGTCAGTGCCTGTCAGCACAGAAAGTACAAAATTCTCAGCAACCAGGGTTCTAGCACAAACCTTTACTAGTGACAACTCTCCACTCTATGGGCATGCCTAAAATTTCCTTTTGAAATATCTTCTAGAGACTCTCTGAAAGGAATGAGAAGCTATCCTGACAAATCAGATCTTTCATAGAATATTGCCAATGGGAAACCCCAAACTGTGAGGCACATCTGAGGAAAATATGGACAGTTCTTCAAAACAAAATGTGGGTTTTATTTTCTTTTATAAAGATAAGGTATTGAACTAACTAGGACCCTAAATAATGTGAAATTAAGTCATTGCAATCAGGAAAACTTACTGATTTTCTTTCTTTTGTATTTTTATGCAAAGCTTCTTATACGAGAGCCTTGCTTGGCAGCTTAGCTTTCCATGGAAATGGGGTGTGGTGACAGTCCAAAGTTTCCTTGTCTTTTCCAAGTATTTTTCTGGCCCAGGGGGTCAAATTCAGGCCTTAGACAAAAATACATACCCACCCTTGTCAAACCATGGAGGGATGGAGCCCAGCTGTGTGTGGGGGTTGCTTCTGCTGCAGGGTCCTCTGCTAAAGGTAAGGGAGAGAGAGACTACTGCTGCTCAAAGGCTTCAAAGATTAGAAAAAAACTTGGTTTTCTTTAAAATAGTTGCATCTCATTTGACTCCCATTACATTTTCATTCGTTACCCTGGGCTCCAGGGAAGTGGCCTGTCTTGCATTCCCACTGGAGCAAAGATCTGTGCAGACACACGTCAAGAAGAGTCTCACATGCAGCTGTATTTACCTGGAGCATGAAGATGCTCTCAGTTCATGTCCTGCAGGTCCAGGCTGGCCAAAACACACCTCTCCAGGCCTTTGCCTGTGCTAAGGCAGCAGAAGCTCAACCTGCAGTTAGAAGTGTTGTTGGCCATGGGGACTGCTCGAGGGTGGCTTTGACTCTGGTTACAACAGTGGGAAATCAGAGGGACTGAGCATGTTTAGCATAGGGCATGGTTTGGGGCGTTTTCCTACCATCTGCTTGATTCCTGTTGTAGCCCAGCCTCCTGTCACCTTTTACTGAGAAATGTCCAAATACGTTCTGGCTGCTGTTTTGGCAGTTCCAGAATTAAGCAGGGTGGGACCTCCTCCACTGCTGGTGTTTGTAGGAGCCAGGCTTGCAGGGACAGCTGTGCTGCACAGAGATGTCTCTGCTGTCATTTTGGAGGTGTCAGCACCAACCCTGTGCTTGGACCAGCTGCTCTGCTGTCAGACTGTGCCCAGGCAGGAGCACCATTGAGCAGTGCCCTGCTGTGTGGTGGTGCCCATTTCCCGAAGTTTCATTCGTGGTTAGTGGCTGCCTCTTCAAGGATACTGGTCAGGCAGCAGCAGCAGGGCTTGGCAACTCTGCTACCCTGACAAATCCCATCTGGCAGTGGGATGAGCAAACAGGGGGTTTTACTCCATTGTTAATGGGTCTTGTAAATGAAACATCCTGCTGGAGAACTTAAAATTAGGGTCCTTGTATTTAAAAGATAATTCTTTCATTTTATTCCTCTGTAGTCAAGAAAGTCAAGAGTCCCCACCCTGCTCTCTGCCTTCCAGGGTCCATGTGAATGGAGAGGGAAGGACAGAAACTGCTTGAAACAGACACTAATGGCACCAAAACGTGACAGAAGTGACTCTGTTTGAACCCTGTTTGAAGTCCTTCAGATCTGTCATTGGGATGGCTTTCTGCCATCTTCACTCAGATCTAGCTGCAAGCACAGTTTTCCAGCCCTCATCTGTAATTTAGGCACCACCACAAAGGATGTGTGAAAGCAAAATAGGAGGGCTGTCCTTCTTCCAGAAGTGATTTCAGATGTGTCCAATTTCCATAAAGGATCAGGGAAAGAGGATTTTATGGCTCCAATACAAAGTGCACTCAAAGCACAGCAGGAGTCTTTGTTAACAGGTGACCACAGGGACATCGATCAGGGTTTGATTTGTTGTAGCATTGCTTTTCTGTGCTGCCCTGCACACAGGGATGATTTCTTCTATTTTACTTTTTTTCCTTTTTTTTCCAAGTTAGAGACTTATGCCAGGTATAGAGTGCAGAGTTATTAACACCTTAGATGCCAGATTCACCAGGATTGTTCTTGTTTCTTTGCCAAAGCATTATCTTATGAGTTTATTTTACCAATACGCGTCTGTCTTTGGAAGAGGACACAGTGGCTTATTATGATATTTATTTTTTTAAATTATTTAAGAATTAAGATGTTTTCAGAGGTGTAAACTGACTTGTCATCTTTCTCTGGCTTCATCAAAGAAATTAGGGGTATAATATTTATATGGCAGAATGGCAAGGATTAAACATCACTCTTCTGAGATTACCATATTCTTCCAGCAGCAGGACTTTCCCAGAATTTATTTTCATTCTATGTATTGAAGTAGGTGCATAGGTGTGAAGCAAATAAATAATATGGAAAAAATATATACAGAGAGAGAATACATTTTGAGATGGTTATCTTGGACAAAGTTAATTTCTATACAGTCTCTGCAACTGCTGAATAAACCCAGCTGCAGAACCTCATAGAAGTTGTTAATCTCTCATTCTGTTTATGCTTTAATCGAAAACTCTCATTGCATTTTCAGAGGTAATATCTTGTATAGCAGTGATAGCAAATGTACAGCACTGTATGTTAAATCATTCACACAGGTTCAAAGATGTTACCTTTAAAGGACAGTCTGGCTTTATTAAGGCTTTGTTTAGCATCTGGAAGCAGCTCGGGGTGAAGGGAGTTTGTTTTGCCAGCAGCACTGTCATTAACATACAATCTGTAGGAAAACGTTTTGCTGTTGAAAAATAAATTTCAGCATACAGTTGTGGGGAAGTGGACCTGCATCATTTATATGCATTCAAAGCTGTTCTCTTGATTATTGATTAAGGCACTGTTCTGTGAAAGTCAAGTTTTCAACAGAGTACAGTCGTGCTTGCAGGATTTCTTTCATTGGAGAAATACTATGGAAATTTTTCTCAAGTTTCCAAAGGTGAAACTGAGGCAGCACATATTGACAGGGTTTTCATGGGTGGTCAGTGGGATCTACAGAATTAGATGAGCTAGCTGATTATGTAAAAGCCAGAAGGAAACAGAAAGCCATTTGAAGGCCTTTTCTAAAGGTGTTGAAAATCAGCCCTTGCTGTTTTAGTAAACATGTCTGAGCTGGCCTGCAGAAAATGCATTTCCAGATCAGACTGAAAACACCACCGAGGACCCAGACACAGGCTGAAGTTCAGCCCAGCCAGTGCCTGAATAGGTCATGGAAAAGCATAAAGCTCTAGTGACTATGCTGAGGAGCAGGACTCAGGCAGATTTTGTGTTGTGGATGCCCTTGCTGTGGGCTGGGATGCAGTCCTGCTGTTGCTCCTGCAGCACTGAGAGTTTCAGACCCACTGCACACAGAGGCTCCCACAGGCTCTTACAAACCCTCGTCCTTCCTGAGAGTGAGCAGCCCACTTTTACTATTGCTCTGTCCTCCAAGTGATCCAAACGCTTGGGAAAAAATGGGGTGGATTTTTTTTTTTTCATTCACTCTCTTTTGCTTTCTCTGTACTACAGAAAAAGAAGAGAATATTAGGAAAGCAAACATTTCCCATTTTGAGGATGTCAAAATTGCTTTAAAAAGTAGTTGCAAAGAGTATTTCACATTTTTACCTTAGAAGTTAATTCTCTATTTCTTCTTGCTTTTTTAAACTGTAAAATACACATCATTGTGTGGACCGAGATAAAACATATTAATTCTTATTTTGCCAAAGCTTCTTATTTTTTTTTAAACAAGTGAGTTTTGTTTCTAATTAATTGGTAACTAACCAGTCTGCTGAGGCTTCAAATGATCAGCCAGACCTCCCTCAAATCCTCAAATCTCATCTTTCAGCAGTCTGACCTATTGATGTGAACAAGCTCGCTGGAGCTATCCAGCGGTCAGCCAGCAGGAAAGTCTCTTCCATCTCATATCCGAGTGTGAGTAGGGAAGCAGTGACTGGAGAGGACTGAAGGCGTTCAGTGTGGTTGTTGTGTCTCAGGAGCACTGTTTTCCTTGGAAGGAAGTATTTCTGCTGCTTGTCTTGCCAGGGAAGTGCATCCATTTAGTAAATCATGCCAAATCCTCGCTGCCTTGCGTTAATAGCAAACAAACAGCCCAGCATCAGCAGGCCTGGGAAATGGAAGGTGACAGCCAGACAGGTTGGGTGGTGGCACACAGCTGCTCTTGTGTCACCTGAGCACCTGAGCCTGGTGTCACTCCACTGTGCAGGGAATTTCCTGAGCACTGCACATGGCTCCCCACACGTTGTTTATCCTTCCCCTGGCCCGTGAATGGGATTGTCTGGTAATCAGTGACAGATGTGGGTATGGTTTTCTGTCTCTTGGTCTTGGAGAGGAACCACAATGGAAGGAGAGGGCTGTGCATCATTTCTGGAGTTAGACAGATGATGGTTAACCTGGATGGCTAAAATAAGATGCAGCCCAGGCGTGCTGTTCACAGCACTCAGGAAAATTCCCAGGGACAGATTCCAGCTGACCCTGGTGTAGCCTACCCACCATAACTGCAAACCTAGCTGTTGGCAGCTCGAGATGTATGCAGAGCACTGAACTCTCCTGTCTCCTTTATTTTTCCCCAGATGTTTATTTTAAATAGCCTTGTCTTATGCAGATCTGGTTCCACATATTCCTGTGTTAAAGTCAACACAAGGTTCTAAATAAATCCCTGATGCAACTCAGAGAGCTTCACTGAGCTTAGTGAAACTGTGCTGAGCTACAGGTGGTGGTGACTTCATTGCAAGCTAGAAGCTACAGCAGGAGGAGGAAGCTTGGGTGGAAAAAAGAGGTCTGGTTTTGAGTTCTTCTCATGTAGACTTTGGGTTGAGTATCAAGAGATCCCAAGAGCATTTAATCCACGTTAATTTCTAATGTGAATTATTTCAAATGAAGAAATCCAAACTTTGGAAATGAAGATTTTGTGTGTCTCTTCATTAAGAAGATTATGTTGTGAAGATTATGTTGTGTCTCTTCATTTTTGTTGTTTTGCAAGTGTTTAGACAGTGTGCTTAATGGACTTTACTCAGTGGAACACCCGTAGCATTGTGTACCACAGGCTCTCAAAATGTGGAAATAAGCGTGTTTACACACACATTATACATGACATTCCCATTGCTGGGGGCTAAGCAGAGAAACATGTGCTTGTTTTGTTTAGGCATGTTTTTTATCCATAGGATTGCTAGAATTCTTTCCAGGTGTTGCTCCTCCCTGAGCTTATGGTTCTTGAATTTCAAATATTGGCAATCAATGACAGAGCCTTTAATTTCTTTTCAAGGTCAATCTGTGCTTTGCCTCCTAGGAAATCCCTGAAAAATCTCCAAAGGTGGAAATCCAGTGATTTTAATGGAGTTGTGTCAGCAGGGACCTTGCCTGTTGGATTTGGCAGAGCAACGGAGACAGCCTGATGGCAGTAGCTTCTGTTGTTGTCCCTGCAGAGGGGAATAAGGACATGGATAATCCTCTTCAAAAAGGACTGGGACTCTCTCTGGATTCCCCACACATAATTTCAGAAGGAGTTTCATGCTGCATCTGTATTTCTCTGTAGCAAGATTTAAAAAATATATAGTTGAAGTCTGGATCACTGTAGTCGCTTACAAAAAATAAACTCGCATAAAATCAGTGGCTGGGACTCAGGAGCAGAACATGAGTAGGGATTGATCACAGCCTTGGGATCTTGTGTCCCAGAGTTGTTCCCTCTGTCCCTGCTGCAGAAACTCTGTAGATCAGAAAGAGCAGTTTAAATATCTGTTATTGTGCTGTAATACTGGCAGCTTTTCAGGGCTTCTGAGTACCGATGCCTTCCTCCTGGGGGGAATACAGGGGCCTTAGTTGTATCCCTTTATGAAGTACTCCAACTTATTCCTATACAGTTTCTATAAAATAAAACTAGACTGCAGTCCAGTTTAATACATCTGCATCCATCCATGCCAGTTCCTACCTGCAGGAACCCAAATACATGTTTTGCATATAGTTCACATGTGCATAAAATCACACATGCACCTTGTAAGGAGAGTTTGTGGATATCCATAATGTGCATGTGTTTGCCTGTATAAAGTACTGGAAAAAATAAATGAGAACATATTTTTGCATATATTTATTCTGTAATACTGGTTGGTTCTAAGAAGGGTACACCCTGCCAAAATTACCTCACAAGATATCTGGAAAAGATGTATTTTAAACATCTTCAAAGTCCCACAGTATTTGCAGAAAAGCCAGATGAAGTGGTGACTTCACACGAGTGATCCAGAAAATTATTATAAATTAATGTATTTATAAATTATATTATATTTATAAATTAAATCTCTAGAAAATTGGAGATACTAGGTATAATCTCCATAATCTGTAAGTTAATACCATTACAATTGCACACACTTTCCATGCACATATGTGTGTGCACTCCTCTAAACTTCTTTCTGAAGACTCAGTCATTTCTGCATAGAGCTTTTCCAGCTTCACTTTTAGTTTTCTTCTGAATATTGAGAGGGTCTAAATGAACTTTGTCTATGTTAATGGAAATAAAGTATATTTTTCCTCAGTCCCTAGATGGTTATAGACTGCAAACTGATAACCCTTCTTGGAGGAGGAATGAGGCAAAAGAACAAACAGTGCTTGCCTCGTGTTCATGTGAGCTAACTGCAGCTGGACAATCCCATGAAAAGTCTCAAGCCAGTTACCCCAACCCCATTAATCTTTCATGCACCCAGCAACAGAAGGGTGCGGCCAAACAGCAACTGCAACCTGAGGACATGGCCAGTGGCTTGATGTGCGTGAGAGGAGGTGGGTTCCGTAGTGTTTCTACTGCCTAGAAATTATTTGTGCCAAATATACTTCCATTAATGTTTATTAAAAAAAAAAAAAAAAAAACAGGGGAAAAAAAAAATTGGGGGCCTTTCAAAAAGCTGACTTCACTTTTATTTTTTATCCCAACTGAAGAATATTAACGTGCTCCAGTTAGAGGCTGGGAGTTACGGATGCTTATTGCTGCATTTTCTGATAAGCTAAATCTGCTAATGGGAGGTAACACTGGCAGAAAATTATACACTACTTCTATGAGAAATATAAATTCTAGCCACTGTCTATATTAGCAAACACGGAATGATAATAGGCTCCTGTGCTAAAGCATCAATTAAGCTTTCAGTAAAGAGTGTTTATTGCAAATCGGGACCACAATTTTCTAATGGAAAAGTACACAAGGATGGGTTTTTTAAAATTAATAGAATAATATAGTTATGCCTTAAATGAAAAAACATATTGCATATGCTTATTTTTACAGGAGAACCTAAGTGCAAAGTAAGTTTGAACAAGTGTGTTCAAGAGGAAAGGAGGCTTTTGTATGAACAGTCAAAATTCCTCTAAAAAATTCTTATTTGTTGAGTTAGTGAGTGACTGTTAGAGAGCAGAGTCTGGTGAGCACTTGGTGAAACCTTCCCATAAGAAGGAGAAAACAGATGCCCATTTGACTAGAAGTGTGAACAGTGTGTGCAGGGGGTCAGAGACTGTCAGGACAGAGAAGAAGATGAGATGCATGGTCTACCAAGACACACCACCTGTCTGAAGCAGCAGAACAGATTGTAGAGCACGGGTGGGGGGAGAAAGACATGCTAATACTTAGTACTTTAAACAAAGAGTATGGTGTGAGCAGCCAAAATAACAGGCAAGTCAAGCACCGGGGAGAGAAGGTGAAGTGTTTGACAGTTACTTTGTTTAGCTTAACAGGGACAGAGAGAAAGGAGAGCTTTACACAGGGGCAGTGCTGCTGAGCTCAGAGGGCTTGTCACAGCTCTGCAGTGCCCATCCTGCACAGGTCCATCAGCACCCGTGTGAATGCCATCACTTAGGGAGCCTGGTTCTGCCAGGAGCCAGGCTTTGCTTCAAACATTGAAGCTGGAGGTGTTTGGGAGGCCCCAGTCTCTCTCAGCAGGAATGGTGACTCTCTGAAGCTGGTGTGTGTTCACATTACATTTAGAGCGCAGCTCCAAAGCAGGAGATTTACTTTTTAATGCCTATTCTGAGGAGTACAGAGCACCTGGTTGGTAGGTGAGCAGCCTTGTTGAGCTTGTGGAGATCTGCCCCCAGTGGGAGCTGTGCTGGGCAGGAGGAAGGGCAAACTCCAGCCAAGTCTCCACTGCCGGGGAGGCACACATCATCTGCTGCACAAACCACACTGACAGCACTGCCTGGGGACAGGGACAGGAGTTCAGGGATACTGCTTCCCCTTTTCTGGCTGTTTAAATGTGCCCAAGAGTCTTGTAGTTTCTGTTCTACAATGAAGATCTGGGATTGTGGGTGACTCCACATTCTTTAAAGGTTCTTTAACTCCAGTTTTCCTGCCTTGCCTGACTGGCTGAGGAACTAGCTGATAGCCAGGATGAACCTTCTGTCTGTTTAAATGCTTGTGGCTTTGGTGTGTAATGTAATATAATGCTGTCCTCTGGGCCATCGTGGGAAAATGTAAAAACCAATTCCATGTGCATGTTTACGATATTAGAGAGGCAGCTTGATCAGGTTGGGCAGGCTCAGATTCTTTTTATAGTAGGACAAGTAAAACAAGACTGTTTCTCAAACTCTCTGGATTAAGGTTTTCTTTCAGTGAGTAAATATTTATGGAACTTACATTTAATGGTTTCTTCATTGCAGAAGGATAGCTTATTTTGCTTTTTAATGAGGCTTTTACAAACTGAGACAGCTTGACCCAACTTTCTCCTCACTTAACTATGCATACTAGGGTAAATAAAAAAAAATTCTAAAATCTGCTTCAGTTCTGGTAGTCTCAATCACCTAAAAAGGTTTATATGGATACTTAGGAAGATATTCATTCAATTTTTTGCTCCATAAAGTAACATTGTGTGTTCCCTGTATGCAACAGAAAATACTTTCCCTGACGTTGCCCAGCCAAGACCAACTTCTATTTTACTGTTCTTAAAGAAAGGATGATGCTCAGGTGTTTCTTTTGCCAAATTATTAGTGATTTACAGGGGGAAGTGTAACTTCAGACATCTGAAGTGTAGGGTGACTGAAGGTCAGCCAGAGGGGCATGTGGCAGACTGTCCCTCCACAGGAGCAGCTCTGGTGCCAGAGCCCTTTCCATGCCTGTGAGAGTCCCCTCCACAGGAGAAGCTCAGGCACAGGCTCACGTTCTTCCTGCCTCTCAGGAAGCAGTTTGCAGAGCAATGGCATGTTGGTGCTGTAAGGGGTCCCAAGGTACCAGCACATAGACTCTGTCCCAGGGAAGGAAAGTGGCACGTGGAGGAAATCGAGCCAGGTTTGAGCTGTGCTCTTTCAGAGTGTACAGAAATAAGTCACAGGATCCTTGCACGCTCACTTTCCCATTGATGAACAGTGAAATTAGACATTTTTTCTGGAGACAGGAAAGAAAAAGCAATCCTCAGTGCCCTGGGCATGGGATCATTCTGGTCCTGAAAAGCTTTAAGAGGTTCCTCTTCATTCAGACCCAGTTACTTCTGCCTATCTGAACACGAACTTCTGTAGCCTCTTCCCAGGCTTCTTGTTCCTGAAACAAAGCCGTTTCCATTTAGAGCCCTCCAAGCCCCATCCACCATAAGCTTTTCTTTGACCTGCTGGGTGTGGACGGTTTCCCCAGAGCACACTGTCCTGCCCACCCTCCCTTCACCAGACATGGCCAACAATTAAGCTAATTAAGCTATATGCAGGATTAAGTCTATAGGGCCAGATTCACAAAAGGACTTTGGTGTTTGAAATGGGAATTAAGCTGATTATCAGCATATCACTCTCATTATACAGTCTTTGAAACCTTCATAGCCTTGTGCTTGTGCACATTTCCTCTTGGAAAGTTCCTGTGTGCTCAGAGAGGGAACAGAATTCCCTTTATGCTCTTCCCTCAGTGAGAACTGCCCCAGGGTGAGTCCTGGGCTGGGGGCAGGCAGCCCCCACCTCACCCATGCAGTCCTTAGGATCCATGAAAAGCTTATCGTCCCCACATCCCTGCAATGGGCTCTCCTTGCTCCGTGTCACAGGAAAGCCTGTTTGAACCGTCTCGTTTCACACCTTTATGTACCAAGTCGTCAGAGAACAAAAGACATTTCTGTTTGGAAAGGCTCACAGAGCTTTTCTTTCATGTGTGACAGATGCTTTCAGAATCCGTTTGAGGGAATCTGCATAATTGATACACAACACCAGTGACCCAGCCTGAATGACTTAAAGTCTATTTTCATCTCGGGTGGTTCAGAAGCAGCCAGTGGAATTTGTAAGGCTCCATTAAGATGTTCAGGTCTTCAGGCTCTCTGGCAATGGGGACCATGTGAATACCTGAGGACAAATACCCTGGGTTTCATTAGCAAGATAAAATCCACAGGGTGAAACATGGGAAATCAAATGCAATAAGGAAGTGATAGTGAGCTGGTTATGCATAATGTCAGCCACAGCGGGCTGAGGAATAATGAAAGGAGGGAAAAATGATGAGCTCTAAACTGCAACAATTGCCCTGTGAGGCTTGACTGCTGCAAGACATTTCCTTCTCTCTGTCAGTCCTAGAAAGGCTTTGCAAGCTTTTTAATAAAAAGCCAACATGGAAATTTTTTTGACAATGTACACCATTCAAAGTGTTGCTTCTGTCAGTTACATGCTGTACTACCAGCCCCTCTTTGGATTTTTATCTTCATCAGGTGTAAAGGCTCAGCCCAAAATGAGGAGAACTCACGTGGGTTAGTCTCCTCTTATTGGACAGAAAATATTTGAATTGCCCAGGCTGTAAAGCTTGGTTATTCTGGTCAAGACTTGTGAAGAGGCTGAAAGTTTCACAAGAATGAGATTTAGATAAACACTATTGCACTTTAAAGACATTTTGCAGCTCATTATTTTGCTTATTAGTGGTTTCCTCTTTTATTCTCTGATTTTTTTCTACTCATTCCCTAAACCCCATGAATTATTATAGTGACAGTGCTTTAGTTTCCAGGGTATGTAGGACTGCAGTCCTCATGGGCTGCTGGAGTTCTTCTTGGGATCCACAGCAAAGTCTGGCTACCAATAGCAGAGACTTCAGCAATGCTCACTAGGGGCTGAGTGTTCTGAAAGTAATACATGCAATGGTACAATAATCTTCTCCATTACAGTGGGTTTATCGCATGTTCAGCCCCCTGAGTCACCACAAATTATTGGATCTGTTGCTCTCTGTGTCACTATGCTCCATTTAAATTTGAGGTAAAGTGTAGTGTTTCTTCACCTACCAGGAACTTTGCACTGATGAATTTGTGTTCTAAAATAATGATCAATACAAGCACTTCGTTTCTCCAACCTCCCTGTGCAGTTTTGTGTGGCTCATGCTGGGCACCTTTGAGAGGTGGCTGCAGGGCCAGCTGGCTTGGATGGAGCATGGCAGGTCCCAAAGTCCCTGAGCATGCTGTGGCAGCACAGGATCCTACCTGTTCTCTGTGAGTGTTAGCGTGGCGAGGAGTGCCAGTCTCCAAGACAACATTTGTTCCCTTTCCCCCTCTAGTTGCAATAATGTTTACAAACACAGTTGTAGATTTTCTTGTGTTCCAGTTCTCTGTGTAATGACAGAGTAAAGATGTCTCACAGAGAGATTGCATAATAAAGCTTGGGGAAGTACAGAAATCACATTAAAATCATCATTATTGGTAACCCATGAACGAATTGTCAGCACCATTCAGCCTAACCTGACAATCACTATAAAACATTTTAAGATGCATTTATGTTTAGTGGCTAGTGAGTGTGGGAAGCTGCAATTCAGTTCTGCAGTTACAAAACAGAGACCAGAATCCAACCAGCAAAGGCCACTAGAAGCCCGCGCTGTGAGTTTCAGGTCCTCACTTCACTCCTCCTATTGGCAAAACCTCTCTTCCCCTTCCAACCCAATTCTGATTCCCTACAAATGGACAAGGTCTGCTAAACTGCTACAACAAATTTTGCAGCTCCAGATGTTTAAAACCTTCCCAGCCCCCTATCCAGTGGGATGGCACACTCCAGGAATTGGGCAGGGCACCCTTGAGTAACAAATTTGTTTTTCCCTGAAGGAGCAGAGGGATGCTGTGTTGTCTGTAGGTTACTGGAGAATCAGCTTTATTGCTTGCTGCCAGAACATACTCTGAGATAATGACACTAAATTACAAAGAAAAGAAACTACAGAGTGTGTTATCCAAGTTAGTACTGAATAAAAGAGATGCTCTTTAACTTCTGCAGCCTTTTACTTGCTCCTGAGGAGGCTAGTTAGCTATTTGAACCTAGTCAAGGCTTCATGTGTCCTGGAGAATTCCTGCTGAAATGTCTTCCCTGCTCTTGTTGGAAGTTGGGTCTGTGCCACCCAGACCGCAAGATTATCTGCTCTTTTCTATAAACCAAATGGAAAGATCCAGCTTTCTTTCCTTGCTCGTTCATGATTCTTCTGTTAGGAAAGTTAGGACATCATATGACCCTAAAGATGTTTGGATCCTTTTGTCTCCTCCCCTAACACCTTGATGAATATGCCCATTTCTGTTCTTTTTCTAGATTACATATTGCCTTCACCTTTGTCCTCTTTCTTGTTCCTTACCGGAGCCTTCAGACATGGTAGCATGATTTTATAAATCTTGTATCACAACACTTTATCATTCTACCTGCATTTTAACAAGACAAGTAAAATTTACTACTAGCAATCCTAGAATTCCTAGAATTCCTTCCTATTCAAACATGAAGGAATTAAAAATGGAGATGATGCCTCATAATTCTCACAAGATTGCATTTAGAGTCACTATAGTGTTTTCTGAACAGGAAAATGTGTTCCTTTGGCTGGGAAACACTGCAACTGCATCACTTTTTGTTCAAATCAGCTGCAATATTAGTTGAGGTCCATGTATTACAAAAAAATTCACTGTGATTAAAGGGAATTAGTGGATGATACAGTACTTAATGCAGAGGTAATAATACGATTTCCCTCATTAGTGCAGGACTGCTATAGCTTCTTAATTGATTTTGATCGGCATTTAATTAGAAAATGTGAATCCCCTGTGGCTAGTTCGTATTTTACACTATTCCAAGGTAGACTATTATTTTTTTCCTACAAGTGGCATCCCAATTCTAGGTTAGGAAAAATATGAAATCTTGTATTTGGCCTCTGACTTTTGAGGGTGTCTATGTCACGGACTTGGGCTGTTTGTCAGCTCTGAGCCCCTAAAGGTCACCATCACCTGTCTCAGGAGAGAATCACCTTTTCTGTCTCAGCTTTTCCTCTGGAGCAGAGTTTCCTAGTGCCAAAGTACCTCACAGACTGTTACAAAGCATGTATCCAAATATTTCTTAGGGAAATAATGCAAGGACTCTGTGTTCAGAACTTGTGGGAAGATGGAGACAGAAGCTTTATCATTTCTGTGAGACTGAAAACACCTGTAAGCCTATATATTGGAAGGGTGGTGACAGGTACTGGGTGTAATTCCACATTGTTTCAGTTCCAGAAACAACAACTTGAAACAGAGGGAGAATATCCTACTCTTTGAATGAATAGCATGAAGAAATCCCTGTGCTAGCATGATAGGAAAGTTTTATTGCATTCTGGATTTTCAATTGTGCTGCATTAAACCATATTAATATTTGGCTTTTCTAGGGCAGTCAAAATCATTGGTAATGTTGAATTTTTCATTTACACTGGTGCCAAATGATCAGCCTTAGTGCTCCAAGGTCAGTCAATCATTCCCCTCTGGTGGAACATTTCTGCCTTTGAGGCAAATGAAACTTTTTTCTCTCTATCTCAAGTGCAGATAATTTATGGGACAAACTCACTAATAGTTCATTGTGTGTGCCGTGGCTGTTGCCCTATGATCCATGAACATACCCAAAATGAAAAGTGATTTCCCTGGAGACTGAGGGTAGAGCTGCTCACAGCTTTTTTCCTGTGTACCTGAATTTGAGTAGATTCTCTATTAAACATCCAGCTGAAGCAGAGTCTCTGTACCCAGCCATGTTGTGACTTGCTAAGAAGGAAAAAGTTCCTTAGAGTCTGATTCAAACCTGGGTTTAATATATGGCGATCTTGATTCCAAGGGCATTCAGAACAGCAGTCATTCCCAACACTAGAACAACATGAGCTCATGCTGAAGCAAAATTACATTTAAACAAAATGATCTCTGAAAACATTAATCCTAATAGTCCATTTTGTAATGGAAACCTACGGGGCTATTGCCTGAATTGTGATTTTGCTGGGAGCTGATTTACAGTGTGGATTTAACATCATTTGCCTCGTACAGCAAAGGAGGAGGCAGGTGTGGCCAGCCTTAAATCCTGCTTACAACATCACTTCCAAACAAAAACACCTGACCCTTTAGTTTCTGCCTTTGTTTGGCACAGGAGTGTAACTACAGGGAGTTTTCAGTGGCATTCACTCATTTTGTCTTTCTTTTAATATTGCTGCTCTGAGATTGTTGGTGTATGGAAACCTGAGTAATTATATCTGTCTGCATGGTATATTTAGCCTTACGACACAATATTCCTTTCTTTGCTCTACGTCACTATTTATTGCCTGTGTTCTGAAGCCTTTGAATTTAGCTCAGACGGTAAGGTTGGAAGCTGTTGATTTCTGAAAGGTAGAAATGAACAAACAAAAACTCCTCCAAAGCTCACTAAAGCAATATATTTCCAAACCAGAACCAACAAAAAGATTGTTGAAGAGACCTGTTTCAATCTGCTTCGTATTCTTGCTGTGTGCCAATCCTGCTTTTTTTGTATGTCTTCGTTTCTTCTTTCTCACCTGCTATTGCATTTTTCAGCTGCCTTCTGTATTTGTCTCCTGTACCCTCCTTCAAGTTTCTCTCCTGAGGCAGCTTCCATCCTGAAGTATTTTTTGAGAAAACGTCTCCCGGTGAATTATCATCAGACCGGGTTTGTCGATGCCCTGTAGAGGTGGAAATCAGACATCCTACACAGTGAGCAGGATTGACCAGGAACTGTATCCTGTTTCACTTGATTTTTGTACTATCCCACCTAGGCTGACAGGAATAATTCCAGTGAAAGGCATGACATGAAGTGCAGTTGGATCTCAGGCTGGTTTAGGGAGGTAATCCACTCCAGATGCAGGTTGGTTGTTTTGCACTTTCACAGAGAGCATAACATCATTTTGAATCCATCTCCATGGTGCTTCAATGAGCAAGGTGCCCAAATCTGAGCTCATGTCATCTGCAGTTGTCATTGCTGGTGTCTGCATGAGCAGTTTTCATTTTGCATTGCATTACCATTTGTGTGTGGACATCTCACACATCTGAAAGCACTTCAGCACTGGTCTAATTACTCTGCTGCTGGGGGCAGTGGTGGAACTGCTGTTGGCCACACTGGAAAGAAGTCTGACAAATGCAGGTGGTTTTGAAAAGCCCAGTCAAGGGTTCTGCAGTTGTACTGCCCTCCTGGAGAGTGTTCAGAGCACTTCCTAATGGCCCTTCAGGCCTCTCCTGCAGTGCTGCCTGCTGCTTTTGCCAAAGCCAAGGAGAGTGAGCATTGCACAGGAGCAGCACTGCATGGCCTGCCTCTGCTCACACACAGATTCTACTTAACACGAGACCTGTTAGATTTATATTTTAAAATGCTTATAAATGTGTGGGAAACAGTAAAGGTAAGTAAAGGTGCAGGTGAGCTTTTAGTGATTAGCTAAAACAAGTATCTGTAAGCTTTAGCAATATGCTTTTGGCTAGAAAGTTTTTTAAATACTCTGTAGCAAAGAAATTTTTAGTTGCTGCTAGCAAGAGGTGAGCTGTTGCCATCTTTTAACTGTCTCGACCATGTAATGAAATTGATGCTGCAATAAAACTCAAGGAACACATCCCCGCAGTCCTGTCCCATTTGTGCAAACCTCCAACACATAAATGCAGTTTGGGAGTGCATGTGTCCAAGGAGAAGTCAGTCACACATCAGTTTTGTGTTGTTCTGCAGCAGAGACAGCAGGTGTGAGAAGCACATGGGAAGTTGAATAAACATGCAGTGCTTGAATCTGCTCTTGAGACAAACTTGTGAAGTGGCTGCTCTCAATGTTTCTTAACAATGAGGATCTCTTACTAGCCCAAAGTGGAAAAATGCATTATGTTTGTATGTAATAAAATGTGTATGTCTTTGAAAAAAAATCTATTTGTAGGCCTTGCTGATGGCAGCCATTCAGCCCACTGCCTCACTGCTACCTGCCAATTTCCTCTTCATGCTTCAATTAACTAGAGCTTTGCAATTCACAGTTTATTCTAACTCATTCTTAATGATTGCCACAGTCTCTTGTGTACTCAGTACTTGTGAGATACACTGAAGCACTGGAGTCAAACTCCTTATGAAGAGGGAATTAAAAAAAATATTTAATTTCTCTATACTTCTGGATGATTTTTGCAGTAATACATTATAAGTATCAGGATCAAGACTGGTGTCAGAACAGAATGTATCAGTAAAAATGAAGTTCTGCAATCTGCATTGTCTTAAAGAACTTTGACCCTGTCTGTCTAGGTATAATTTCTTGGTCTCAGGAATACTCTCTAGCCTTTCAGATAAGGGCTAATTAAAGGTTTCTGTCACTTTTACTGGGGCAAACTTTATATTTTTGAGATGTGATTCCCATAAAGGTGTTACAGATGCTGATGGGAAGTCTGTAAGTGAGTTCAGCACACTTAAGGCAGGCAGAACAAGTTCATGTAGCTCAGGAAAAACTTTACTCATGAAATATCCTTTCCCTTTATGTGTCTCAGTAGCAAGTGCTGCTGCCTGCTCTGTGTATGAGGGGGTAGAGATGAGTGCATATTTATAATATTGAGTTGATCTGTTTCACCAAACTTGGCTTCCTCCACATGAACAGCAAGTCCAAGGAAGATGGATTTAGCAAGAGGCATCCTACTTAAGTTAAAATGAAAAGCTATAAAAAGAGCAAATGCTTTGAGTTAGGTAGACAAAACAATCCTTTATTGTCCCAATGTGGCTGAAGCATGACAGAAATGAAGGCTCGGTATGAATGAGTCAATAACAAGATCCAGTGCCTTGCCATGCTCTCAGAGCTGATTAAGGGTCTTGAAGGAGAAAATGTAGTCTCAGGTCATGTCACGATATTAATAGGTGCAACATGGACTAGTGCCCGAGGGAATTGTGCTGTTTGTGCCAGGACTGAATGGAAAAATTCATGGTTGGTTTTTTTTTTTTTTTTTTTTTCAGATAAATGCAGTAACAGAAGACTATCAGAAAATCTACAGAAAAATTATCAGTGGTTATCAAGACTACAAACACTTCTATCCTGATTGTATTTCCCTTAAGCAGCCAAGAAAGCTATAAAAGAAAAAAAATTGTCTTCTGTAGCAAACCGACTGCTTTAATTTCTTCTTTCATTTAGAGACAGACACTTGAAAACTATTACCTGTTTCTAAGCTGGAAAAAACCACCACGTCAGTCAACCCCAAAGGAAAAGCAAGAACAATAGGTGAAAATGCAATGGACTCAAACAGAGAAATTAAATTGATGTCCTGGAAAAATAAACACAGATCAGGGAATCCTCTCACTGATCAGTGCCCAGAAATCACAGATGCATAAAATTCTCTAATACTCCTTTACTCTCTCCCTGCCTTTTTAACCTGAATTTTAAAAGTTCTCTGTATGAGACTATTTTTCTTTCTCTGTACTGAGCGGTTTTGTAAAAGTGCAGTGAAAATACAGAAAGGAAGTGGAGAGTCTGCTGAGGACAAGTGACCTAATTTATGGTTTTATGTCCCAGGTGTCACCAGAGTGGCCAAGGATAACAGCAGCTAGCTTGCTCACAGTTACTAATTATGAGAAAGCTTGGCAGGGAGACCTGGACCGTTTTATTAGACTAAGTAATATAGCTGTAGAGAAAAGGAAAATAACTGCAGTAAATAAGAGGTTCTACAAGTTAAAATATATATGATTTGGACTGTTGGAAGATGCACATCTTCCTGATCAAACCACGTTGGTTCCCATGCAAACCTTCCAGACTGACATGGATGTACACACAGCAGCTTTGGATAAATTATTTGTTCGTGTTCATGACTTCCAGAAGTTACCCGATCATTTTGGGGAACGCATGGCAAACTTTGAGATAATTTGGAGTGGGTTTACCAGAGTCACTGGAATTTGATCTGCATATGCTGGTGGAGGAGTAGATTTGGGGGAGAAATGAGGAAAAGGTGGAAATGTGAGTGAAGTTGCTCTGAAAATTAGTAGTAACAAAAATGAAGAAAATTATCTGAGGGGAGGAGAAGAGGAGAAGGCAATTTGACCTTTTCAACACAAAAGAAAACTCTGAATCAACACTGAAAAAACAAATGGCAAAGTCATTAGATTGACAGTGAATAAGAGAGCAGCTAAGGAGGGCAATTGTGTGCTTCCATTCTTAAGAAAGCCATTTCTTCTGGCAACCAACCATCCCAGCCAGAGACTGGAGTCTTATTAGAGTAGGAAATGAGTTGTTCTGCTGACTTCACATGTGTAGTGAATTGGCTGCAGAACTTCTACAACAAAGTTCTTTTAAAACAAGGAGCAAATTACAGATGAGATTCGTTAATATGCCTCATGGCACTCAGCTGTGTTAATACAGACCAGAATGCACAACATATGGAGCCTAGGTAGAGATTGAGACATGCTAAATTTGACTCTCAAATTAGATTGATTATGTTAGTGTTAGACAAATATTATCTGAAAGGACACAAACACAGCAGTTGTCAAAATAGAGCACCAAGTAGAACGATGGATGTGGCATGCCCAGGCTCAGCTGGTTCCTGCCCTGAACTTTATCAGGAGCTGAAGCTGTGCTGATTTCTCACTTGTGTGAAGCAATTGCTCTGTGTGATGGTATCAAAGTCCCAAAGATCTGATTGCAAAGATTAGGAAAAGGCTCGCTGTTACTAAACCACTGTCGTTCTTGCTCCATTCTCCACAAGCACAAAGGAAGTGTATTTTGAGATATAACAAGAAGAGACAATTAAAACTTCTGTTTTTCCGTGCAGGGAAAGCACAGGATATGCCACAACACTTGGTGTATCAGGTTCATGTGAGGCGATCCACCCAGAGAGGCAGAGCGCCTGCTGAGAGAACTAACAAAAGACCATTCACTAACAAAGCACCAGCAATTAATCCTGGAGTTGTACAGGGTTGTAGACTACTTGGAGGCCTGGTGTAAATGAGCATAGTCTAATGGTACCCTAATTTACACACAGGTCCTATGGCATTTAAATCTATTTACAGTATAAGCATTAGTTTTTATAATTTGTCCTGTCAGAGGAGAGATTCTCTTCTATATTGCAGCGTGTAAGTGCTGGTTTCAGCATGTGCTGGTTTCAGCATTTGCCAGGAGAAGAACAGTCAGGTCAGCTTTTCTGGCTGGAAACTGTTGTTCTATTGAAAGTAATTGCAAATTTCATGATAAAATGTTGTATGTATTATATTAAATGTATTCCTATACTCTTGTATTGAGCAATGGTGTAATTAAGGGATATACTAGGGATTCCCACTGCAGAAACCAACCACCTATTCTGAAGACTTTAATATAGCTGTAAAAGCTGATTATATGTTGGAGTGTGAGTGTAAAGATCTTGGAGAAAGAGCTCTTTATCACACAAAAAAGACATCTCTGTATAATGGCTTATAAACATCTTCCCTCGAAACCTGACAATATTGAAGGGAGATGATGAAGAGCTACTCAAAAATCCATTTAACTGATAAGCTGAATGCTCCTAATAAGCCAATTTCAGGCATTGCAGTGAAGTAAATGAAAACACAATCTGAAGCAAGAGTCTGAGCCACAAGAAATCCTGCCCTTGCAGGACAGTTTCACACAGAGTGGGTTCTTCAGAACTCGTGCCATGTTGACAGTGTCAGCCCCCTCAGTTGGCACCTGCTGCCAGTCTCTCAGTGCCAGGTACAGCAGGAGGAGCTGCTGTGTACCAGAGACTCTGGGACAGCTGATCCCATCAGTCACTCACAGGTTGTTCTTAAAAATGGCACAACTCAATTTCTGAACAGGAGCAGCTTCCACCTCCTGTGGGACAAGTACGTGGCCGTGATGCTCCGGGTCTGTCTCTGCCCAAGTTTCTCTGGACTGAAGTTGTTCTTTGCCTATCACACAGCAGCCTCATTCCTTTTCAGTGTATTCTTCAGAGATTTTTGGCAGTAGTTTATTCAGTAACTAGAATTTTCTGCTTACCAATTCAGTTTCAGAATAGGAATAGAAAAGCAAACAGAGGGTACAGATGGCAACAGCAGCTGAACAAGGCAGGGTGAGCCTCAAGTGACTGACAGTTCCTAAGCAAAATGCTCTACATTTCTTAAACTCTTGGATTTTTGCTATTCTGGCACAGCCTGTCTAGAAATAGCACAGCCTGGGCTCAGCTCTCCTTGCAGCAGTGGGTTATGTGTCAGAGAGCAGCACTTGTGCAGCGAGGGGCAGCATGAACACTCTGTGCACATGGAGCAATCCAGCCCATGCCCTGCAGTTTTCATGTGCCATAACCAGGCTTTGTGCTCCAAATAAGGGGCTCTGGCCATAAGGCTGAGCTCTGGGCTGTCTGAGTTTAAAATTGCCTGTTACTCTGCAGTCCTACCTCATCCTCTTCTTGCTTCTGCCTCTTTAAGGGCAGAGCTTCAGGCCACAATTAGCATATATGGTTGATGTAATTATGCATGTAAATTAGACATGCTCTTTTAACTTCCTCGCTAATTTGACTACCCCATTAAAGAGATTTAAGGGCACCTCTGGTCAGTGAAGGTGACTTAAAACTAACTTGTTTCATGCCAAGTGAGTACATTTTGTTTCAGCTGGGTCCTGACCAGCAGAAACATCTTAAATCATTCAAGGTTTGTTCTCAGGTCATGTCTGATGGGTCCCTTAGGGGCATCATATATATATAAAAATCATATCCATATATATAGATAAACTCTTTTTTAATCTAAGTTCACTTAGATAAAATAAAGGATTTCAAACATTTAGAAAAGAAGGGAAAGGACAAGTTTCTTTCTTGTGAGGAGAACTGAGTCTTCCTTGAAGACTGAGCACTTTGATAATTTTCTGCAGCAGTTATCTTCAACACCAGATTTTGGCAGAACATGATTGAATTAGGGCCTGAGGATAAAAATTCCATTTAAGGGCTATGTTGGAAGAAGGAATCTGCCAGCACAAGGACAGAGGCAGGATCTGCAGTGTGAAACTTTGGGAACAGAAGGGGAAAAGTCCCAGGAAGGGGGCCTGGTGGGAGACTTGACTGCTGAGGGAGCAGCAGGCAGAAAGCCTTGGCCAATGTCCCCTTTGAAGTCCATGGCAGAGCCAGTCTGGGGCCAAGGCCTCAGGACAGGTGAGGGAGGCTGCAGGCAGAGCTGAGCACATCACTGCCCTGGTGGGACAGCACACCCTGTACTGGCTGAGGGAAAGGTGAGTTTTTCTGATCCTAGCTCAGTATTTCAACCAAATCCTTCCCTGTCCCTGTACTTTTTTTTACATATGACTTTATTTTACCCTAGCTATGGGATGAGAACGTTGGCAGTGAGTGCAAATGAGCATTTTCTTCCATGTGGTTGAAGACCACGCCATCAAAACCAAGACCAGGGATGTTGGTGTTATGCACAAGCTGAACTTAATCCACCCCTGAACTTCAGCTACTTGCATTGTGCCTGTTTTGTTTGTTTTGAATCACTGTGACAATGACATTATTGTTGAAGCTGGCACATGTTATTGAATGAAGAGCAATCACTTAGTTCATTCTCAGTCTCCAGAGCACGTATCTGTGACGGGGTCAGAGCTGGTTACAAACAGCACCACTGTTTGAAGGTGAGCGGCCCAACTCCTCACACCCAGCACAGCCAAGTTCAACCTTGTGGGAAGCCTGAAGCAAACTCCAGGAAAGGTAAATATCTGGTTGGGTGTAACTGCCTGTAAATGCCAGGGGCAATGGCACCCTGCAGCACAGTGAGGTGCTCCAGGACAAATCCTGTGTGCAGAAAGGGAAGAAGGAGAGAGAACAACTGATAGTTGTTGCAAAGAGAAGAAAAATAGTCTAAAAGTTTTATCCTATTTTTCATTACTTTTTCTTTTAATTACTACTAATAAATTTTTCTTTATAGCCTTTAAAAATTTTAAACCTGCTTTACCTTTCTCCTAATCCTACCTCACAACAAAAAAATAAGTACACTAGTGATTAACCAACACTAAAACCCACCACAGTCATTAATATACCACCCAAGAAATCTCAAAATAAACAAAATCTCAAATTAACAAACCAAAACCACTACACAAAATTAGTGTTTCTACACAGTTTCAAACTAAAACCACCACATAGTTTTAACTGAAGGAATTTTTGTAAAAGAATATTTTTTTAAGGTACATTAAATATGAAAATGTCTGTGTCAATAGACAGAGTATAAGAAAATAAAGTGCTGCTTTACCCTGGTGTCTCATCAAACCAGGGCAAGCATCTTGTTTTGAAGACATGCACTGGGGGAACTGTGGATTCTGTCCCCTGCCAGCTCCAGTGAGTTGGACTGCAGGAGCTGGGTCTCTGCTGAGCAAAGTGTGCAGGAGAGTGAACAAGTATTAACCTTTCTCTCAGGGGTCAGAGCGCAATCAAAATACCCTTCCACAGAAAGTTACAGAGTGAGATTAATTTTACATGCTACAGCTATGATTGTCCAAGTGTTATGGGTAAGGCAGTGTAAATTCAGGCAAGCAGGGTTTCCTTAATTGAGGGAATTTCCAGGCTAATTTCCAGGTGTTCAGGGACCTGACCTATTTCAATTTGAATAATAGCTGATGACAGAGTTCGATATGCACCAGCCTTCTATTAAAACAGAGGGGAGAGAATTATTTTGGGCTGGGGCTTCTTAATTAGTATTCCACAAATACTAATGGCATCGTTTTGCTAAACACAGCTAGCACGTCAGATTTAAACTTAAAAGAAAATCAGTGCATTTAACTTTGCTCCATGTAACAGATTTTTTAAAAAGCCAAAAAGCAAAACTAAAACACAGTCTTGTGCTATACCTGGTGACTGATTTAGGTTTTAATCAGAATTAGAGGAAAAAATAAACAAGAAAAACTCTCAGATACTCTTTAAACTCCTCCTTTGATAATTAGACTCTAATTTCAAATTTCATTTAGTTAACTGACAACTATGTTGGCCATTAACTTTATTTAAAAGTGGATGCTAATTAATGCTAAATTACACTTGCTAAGGTGCTACATGTTATACCCACCTGCCTACCACCAGTCACTCACCATTCACTGTGTCAGTAAGAGGGAAACAATGAAAAAGAGGAGCCAGGAAAGACAATTCCCAGGAGCCAGGGAAGACAATTCTATTATCAGCTCTGATCCTCCAGTTATTTACTGTAACTTGGAGTTACTTGCTGAGTTTTAAAATTTCAGCTATAATTTTTAACTGTGGAGTCTTTAGCCTATTTAGAAAGAAATAATCTCTAAACCTCTGGGGAATCAGTTCATATTTAATTCTCTTGTACTCTGACGTCAAAATTTCATGGATAGGTGACAAAGAAACGTGTTTAGCTCACAAATTCCTCGAAGCACAGCACAGTATGGATACACACCTCTAATACTGGGTTAATTCAGCTGTTTTCAATGTCACTTCTCAGTTAATGCAAAGCATTATCCTTGCCTGAGGTAACAGTGGCACTGAGCAGCTGCCTCCAGGTAACTGTTGTTTGTATTTCGTTGCGGTCCTGAGTGCCTGACAAAGACACTTCTGGTCCTGCACACTGTGCAAATACTGAGGAGAGGAAAGACCCCATCTCTGGGATGTTTGCATTCTCCTAGATGTAATCAAAAGGCATTCCACTCACTTTGTAGATTGCTGTAATAAGCTTTAAGTAGAGGGAGGTGCTTTAGATGTGTAGTGTCTCACTTAAAACCAGGTTTAACCTTTAGTATGGTACTGCCTGGCAGAGCCAGATATCCATTACATCACTCAGATTCCCTGCTGACTGGTTTCCATCCATTTCCATTGCTCTGCTCTGACTTTTCCTGGCTGTCGGGGAAATACAATATTCACAGAATTCACAGAATCCCCAGGTTGGAAGAGACCCTCAAGATCATCGAGTCCAACCCAGCCCTAACACCTCAACTAAAGCCTGGCACCCAGTGCCACATCCAGGCTTTGTTAAACACATCCAGGGATGGTGACTCCACCACCACCCCAGGCAGACCATTCCAGAACTTTATCAGTCTTTCTGTGAAAAACTTTTTACTAATATCCAACCTATATTTCTCTTGATGCACCTTGAGACTCTTAAGATTCCTCACTGCCTTGCCCAAAATTTTGCCACCAATATTCCTGAGAGTTTGGGATTCAGCATGCAGCAAGCTTTGGAAGTAAACTTGTGCTGAGGGCAATCCTAACAATCAGAACAGCAGGAAAATGAGGCAGCCCCAAATGTCACCATCAGATTAATCTGATGTCACCATCAGATTAATGTCTACAGCTACGCAGTAGACAACCCAAGGGATATTGGTTCCTGAGAATACTCCTGTTCTCTGTGCCATCATCTCAGAAACTGACATTTCCTGTGAATGGCATTTCTCCATCCTGGGGCACTCCTGCCCTGTTCTCACAGACTGCATCCCACACAGTACCTGTGGCTAGGGAATGGATCTGTGATCCTAAGTACTTCCCACTGTTCTTCCCAAGATACATGATTTTGGCATTTGTGAAATATTCAGTTTATAAAGAATAGTGACTTCTTGGTCAAGAAATACACTAAGCCCTGCCATGTCCTTTTATTCGTGTTCATTCTCATAAAGGCTAATAATCTTGTTTAGTACCTTGTCTCTGCTGTGAAGTGCAGCTTCTTTAATCTTTTCAGGATAAGCAAGCCAGACAGAGGCTAAATAATTACTGACAGCTGCTAGGTACTGTCTGTCCTATTAGATGTGTTAATCAAATTTTGTAACTGTATAGAAACATCAGCATTAGCAGAGTGAGGTAGCTTTGTCTTTTTTCTACCGGATTCATCCAGAATGGTGTATTCTGCACATTTATTCTGCACACTTTTTCTACAGTTTCTCAGAATCACAGTGTGACTTGGAAGGGACCTTAGACATAATCTACTTCTAAGCCCTCTGCCATGGGCAGGGACCCTTCCACTGTGCCAGAGCCCCATCCATCCTTGTTCCCACCAGTGCTCTTGGGCTTCTGGTGTCCTCTGGGTCCCCATGTCATTGCCAAAGTGACTGGGATTCCTGCAGCACAGGACTGGGACCCAGCGTGGCACCATCTGCAAAAGGAGGGAGGATGACATTTCCCTTTATTCATGCAGCATCTCCCAATACAGTAAGTGTAAAATTAGATTTTGGATGTAGGATACAGCAGAGATTAATATTATGGGTTCTGGCCACAAGGATGTACTCCAGGCAGATGTGGTCTAATGGGTTTAGTAGAAGCATGCTGTGCATGTGTAGGTATATCACCAGGCCAAGTCCCTTGTGCTGTAACTGCTGCTTTCAAAAGCTAATGAGACAAAAATGTTAATTTAATGACCCATCTCCAGGTGTTCTCACAGAGCTCCCTCTCTCTTGGGATTTGGGAGTGAATTGAGATTTAAGGTCAGGCTGCTGTGGAAGCCTTATGTGTTGGACTGGAGTAGAGAAGAACAAAGGCAGTGCTTACAGTGGTGGCTACTATTTATATGCAGTGACTGCAGTAGGTCCTCTCTGCATTTGTCCCGGTGTCCCCAGGCAGATGGAGCACAAAGGGCCTGGCCCTGAGCTGTCTCCACGGTCAGATTCCCATGCACAGAGGGAGCTGCCCCCAGCCCTGGCCCCACAGCCCGGTGGGGCTGGCACTGGGGATTGGGGCCACAGCCTCACACCTTTCCTGACACACTGATGAGCCTTCAACAGGCCAGTAAAACTGATCTGCTCTCATATCTACTTCCCTGGTGGTTACAAAAAGAAGAATCTCATGTCATCTGAATCTCTGAGTCTGAATCTCTGCCTGGTTCCTCCCTACCATCACATTCAGTCAGATTTTCTCAGACCCACTGGCCTTCCTTGAAGTCCTCCCCTTCCCCCTCAGTCATACACCTATTGCTTTAGCTTTAGGAAGTAAGTACAAGCCTAATGTCTGTGAAATAACCCCAGCCAAACTGAGGTTCCTCTGAATAATGGGTCTAAACTCATCATATTTCTATACCAGAGATCACAGAAAGGACTAAAACCAAAATACCTGTTTATTCCTATTTCATCTCAGGGAACGCTGAACGTGAAATCAGATCTCAGGGAGAAAACCTGGTCACTGCCACTTGTTCTGGCTGTCACTTGTCAATTTTGAGCTGCTCCTGCAGCATTTCTGTGCCTCACCGTGTCAGTTTTGCTGTGCTCCTTGTCAGCTTCACAATAAAGAACAACAGAAAAAAATTGGCAAGTGGCACACGGGAATCAGAGGTGGAATAAATTGATAAGGAGTGGTTAGAGAAGCATGAAGGCCTTGGAGCTCAAGAATACTGAAAATCCAGAAAGGAACTAAAGATGTGTTTTAGGCGTGCAGTTAAAAACCGCACAAGCTTTAAGGCATCAGGAATGGTTCTGAATTGGAACAAAAGGTGAAGAATCTGTAAACATTGCCAAGAAAAGGTAACATATAAGAGATGGTGCTAAGCTCCAGCAAAAGGAAGCCAGAAGAGGCAGGAATTATGGTAATCAAACAGAAAAACAGACTACAAGGTTTTGGTCTTGTGCTCTGGTTAGTACAGAAGAAGGAGATGTGGGATGCCAGGAGGTTTTGCAGAATAACTGCTGTCTGTCTGTCTGTCTGTCAGTGATTGCAGAGACATGGACAAAATTTTGGGAAGCCAGTGGGTTTTGAGTACACAGTTTAAGCACATCCTAAACTCCTACTCAGCAGAACTGTTCTGAAGGCTTCTAGGCAATCTCTGCTGCACCCTGGTCCTGTGTGGATCAGCCGCTGCCATGGCATCGCTCCCAGGGAAAGGAGAGCTCTGGTGTGCACACTAAAAGGGGAAAAAGGGTTAAAAGACCTTGGATTACCCAAAAAGCAATAGCCATGGGTTTCAGAACAAAAAATCTCATGCACTTGACAAGACAGTCATGGTAACTCTGTCTGTTCACGGTATGAAGAGGAATGTTTTGGGGCAGGAGGAATTCTGCAGCCCACCAACCCACAAAGCTCTGGCCACTGCATTGGAACATTCTGGCACTGATCCCCCAGCATCTGCTGGAACCAATGTATTTTTAGTTGTATGTCTGCTGGGGATTCTAAGATTTCAAGAAATGGAAATTTTAACATATTCCTGAACGGGCTGCTCTCATATCGACTTCCCTGGTGGTTAAAAAAGAAGAGTCTCATCTCATCTGAATCGCTGCCATTCAGAGGTTTTTGTTAGGCCTGCATCTGTCAGGTAATGAAGATCCTTCTTTGCTTTAAGGAATTCCCTCTCCACTCACACACTTAGCACTGAACTCCCTCTTTAACAGCCTTGGGGATGTATCATGGTTGCCCCACGCTTCTCACTGTAGGATTCTTTTCTTACTAATTGCTTATCATTTTGCCAACGGGGAACCATTAGGTTCATTTTCCAGTCAGGGTTATTTTCCTTCCAAGGTAAGGAAATACTTGTAGTAGTTTTTTGGGTTGTTTTTTTTTTTTTTTCCTCTTGTAAGTTTCAGCCAAAATGATCCAGTATGTGCAAGAATAAGGAGAGGGAAGCACAACTTTCGGGTTCTTTATTTGTTTTTACTAGTAAAAAAAAAAAAAAAAAATGCAGCCTGGATGAGCATTTGGTATCTTTGTTGTGGACATAAATTCCATGACATTTTGAAGTGCTCTGATACCATCTTAAAAAAGACACAATAAAAATTAAGTGTTCTGTCTTCATAGCTGGGCTTGGTGAAATTATAGTGAACAAGGCAGTGTTTAGGGCCCTGCTTGGAATACCAGTGTTAAAGCACAATCTTGAATAATGTCCCAATGCTCCAGTGAGTGTGCCCTGGTGTGTCCTGTCCTTTTTATGCCCCAGCTGAAGTAGGGGATGAATACACCCAAACATACACAGCTGAAGGCTGCAGCACAACGCATTGCAGAGCTTTGAGGTGTAACCACTCTGGCATTCTCAGGGTGGCTCCATTTGGCCCTTTAAACAGTCTTATTTTCATGTTGTATTTTGCATGCAGCAAGCCACAGGTTCACTTTATTTATTCTGTCAGGGCCAGGCAGGTCTCCAGCCTGTGAGCCAGAGCTGGAGCACTTGTGCATCACCCTTTGGTCTCGTCCTTTCTCTGAAGGAGGGTATGGAGTTCCCGTAATGCTCACACAAATAGCTGCTCTGTAATTGCCATCATTCCCCTGGTATGCTTTATTGGCAAACATCGAGTGTGTCTGAGGCCTGCTCTCCATGCCAAGGGTTTTTTAAGATGTGCTGAGCACCTCTCTGCCTCACTGAGTTCAGCTGGCATTGATAGCTCCAAATACCTTGGAAGAATAAGCACTTGGCATATAGGGCAAGTGAGACAATCAGCATTTTATGCATGTCAGGATGTGATCATGCTTGTTTTAATCCACTCTCCAGTAAGCTTCCTTGCAGAAAAACAGCTCTTGCACTTAATAAAGCCTGTGCCATCAACCAAACAGCAGCAGCAAGTGTAATTACAGACTGTTTATGAGAAGGTTTTTGCATGAGAGAGTTATCTTTTGCTTTAGCCATGTTCGCAGCCTATTAAATTTTACATGACTCAAAGATGATTTTCTTTCTTGTTCACATAAAACTGTGCCCCATCTTTTCATGCAGGTAATTGCATTATCTAAACACACGGGCTCCTCACATGTTTTGTCAGAGGGGCACTCCGAGTGCCAGGGCAGTGTCCCAGGGTGTCTGTGCATGGCACAGATTTTATGGCAGTTAGTGCATCACACTGACCTGAGCATTCCCGTACTTTGGAACACTGTAATCAGGTTTCCCCACCATTAGGAAGCAGAACAAGGGTTGAGGTCTCTATTAATGGGGCTTTCCCCCATTTTCTGCTGACAGAGCACATGTGATATTGATAGAGGAGGAGGAAAGGACTGTCTGAAGAGAAATTGTGAGCAGACAGAACTGACAGAACTCTTCAATCCCAAATTATATAATCTGTCCCTAAAACAAGCATTTTATGTTGGATCACCATGCAAAAGTGCTCTGCTGATGTCCCACACACCAAGTCTTTCCATGTTAGCAACAGACCCCTGTGATCAGTGAAAAATAAATACACTTTCAGTTTAGTTCTCCTTGGCACCAGAGAATCATTTGTATCACCTCACCACAGCAAGGCTGTGCTAGCAACTCTGGCTGTGCATAGAGAGCATTTTGTTACTTATCACCTTAAAGTGTGTTCTTCTCTGGAGAACTGCTGCTTTTAATGATAGATTTTTGGTGTTCTGGATGTGAATACATCACAGATTCAGGTATCTTTTTAATTTTATGGATGGCGCAGCTTAAAACCAGGTACATCAAATAAAATAACTACTGTTGAGAATGAATAAAAGTTGGCAGGTATGGCAGTTTAAAATAGCCCTATTTTCACCCTAAATATAGCCTGGCTTAATTGAAATCAAGTGGTAGCTATGAGACAGTTGCTATATCAAAGACCAGTGACAGCCTGCTGAGGTTAAAAGAATACAGGCTGCCTGTGTCTCTGCTGAGATAAAGTGGCATCACAGAGAGCAGAGCAGCAGTTAGATTGATGAGAAGTTAAGTTTTTAAAGCACTGATTTGTAAAGCCCTTATGCAGTTTTATTTATAGTTTATTTGTCTCTGTCCTCCCAATAAAACAGGTTTCATTCTGAAAGCAGAAATGTGGTGCAGATCCCCAGCTGATGTGAACTGATTTAGCTTAGCTGGGAAGGAGCCACGGATACAGCAAGTCAGGCAGGTGTCCCCCTGAAACTCTGCCAGTGTAGGAGCAACAACAGCAGAATTTTGACTTTTCTCCATGAGAGAGTATCTTAGAAATGGGTATTTCGGATTCATGAGGTCAACCCAAAATGACCATAGGGTTTAGGGGAGAAGAGGACATTAGGTACATTATGGTACCATTAAAGGTTCATTATGCTTCCATATCATTAAATGATCTAACAGTGATGATGTGATACCCTACTCTAACAGCACCATGCACAGAAACACCAGAGACTTAATTCTAGGAAGGAGTTGTCTCCATAGTCACAGGTGAAAAGTGGACATTTTTTAATATCCCCCTGCTTTCAATATTCTCTAATTAACAAGCACTTCTTTTAATTCTCATGCTTTCTGGTTATTTTTTTTTTTTTCAGCCTCATATAGTCTAAACCCCAATCTCTCAGACTTATCCTCCCTGGTAGCTACTGAAATTCTTTTTGCTTGCTAGTAGTTAATTAATATTTGCCATGTTCTTACTAAGGTAAGTCCATACTTTCTCATTATATGAAATTAAAAGTAGATGAGCTTAGTTCCCAAATAAGAGAAGCTTTAGAAAGATATAAACACCCTCACATATGGATTTTCTTTTGATTTTGATTCTCAGGAGAGCTCTTAAGACCTTCTACCAACCCTGTCAATCATATAAATTGATGAATCATTGAGCCAGAGCTATGGCTACAAGCAGTCCTGCATAGCAAATTCTGAGGTGAGTTCCTGACTTTCTTGATTCCTGCATGCCAAAATGCCTGCAAGACAAAATCTCTTCATGGCTGTGGGTCACTGCTGAGGGAATTCAAAACAAGGGAAATGAAAGCTCATCCACCTCAGGTTCTGTGATTGCTCTTAGGAAGATGTGAGCTCAGATCCCCTTCTGAGCCATGTGCTCCCAGGACTGGCAGGACCAGGAGGAGCATTGGAAAGGCAAAGCAATCTACCCAAACAGGAGGAAAAGCATCCTAAAGCAACCCCTCTAGTTGAGTACAGGACAAAACCAGCAGGCAGGGAAAGCAAGGGAATTCATGGAGTGTGGGGGAAGAGAAAGATTACATACAGTGTGTGTCTTGGTTTGAAAAGACAGGTGTCTGCTAAGGAAGGCAGGAGCCTCCTCTGAAATGGAAAATGTAAACCCCCTCCCTCCAAATTATTCTAATTTTGAAATTAAGGGGCTCTCAGGCAAAGATATGGGAGTAGGAATAACAGTTCTTTATTAGAAAAATTAAAATACAAATGCAATAGTACAAAAAAAGCCCCACCTACTGCCAGAGTGACAACAGGCCCTGGCAGTCTGTGGGTCAGGGTGGTGGCAGCAGTGCCATTCCATGGTGGCTCAGCCCTCCTGCAGTGCCAGCTGTGCTTCTGCTGAGCAGAGATCCTGAACAAGGCTGGAGTTTTCCTCTGAAGCTCCAGGGCTGGTGGAGATGGGCCTGGGCTCCCTCTGGGAATGCTGTGGAGAAGAAAGCTGCTCCTCTGGGAATGCAGTGGGGCAGAAAGCTGCTCCTCTGGGAATGCAGTGGGGCAGGAAGCTGCTCCTCTGGGAATGCAGTGGGGCAGGAAGCTGCTCCTCTGGGAATGCAGTGGGCAAAGGCTGCTGTGGTGTTCCCAGGTCAGATTGTATCCAGGTAGGAATGCTTGGCTCCTCCCCTGGGCAGAGCCTCTCCCCATGGGATGATGGAATTTTCTCAGCCATGCAGGGACACTCATTGGCCATGGACAGAAGAGATCTCCTGGAGGGAGGATTGGCTGTGGGAGAGATAAAGAAAAAACTGCCCCATGAACAGCAGAGAACTGCCCCAGCTCTGACAGATGGGAAATAGAATGCACACTTACCTTACAACCCAGGACACTCCAGTGTTACTGGGGGGTTTGCCCAGACAGAGATTTCATCACGATGGATGAGTGAAGAGTTCTTACGAACTTTCCTGGACAGCTGTAACTTGTGTTCTTTGTTGGCATCATTGGCATGTTGGCATGTGGTACAGAAAAATATCAATTTGGAAAGGGGAAAAAAATCTAAAAAAACTAGAAACTAATAACACCCCTAAATACCCTTACAAATATAAAAAAATACCACTCTCTACCTACAAAATAAATCTCTCATTAAATTAAAAAAAAAAACTAAAAAAAAACCAACAATTACTCATCATTTTTTTATAAAAAAAAACCATGACAGTTAAAAAAAACTTATTATCTCAATAAAAAATAAAACTAAAAATATATTTTTATAAAGACCACAAATACACTCACCA
This sequence comes from Vidua chalybeata, assembly GCF_026979565.1. Classification (NCBI taxonomy): domain Eukaryota; kingdom Metazoa; phylum Chordata; class Aves; order Passeriformes; family Viduidae; genus Vidua; species Vidua chalybeata. The sequence goes on from NC_071539.1 coordinate 25,198,189, forward strand.
CTCTAAAACTAACTTTAAAAACAAACAATCCCATCCAAATAAACCAATAACCACTAAAAAAATTAAGTACTCTAAAAAAATAAATAAAAAATAATTAGAAAAAAACACATTAAACCAACAATCCCTAAAATTCTCCAATATTTATTATTCATTAAAAAACCTCCAATTCTTAAAAGTTACTTCAGAATCTCAAAAAATTAGTAAAGTCATTAAGAAAATAAAACCACTGCAACCTGAACTCCCTTCTCTTTCAATAATCCCTAAAAAAATAACGTCTTACTATCATCAATTAAATTTTTTTTTTCAACATTCTACTTTACCCAAAAACTACATCAAAGACATTCACAAGCACACCAAAGGCATTCACAAACCTCTGAGGGTTTTTGTGCCTGTTCCTGCCCCAAATTATTCCTAAGCATTACATGAGACAAGCATTCTTCTCTGGACTGCCCCGAGAGCCCAGCCATGCCCAGGAGGCTCCTGGCACCCTGCAGGACAGGACAGAGGGCAGGACTCGGTGCCCAGCATCCCCCTCCAGGCATGCAGGAGCCCTGGAGCTTGGTCCTGGATTGATGTGCTGCTCTGGAGGCACCCAGGAATTCTTCCTGCTGCTCTTGGTGCAGCTGTAGCTTGAAATGTGTTCAGATACTCACAGAAGGAAATGGGGAGTCTGCAAAGTGCACGTGAGAGGGGTCAGAGCACAGGGGTGGCTTTGGCAATGGCCACGAGTGGCTCTGTAGGGAGGAGCACACAACAGAGCTTCCACACTGAGCCTCTGAGCTTCCAGCCCCCTGTGCCACCGCATCTCTCCAGCCAAGAGTCATGTCTGGGATAAACAGCAATGTGACATTCCCACCAATGTTAAGGGCTGTTTGAGCAAAGAGGTTCCAGTCATCCCTGCTGACAAAGAGAATTTTGCAGTTTTACCTCTGCATTTGGCTATCTCAGACTTTGTTTTTCATACACAAAATCGGTGCTTAAAAGGATGGCATCAAAACTTTCAAATCCATATGAACAGAGCACTTAATCAAACCCCATGAACAGAGAAAAAGAGGACTTTCTCTAGCAGGCTATACTGCAGCTCTTGAAGAGTGAAGAGTACATTCATTATGCTTCTTTTTTGAAGGGAAGGATTTTCATCTTCTTTTCAATAGATAGCTTTGAACAGTTCATTTCACAAAACATTAGGAAGGAAAGATTTGGGGAAAATTGTATTTCTCTGCCTTAAAATTGAGTTATGGGCAGGGTGTTTGCCAGCTCATTTTTCTTGTTTGTGTGAAACAGACATTTGTGAGTTGTGGAAAATGAGCAACGGGAGGAGGGAGTAAATTGTCCAAGCCTATGTAAGGAGGTTAGATAGCATACTGGTATAGTTTATAAGGACTTACAGACATTGCTGTGCTTCCATTCCCAAGAAGGCCCTTGTGGACAAAGTGCACGGTGTTTTTGCCTTGTGACCTATCAAATCAATGGCAACCATTGATGGGTCTGCTTTTGTCTGCCTTGAGGTCATGGGAGCAGCTTTAAATGAGCAGCTCTAAAATCTGATACTGGCATTGGTGATTGAACCTGAGCTCTCAGGCTGGTGCTAATCACAGGGATGCTGGAGCCTGCAGCGTGTACGAGGACAGGCTGTCACAGTGCCAGGCAGGTCACACGTTCATTACAGGCAAGTACCTCACGAGCTTCTTGTGGTCTTGGTTTGAAAAGCCAGGTGTCTGCTAAGGCAGGCAGGAGCCTCCTCTGAAATGGAAAATGTAAACCCCCTCCCTCCGAATTGTTATAATTTTGCAATCAAGGGGCTCTCAGGCAAAGGTATGGGAGTAGGAATAACATTTATTAGGGAAGAAAATAAAAAATGCAGTAATAGAAAACACCACTGCCAGAGTCAGAGCAGGCCCTGGCAGCCTGTGTGTCAGGGTGGTGGCAGCAGTGCCATTCCATAGTGGCTCAGCCCTCCTGCAGTGCCAGCTGTGGCTCTGCTGGAGCAGGGATCCTGAACAAGGCTGGAGTTTTCCTCTGAAGATCCAGGGCTGGTGGGATGGGCCTGGGCTTCCTCTGGGAATGCTGTGGAGAAGAAAGCTGCTCCTCTGGGAATGCAGTGGGCAAAGGCTGCTGTGGTGTTCCCAGGTCAGATTGTATCCAGGTAGGAATGCTTGACTCCTCCCCTGGGCAGAGCCTCTCCCCATGGGATGATTGAATTTTCTCAGCCATGCAGGGACACTCAGTGGCCATGGATAGAAGAGATCTCCTGGAGGGAGGATTGGCTGTGGGAGAGATAAAGAAAACTGCCCCATGGACAGCAGAGAACTGCCCCAGCTCTGACAGATGGGAAATAGAATACACACCCCCAGCTAAATCTTTCAACCTAAGACATTATGTCAAGAGTCAGGAGGGAGTCTCCTGTTACAGCAGGCTGGAGTTAGGAGGGACAGGCAGACAGAGACTTCAAAAAGCTCCCTCTTCTGACACTGGGTCAGGCTTCTTGTAAGCAGAGAACTCTGGATATGCTGGGATCCAGCACAAAGCCTTCCTTGGCTAAACAAATCCATGCTCTGTGGTAATTCCTTCTCACTGCTCAGTGAGCTTTACAGGTGATTTAGATGTGGTTTCCTCAGCTCTTATGGACCTTGTTAATGTTATAAAAACAAGAAAGCACAGAAATGAAGCATTTGATTATGCAAGTTTGGGAGGACAGCGGGGATAATATATAGTAGGAGCTTCATTGTAGGAGGTAGTCTTCTTTTTCTTAATATCTGAAAACATGAAAGAATAATTTCTTCTCTTATCAACTATATGTTCCATTAGGAAACCACTTTGTCTTTTTCATTTTGAGGAGCTATAGTTATGAAAGCACTTTGTGCCTAATTGGTTTGATAACAAATTCTCATACTAAAGATATATGGACTATATATATTGCATCAACAAATAATATTTGTTAGCTGCTGCACTGGAAGGAAGAGGGAACACAGCACATTAGGCCTCCTCTGTTTTTGCAAACTCATTTTGATATCCCACATTAACATTTCCAAATTTCTTTATAAAGGAAAGGATGCTCTTGTTTCACTTGGAAACTGAAAGAGTCTCAGTCAGGCTGTAATTAGTTTTATACTCACCTCTCATGTTGGGAAGAAACTAACAGAGTCCTCTTTTGGGGAAGAAAATAAATGAATACTTTGGGAGTTAGCAGTCATTGAAAGGACTCAAAGCCACAAAATCTGGCCCTGATTTTAGTCTCAAACCTGAATCTGTGTTAAAGTCTGTTGAAGGTGCAAACATCAGTCACAACAGAACGCTATGGATGCAAGTTTATTATATTGTAAGCTTTTTCTGGTTTATCTTTCCTTTAACTCTGACAGGGGGAAAATAGGGGAGACTGGAAAAAGGAGAAGAACAGTGTGGATAGAGCAGAACACAACAGCCACAAATAATCCAGTATTTCATAATTTAATTTCACACTCACTAGGCTGCAGAGCCCCCACTAGACTGTGGGAAGAATAATCCAAAGAAGGTTATTGGCTTGACAATGGTAACGTCAGAGCTTAGAGAGGTCTGGCAGCTTTCTAAAAGTGAATGTGTATCCTTCCTTCTCCCTCTATTTCTCTACTCTATAGAGATTAAAGTGACCTCTGGAGAGAAACTCTACTGAACCCCCCAAGTAGTTCTGCAGTGTAGTTTTTATTTGTACAGTATGTGAAAGAAGAGTTCAGATTAAATTCCTGGCCTTTCAGAAAAGTTTTCTCTTCCTTAAAAAAAAGGAAACAAAAAGAAAAAAGGGTATTTTATTTTAAAGCCAAAGCCTCTTTCATGGTCCCATGATTTCATGAGTTCTTTGGCTGTCCTGTGACCTTTCAACCTTGCACTACATGTTTCTTTTTTAAATTAGCTAGTGTTGAGACATCAATGGAGGAATATCAATGTTATTATAAAAGGCATCATTCTCTCCCAAAAAATGTCAGTGTGAGTGAGTCATTGCACCTAACTGTTTAGCTTTTGTGAGGCAGCAAGAAAGATTTGAAAGTGTGCTCCAGGGTCCCCCAGTCCACCAACTTCAATTTAAAATGCTTTAAAAAGCCATGTTCCTGGAATCTGATACAATAGAGGCAAGGGAACGAAGCTTTGCTCCTTCAGCCACAGAAGGAAAATCCTTCCTAATGCAAAATTATGTATGTGGTGTGAAAATACATAGCTATTACAGACAATTTCTTTTGAAGGCTATGCTCAAAAGTAGCACTGTAAAAACAAACCAAGCAACCAACTGAAAAGCTGGTGGAAAGGAACTGAATGTCCTGGTGAGTTCTATCATTTCTAACACCCCATGTCTCTGCATCTCCTTGTGTTCATGCTCTCTGGCATCTAGCAGGTTGAGGAAATTAAATCAGATTAAGAGCTCTATTTTTAATCTTAAGAAGATGGGTTTGTGTTGTCTGGCATCTTGAAAAATCCAACACTGGGAGTTTATGCGGTGCTGAGCAAGGAAACAGTAACATTCCAGGAGGATGTTTAATTATTAGGGTACCTAATCTTCAGCCAGGATGAGCTGCTGCACCTACAGTGGCATCACTCTGCCTCTGAGGGCTTGGTCCTGGAGTACCTTTAAGATGACACAGCCGTAGCAGATGAATTCGCTGTCTTTGTGTTACAAAATGCACAGATCTTAAAGTGAAAGCCACACTGGCCCAAACCCATTCCAGCTGTTACTCTGCTCGTGTTCAGTTACATCAGCAGTGAAGCTGGCACACATTAAAAATGTGTGTCACCTGGTAATTATCTTACTAACAGTGCATGGGAAGGACACATCTCCAAACTCCAAGTCAGATTTTCTCCCCTGCATGTGGAAAACTGCCCAACATTTGCTGAGCTGTCCTGCCAGCTACCTGGTGCTAAGCCAGGCTTACCTGCTCCCCTAGCTGACACCAGCTGGGTGTTTCCTGCAGCACAGACATAGCCTGGAGTGGGAGACCCTCTGCTCCGAGCTGGAGGTATTGGGTGCTTTTAAGTCCACCCCTGTCAGTGTTTCCTCACAGTCAGTTTCCCTAGAAAAACAGGTTATGTTGCACCTAACTGAATGTGAGGGGGAAAAAATACACACTTGAGCAGAACTCAATTAATTGTATTAATTCATCAAAGTGCTTTAGTCTGTGGTGTTTAATGTAGCAACAGCTAAGGATAAAGTGCCAGCTGAGAAGTTCCATTAGGGATGCCAGATGCCCATATTGTGACTCCACACTTTTTATTTTCTTCACTTTCCAGTCTCCCCTACTTTTCCCCTGTCAGAGTTAAAGGAAAGATAAACCAGAAAAAGCTTACAATATAATAAACTTGCATCCATAGCGTTCTGATGTGACTGATGTTTGCACCTTCAACAGACTTTAACACAGATTCAGGTTTGAGACTAAAATCAGGGCCAGATTTTGTGGCTTTGAGTCCTTTCAATGACTGCTAACTCCCAAAGTATTCATTTATTTTCTTCCCCAAAAGAGGACTCTGTTAGTTTCTTCCCAACATGAGAGGTGAATATAAAACTAATTACAGCCTGACTGAGACTCTTTCAGTTTCCAATTGAAACAAGAGCATCCTTTCCTTTATAAAGAAATTTGGAAATGTTAATGTGGGATATCAAAATGAGTTTTTCTTCTCAGCTTTTTCTTCTCAAAGAAGTCTGGGATGCTTATCCCACACCCATTTGCCTTGGACCAGTGCTCAGGAACAGGCTGTTGAGCTGGCATTCCCAGGAACAGAGTGTGTTCCTGCTCGTGTTTTCCTTAGCTAGTGCTACACACAGATGAGAATGAGGGGTGATTTTTACCTGAAGAATCTCTTTTAAAACCAGTTAGGTTCAGGATATATAATTCCTCTTGAATTATAAGAGGAAGTCATCTAATTGCAACTTTTGCAGGAAGTGGGAAGGAATCTTCCGTACATCACGATAGGGGCATGCTGAAAAGACACATTTTTCATCTAGTTTTGGGGACCATTTTGAGCCATTTCATACTATCAAAGCATTGCTTATCAAACATAAATCAGATTCAAGTGCCATGCCAATACTCTTTGTTCATTGCTGCATGTTTTTGAGAGTGGGGAAAGCTTTACTGAAAGTTCCCAGAAAGGATGAGATATACTTCCTGGGGCAGACCCAATTAACAGCAGTTTCTCTAACAAGTTAATGGCATTTATTTATTTATTGGCCTTTAAGACTTCTTTCTACTGGGGAATCTCTGACTTTTATATAACACAAGTACAGTCTGGCAGGGTGGAGTCATTGGTAAGAGGTCATTAAACAACACATTCCTTCAAGTTGCTGCTGTAAAATTGTGTGGTTCAATTCAAAACACAGCACAGAGTGGCAATTACCTGCATTACCCTGATTCCCTGTCTGAAATTACTTAGTTGTTCCTAATATTCCTAATACTGGCCACACAGGGGAAATGAAAATTCCATTTGAAGGGAACTGGTCTGTTCCACCAAAGGTCTAAGAGCAGCTTGGCACAGCCTTGGTGTACACTTCTGCACTTGTCCTCTGTGCAGCCCCTCTTCCTCTGTTCTTCAGCAGCCGGAATTGTGATTGTCATTGCCCTGGGGCCTCCGTCTGGCTCTCTCAAGACCTGGGAAAGGTCCCCAGCTCTGTACATCTACTGAACGCTATCCCTGATTAATTAATCCAAGCACACAAATCCCAAAAGGTCTTTGTATTTTGGGAAGGCAAATGGTGTCTTACAAAGTCAACTGAGATCAAGCTGGATTTGTCAGTTGTACATAGATGCCCCAGCAATTTGAAGAGATTGATCTGATATTTTTGGTGATCAAAACAGCCAGACACGTGCTGTTTGTGCATGTCAGGAAAGCTTCCTGGGGGAATGTGAGCAGAGGGGAGGAGAAGATGCTGGATTTCCAGTGAAGGGAGAGCCAGTGAAGTAGTAAGTAGCTGTAGATAGCAAGGTGTAATCTAGTAAATCCTCTGAATAACTTAATTAGATTTGATTCAGCAAAACACATGTCCAGCTTCTGCTGAACACCAGCCAGTGTTGGGGGGGCAGGGGCTTTCATGAATCCTGCAGGAAACTGCTATTGCAGAGATTAAAGGAATTGGGCAGAAAAGGTACTGAGATACTCCTGCTTTGATGAAGATTTTTAATCTAAAGGTGCCAGATTTGCTGATGCTGCCAGAAAATCAAAAGTGTCATAAAACTGGCTAAGGGAAAGGGGCAAAGGGTTTCATTATGTGAGGTTGGGAGGAGCAAGGAAGCTGTAGCCCTCTCAGGCTTTGCCCATGTCTTTGCCTTCCCCACTCCCCACGCTGTGTGAATTTTGCACTTGATGCATAGGGAAAAAAGTAGAAACACCACTGAATTCAAGGGAGAATGCACTATTCTTTTATGTGGCATCATAGATACAGGGCAATTTTGAAAAATCTGGGTTTTTTTCCTGTTTAGGTTTTGCTGTCAGACTCCAGGTTGCTGTAACTCAGCATAGGTCCATTTTGGAACCAGCTGGAAGTCTGGTGGTCGTAATTGCATTGCTGCCTGCACAATTCTTAACTTGCATCAAGGTGAAAAAGAGAGGCAAGTCCACTGCATTGCAAGTTTTGGAAAGTGCTAGAGAAACAAAGATGTCCCTGTGAAAACTGAGGTTGTAGAAAGCCTCTCTGTTCACTTGTTGTTTTTAAAGGGTAGCTTTCCCCACTTGTGCCAGATGATTTGGCTCTTCTTCATCCTTCTTGCTTCATAATGCTTGGATCAGCTTTTTAGTAGGCAGTGCTTTTTGTTGGGACTGTCAAGAGGTGATCTCCAGAGCAGGATGGATTTTCTGTCTTCCTCTGGCTATCTTGCTGGCTGGCTGTGTGCTTTTTGCCTCTTCTGCATTTTGTCTATTCATCTTTGTGTTTTACTCTGCCTTTTTGTATCTTTCCCAGTTCTAGCTCTTTCTGACTGTTTTTGGACAATCTTTTGTGTACTTTTTGCCAAGTTCCATTCTTTTAGCTGAGGATGTTCAGAAACTGGATCTGGTCCTCAGATATAGAAAATCCAATTTATAATGGATGCCAAAAATACATTTTCATCATGACACTTTGAAGACGTTTTTTTAATTTACTTAAAATGTGCTTAGGTCAAATCCTGCATGTGTATACAAACTTCACAGCAAAATGAGACATGCCTCAACATTTAAGATTTCTTTGCCCAGGATTTGATCCTGCACAGACTTGCAGATATCTTTTATGTTGAAGAGCTCATATCAGCTTGGGTTCATTTTAAATTTGTCTACTTATAAGCTTCTCATTATGATAGTATGTGAGCATCCCAAAGGCAGGTGGTTGAGTAAGAAACAGTCTTAGCCCTGTTTAGAGTTAAATGACCTGGTGGTGGTCATTTAATGACTGAGGTTTGCAGCAGAGCTTGTAGCTCAGCTGTAGCTCTGAGAAGAGCTGGGAGCTGGCACTGTGAGCTGTGCTGGGGCTGGCAGTCTGGTGTCTCAGCTGGGAACAGCAGCGAGCGTGCTGCGCTTTCCCAGGATTTTATGAGCAGTGATGTGACCCCAGTCCCTGCCGCAGGCAGTGCCATCCAGGCAGGGGAAGTGAGATGTATGGCAAGAAGGGAAATACTCTGGCCTGTGAAATTATCTATAGCTCAGGGGATGGCTCCAAAGCCAGAACCCAAGGGCTGCAGTCCCAGTTCTTCCCCTGCCAGCAGCTGTGTGAATGCACAGAGCTTTGTGCTGCAACCTTGGGGTGCAGCCACAGCTCACAGAGAGCTTACCCAAAGTCACTGCAGGCGGGGTGAAAGTATATGCCACACATATTCAATGGCAACAAGTATCCAATCCGGGGCTTTGAGAAGGAAAAGAGGAAATTCAGTACTATTTTGGTGTCCTGTGTCACCCACTCCAAGTGATTCTGTGCAGCCAGACCAGATAAAAGGTTTATGACTCTGCCTTTCTTCTCTATCAAGTACTCTGTCTCTTTGGAGTTTGCATTCCTGGATTTAGTTCCCCTCAACAGACTCAAGTGAGACTGTTGTTACCCGTGTGTCTGCAAGTATTTGATTTTCACTCTGGTTTTCCAAGAGGAGGAGCAAGATCCTGGTGTTCCTCCAGTCATGGGAATGTAGGTACAGATTCCTTGCTGCTTGTTTTCTGTCGTTGCTGTACTCGGATTAGTTAGATGAGACCTCTGACATGGGTCTTCAAGTGATACGTTCAAAGCCTGGGGAGAGGAAAGGGCTATGGCTATGGCTATAAAATGAAAATATATCCCCAGAAGTACGGGCTGAAATAACCTCGTGCCACATAACCTACTTGGTAACCTCTTAAGTGTACAGTACTTTTGCATTTACAAGAGTTTTCATTTAAAAACAGGGTAAGTCAGGCTTCATCCATGGCAGATTTTTCCCCACACAGCAAGCTCCAAGCTGAGGTGTATTTTGGGACTCTGTAAGCCTCAGGTTTTGAAACTGTGCATCACTAAGAGATGATGCAAGACACCAAAAGGCGCAATGTCATCTGTGAGAGAATTAAAATTTGGACTGTATGGGTGTATCTGACTCAAAGCTATTAACTTTTGGTGGTAATGATGTGTCACCTCAGTCATAATCTTCATTACAAAATTCTGTCTTTGCAGGGATTTTCCCTGTCCTCTCCATCTGCTTTGTCATATCTCATAGACAAATCTAACTAGGAAGATTTAAGAGGAAATTATTAGGTGATTTCATAGGAAAGCAACAACTTTTCCCTACTGCCATCCTTCTACTCCCCATGGCTCCTACTTAGCAGTCACTTCTCCCATTCCTCAGGACAACAAGCAGTTCTGAAGCAATGGGATGGACACCACCAGTTTCCCATGTAGTTTCGCACATCTGGGTGACTGACTAGTCCAAAAGCTATGTTTTCCCAAATATTTTCCAGATATTTTCCAAATATCTCATAAATTGTGCTACGTTTTTGGGGGGGGGGGGGGCACAGTGATGGAGTTTATGTGTGCAGTTTCTGCTATCTTGCAAGGTTTAAGCCCACACGAGTGCTCCAGCTGAGGCATGGGCAGACTCCCTCCCCTTTTTTTCACAGAGAACAACTGCTCTCCAAAGGCTCAGGAGCGATCACTGGGTCTTCTGTCTGTCGCGAACCAAGTTAGATGCTGGCCAAAAGCCTGCAAGCTCATTTGGAGAAGCACACGGGCATTGCCTTGACACACAGGTGATCACATACGTCTCAGTTCTGTGGGAAGCAGCTCAAAACGCGGTTGGCAGAGCTGCAGAGCACCAGTTTCAGGAGCTGGCAGGCTATTGTATGAAGTAAACTCCAAAGCTGAGAATCTGTCGTAGAGAATTGCCTCTCTTCCCACATCTGCTCTTAAAGGGGCACTTTCAGCCTCCCAGAACCTTGCTGGGACTCTCCGGCTCTCAGCTGAACTGCTTTCTCCTCGCCGGTCTAAGTGTGGAATGATTTAAGTCTTCTGCGCGGCCGTTTTCCCGCCCCACTGGGGGAACTCCGGCTCCTCGGGTTAAGCACCGGGGCCACGCCGCAGACAAAGAAAGGCTCGCTGCGCGCTGTCCTTGCCGAAGGACGGCGGGCGGCCCCCGGAGCGCTGTGTGCGCCCTGCCCGCCCGGGGCTGCGGCGCCCGGAGACGCTCCGGCCGCGCTCCGGCGGCTCCGGGCGCCGCGCAGCGCCCGCGGCGGGGGCGCGGGGCGGGGCGGGGGCCGCGCCCCGCGCGGGATTGGCGCGGGCCGCGTGATGCCACGTCCGGCGGGGGAAGCCCTGCCCGCCCGGAGCCGCCCCGCCGCCGCTCGGCGCGCAGGTGGAGCGGTGCCGGCCCAGCCCAGCCCAGCCCGGCCCGGCCCGGCCCGGCCCCGCCGCGGGAGCAGCCCCGCAGCCCGCCCCGCGCCCCGCCCCGCCGCGCTCCGCCCGGCCCGGCGGCGCCGCAGCCGGCAGCATCGCGGCGGGACTGCCCGGGGATGCAGCGGCGCTAAGAACAAAAGCCCTCAGCGCGCTCTCGCTCCGGGGCTTTGAAGCGGCGCGGCCGAACTTGGATCTCTGCCCCCCTCGGCCGAGCCGCGGCGGCGTCCGAGACTGAACTCGCCGGCGCCTTCCCCGCACGCCGCGGGCAGCCGGGGCTCGCCCGCCCGCCGCCCTCGCCCGCCCGTCCCGCCGGGGCTGCCCTCGGAGGGGGCCGCACCCCGCGCCCCCCCGGCCGCCCCCGCGCCGCGGGACCTTGGCTTTGCCCTTCGCACGGCAGGTGGCGGGGCCAGCGGAGAAGGATGCGTGTCTTCCCGTGGGGATTTTGGCTGCTGTGTGTCGCCTCCGCCCCGTCTCGCGGTGACAGCGGCAGCAAGGCGAGGAGCTGCGCGGAGGTCCGGCAGCTGTATGGAGCCAAGGGCTTCAGCCTCAGCGGCGTGCCCCAGGCCGAGATCTCCGGTGAGTCCCGCGAGGGGCCGAGGGCGCGGTGCCCGGGCCGGGGCAGCCCCGGGGCCGCTGCTAGCCGGGAGATGCCCGGGCACGGCTCGGGAGCCGCGGGGCGGGGGAGCGCTCGCCGCCCCACGCTGGAGTTTGTCTCGGGTCGTGGGCGGCGAGAAGTCGGACCGGAGAGGTTTCCCCGAGAGCCGGGCTCCCCTCGCCCCTCTCAGCACCGCTGGCAGCCCTGCCATGGCTGCAAAGGGTCTCTCCCCGGCAGTGGCGATGCGAACGGAACTGTGCGGGGAGGGGGGGTGGTCGCACCAAGTGTTCAGTGGTGGTTATTTCTTTTTTCTCATTGTCTCGTTGCTTCTGTTCTGAGTACAACTGAAACGGGTTTCAGGGTTTTGATTCAGAAATCAGAATAATCAGAGTGTAGTGGGGTTTGGTGTCGGAGCTGGAAAATGCCACAAGGTTGTGAGAGAGGAATTGATTTATTTAAATCTTCTTCTGGATGGGAAGCAAACGTGTAAATGGTATTTGCCACTTACTAAAAATGAAGTAGGAGTAAAATGACCGCGTCAAACGTGAAGTGCAGAGGAAACCTGTGCAACCTACATTAGAGTGTGTCCTCTTGCTTGCATTCTGGCTTTGGATACATCTTGGTTGATTTCCTCCTCTTTGTAGAAACAACTGAAATAGCAAGGAATATTCAAGGTCTGGTTTGTGTTGGGTTTGGTTTGGTTTTATATTTTTTTTCTTTGAAGGCTTGGGGAAAATATGCTGATGCATTGTAGGCTTTTTTTAAATTCTCGTCAAAGTTTTGATACACCAACTTGTGACTCATATCCAAGAGCCTTCTCCTCACTTGTGGGAGCTTCCTCCTTCAGACAAAGCATAAAACATGCAGGCATACGTGCCAGAGCCAACCCACAGGGACACCCCAGTAAAACTGCAGTTTGTACTGCACATCTAAGCTACACAATGCCTTATGTTGAATATTTCATCAGGTAATTTTTCAGAGAAACCAATTTGTTGTCTGACCAATGAACGGAGAAGGCTGAACCATATACATGCCTCATAAATGCGAATAAATTAATACCTTCTTTGTCAAGTTACAACTGAGAGTAAATCTCCAAAGTAAAACGAGCAGTCCTCAAAGTTAAACAGTGGGGAGTTTCAGAACCATTTGAACATCACTATTAATGGAATAGCACTTCAGTTGAGCAAGAAAGCGGCTTTTTATGAGTTTGCATCTAATTATTGCAGATGTGAATACATTAGGTGTCCTGTTTCAAGTGGGAAGTTCTTGGAAGGCTGAATGTTTACAAACACTGGTGGAGGTGGCTGCAGCACTGCACACAGGGATAGTACTACGGGGCAGCAGCTGCGGTTAGAAGGATCACGTATCGCAGGTCAGCAGCCAGTAAAACATCTTGTACCTGCAAATTGGTGAGGTTCCAGGAGTGTCAGGACACAGATTTCCAGGATGCAGGAGTTCTGTTTCCTGCTGTGTGTTGGTACGAGCATACACACTGGCGGTCACAAGCCACAGTGGTTAAAATTGGAGTATCAAACTGGGCGTCTCTGGCTGTTACTGTAGACAGGGAAACTCTGTACATAAATGCCATGAAAACTTGAAGAATACTGCATGGAAAGTAATATGAAGAAGTGCTTGGAGGAAGAAGGTCCCACACATAAACCTGCTGCTGCTACCATTAGCCTGGTGTTTAAGACAGTTGCCAGACTAGATGATTTTCATTGGTAATTACCTCCTGACTGATGCACATTCAGAAACACGTTTTTGTGTCAGTGTATTACTTGCCCAGTGCAGTTAAAACTTCAGTGAGCATAGATATAACCTTAGAAACGTCCTGACAAAGCACAGTGTTGTGTACCGTCTATGTTTTTTAGCAGCTGTGCAGGTTAGTGCAAAGGTTGGTGCCAGTTTTGCTTGTCTCCGAGAAGAGGTGTCTCAAGAGTCTCCTTGCAGTATCCCCACACGTACCAAGTACAGGATCATGCAGTTTATAATTCCACATTTACTCGTTGCTTTAGGCTGGTTTCAGTGGCAGTGGTTCAGCTAGCTGACCATGGGGGTTGTCACCTGCATGGAGCCTTGTCAGGTGACACCACTGACACCTGTGAATGCATCCCTGGGCACACAGCTGAGGAGGGGCAGGTGTCTTCTGCCATGTCTCAAGTGAAAGGAGAGGAAAGGGTTTTAGGTTGTACCAGGGCAAGTTCAGATCTGATATTAGAAAGAAGTGTTCACAGAAAGAGTAGCCGTGCATTAGGCTGAGCTGGTGGAGTCACTCGGAGGTGTGGACAAGGGGTTATTATGGTGGTGCTGGGTGAGATGATATTGAAGGCTTCCAACTTTGGTGATTCTGTGATTGGGCAATTTTTGGATAAGTTAAGGGGTGTTAATGAAGTGGGTTCAATGTTGTCTCCAGTTGGACCTATGCTGAAGTTTCCTGACGGTGGCCTTCTCCATGTTTTAAGAGCTACCCCATTAACCATGTTTTTGTTTAATTTCTGAGCTGTCTAAAGACAAAAGCCCTTTCCATTGTCCCACTCCAAGGAGACCTCGCTGTTTCTTCCCTCCATTGCTTGCCCTGAAGCAAAGGGGAACATTAATTTCTTAGCCCTATGGCCTTGTCTCCAAATTGGTGCTGCCATGCTCAGCTGACCTTACTCCTGTCTGCCTGGACCTGGCTTCAGGCACTGCTTGGTGTGTGTTGGTGTCACAGCAGCCCAGCCCCAGGAGCCAAACCCTACACTGCACCCCCAGAGCTGCCCTGCAGAAGTAGTTCAGCGAGCTCCCAGCATGCAGGCTCTGACTCAGACTGAGATTGGCTGTGTTTGTGTTGGGTTTAGAGCACTTACTGCACACTTTACACCTTCTAATCTGTATTCTTAGTTATGATTTAAGAGGATTATGAATAACCTAGTGTCTCCACAGCTCACCAGAAGGTAGTCCCTGCTTGTGGCTGCATGGATCAGCTGGAGAAGAGTCACACGGTTATTAGCTGGCTAATAGATAAGCATCTGATGCAGGGATAGACTCTTGGTTTACCAGATTTCTCATGAACCACCTAGACAGGGTTTCCTGGTTTTTTGCTAATGTTGTACAATGCCTTTAACATGTCTAAGCACTTTAAATGTGTCAGGTGCTATTATTAAGTGTGTTTAGGGACTACACAAGGTGTTATATCTCAGTACTTTGAAGTCAATGGCAAAATTCCCAAACATGAAAGCAGTGTCTGCTCGTGTTAGCAATCCTGACAGACAGCTGTGCATCCAGAGTTTTGGGTGAAGATCTGCTTACCAGAATGTTTCTAATGCTGGGGGAAAAGCCCCCTACTCCTTGAGTTTGGGAAAGTTACACCACTTGCTCCCATGAGAGGTATTACTAACTGGATCACAGCTTTCCTGCGTGTTGGAGAGTGTTTCCACTCTCCTTTTGGATGACCCACACCCCCTTTCTCTGATTGCTACAAAATACTGGTTTCCCTAAACCAGTTTGAGAGCTTCCAGTGTTTCTGTTTCCTCTCGAGTTTTCTGGAGGTAGCAACTGTTCCTACTGTCTCACGTTCCTGCTGCCCAGACACCAGGATCCCACTGCGGGTCCCCTGGTCTGGTGATAAAGGGGAGGATACCCTGCTCTAGGGGTGCTTCTTAGTGCCTCTGCTAGGGACTGGTTACCTCAGGCTCACAGTGTGGCTTGTGATAGAGTGAGCCTACACCACCACAAAATACTGCCCTTTGAGGGGGATATCCAGCTTCCTCTGACTTGTGGGAGTGTCTTAGGGTTACTGATGTTGGATCGGTGACTGCTCCCCAGTGTCTCGAGCACAGGTAGTTCCCTCACGGACTGGAGAATACCCAAGGGTTGGGATTTAATGTGAATGTGCTTGGCCCTTGTTCTCTGTTTGGTTTGAACTTCTGCTTTGGTTTGTTTATTCCTCAGACTAATTGTCTGAGCTTGCTGTTAGGTTGATCTTGTTGATGTGGGCAGTGGGTGCAGGGCAGCCAGAGAAGAGGAGGGTGCAGAAAAAAGCCAACTGGACTTTGCCAGGCTGCCCATCCAGTCACACATCTCAAACAGATCCTTTCCTGGCTCCCCAGCTGAAAGGAATCAGAGCAATTGTTTTAACCTTTTAGTCATTTTAGGCTGTATAATTAGGTTTTATGATGAAAACATTGTCAAGTGTATGTGTTTGAGCCCTTTAGAGAAGTGTTATCTAAGTAGAGAACAGGTCTGGCAACCAGCTGGGACTTGATCAGGCTCTTGGGGGGGGGGGTAATGGAACCCCATCTTGGAGGGTATTTCAGCTGCTGGCACTTCCAAAGTGGGACAAGCCTACATCTGTGGTGTGATACATAAAATCTGGGGCTCCTCCCTTCCCAAAGAAAGATCTGTACCCGTGACTAAAAGGGGCACTCCAGTGCTTTTTGGGGTGGTCATTCCATTTGGGTTGTATTTCCTCAGGGCAGAGGGATTTCTCAAGATCAGCTCCACAGAGGACTCCCAGGTGCAACAGCACCCTGTTAATGAGCTGAATTCCTTCGGGGCAGATCAGAACGGCCTTCGCAGCCTGCTGTTTCTGACGAGGCAAAACGCAGGGAATTGTACGTTCTCCTCCGTCTGGCAGGTGTTTTGGTGGGGATGCCGGGGAGGCGGCAGCGGTGCCCGGAGCCGCGCGGCCGGAGCGCTGCGGGCCGGGATCGGGATGCGCGGATAAAGCGCTGCCCTCTAGCGGCGCTCCCGGCCCGGGGAGCCTCCGGCATCCGGAGAGCGCCGTGCTGCTGGCGTTATTTTTAAGAGAATCTGCTTTTCTGTCGCCGTGAGATGGATGACTAAGCTCTCCACCACGTAATTATCCTTATCAGCTGTGTCTGAAAAAAAACCCCTATTTCAACAGCTTCTTTTGTTGGTGAAGCAAAAGCCTGCTATTTCTTTTTCCAGGGAATTTGCATGGATGTATAGCTGGAGACACCCACCAGCACCACTCTGTGAAGCTGCAGAGCTCACCTCAGCTCTCCTTTCCCTGTCCCTGCTCTGCAAGTGTCCCGTTTTATTTAAGAACACATGTCAGTCAGTGTCTGGGTTCTTCGGATGGCCGTGATAGAGACGTGTGGTTTTTGGCAGCGATTGTAAAACAGTTGGTTTGATGTTCTGTTGCTTTCAGTACCATCGTCTCATGTGGAGGGAACTAGATAGATGTATTCCTCTGGGTGATTTCAATTATTAACTGTGCTTTGACTTAGCCAAAGGCAGGGTGGGAGCCGGTAACTTTGTTATCAAAAATGTGTATTTAAAGCCAGAAGTTTTCCCTTGTAGGTCACAACAACAACTGAAAACAGAAATCAGAGGCCCTGGAGCACCTGCCCATGAGCAGCAGCTGAGCACAGTGCCCACTGGGCTGGGGAGGGGGGTTGAGGATCATCTATTTTTATTGCAGCATCAAATTGCATTAGGCACAGTATGGCAGGGAAGGCAGGCTGAAAGGATAGCTCCAGCCTCAGAGAGCTGTTGGTGTGAGCAATATCCTGGCCCTGCTGGCACTGTGTGGCTGGACCAGTGCTGCAGTTCTGCTCTCGTGGCAGCAGCTCGTGTGTTCCTCCCCTTGTCTTGTGGGGCTGTGGATGTGAGGAGCAGGGTGGTTGGGGGAGTGACTGACAGGTGTCACTGGCACAAGGAGAAATTTTGTATTTGCTTCCAGTGTTCAACTGAGAATTTCAGGGGAGGACCGGGGAAATAGACATCTCAATTCTGTGGAAATCCACAGGCTTCCTTGGGGAAAGCAGCTTTAATTTCTGTTTGCTGCCCTGCTGAATGCTACATGTTTCTGTATATTGGGTTTCTTTCTTTGCCCCATGGGATGCTGCTGTGTACAAGCAGCAGGCAGGTAGCCCCAGGAAGGGGATACTGTCAAAACAGCGGGCTGCTCTGGCACACAGCTGGCTCTGCTGGCTCTGCCCAGCTTCTGTGACAGGGCAGGTGTTGCCTCCAGACAGGAGTGCTGCTTTTCCCCAAGCAGCTCCCTAGGTGGTGAGTGCTCGTGTTGCTCCTGCTCAGGGAAGCCCTAAAAAAGCCCCTGCGGAGAGTTGCCTTCAGCGAGGTGTCCTGTCCTGCTTGCCGTGGTGGGGTGTCCCTGATGGATGCCGGTCCAGCTCCACAGCAGCAGGGCTGGGCTCTGCCTGCCCTGGGTACAGCAGAGGGGCCTCTCCTGTCCCTGCAATGTCCTGCCCTGCAAAGGGCACGGAGCAAACCTAGAGTCACCCTCTTGGCTTTTCCTCTGCTCAGTCGAGTGTTAGTTCAGAACAGGGCTGGATGTGCTGCTTCTGGTTGGGTGGCAGGAAAGTCAGGTCTTCCCCTCAGCTTTCATCTGCCCCTCCTGAACTGCTGCATAGATTGAGTCTTTCTGAAAATCCTAAATAATTCCTTTTTATCTCTCTAAGTTAAGCAAGAGTTGGGCTTTCCTTTTCAGTTTTCCTCCAAATATTGACTCCCAGGCACAGCTGTGAGAAGGAAGGAGAGGTTGAGTGGGCAGCTGGTGGGGCAGACACCACCTGTATGGGTGGTGGCCTGGAGCAAGTCCATAACAATCTCTTCACCTTTAAATTTACCTGGGGAAAAGTGACACTTTTGTTTTGCTGTCTGTGTCTTGCTGATGGCTGTAAGGGTAACTCTGCCCCATGGGGAGAGACACAGGGAGGGCAGATCCTAAAGCTTGCAGGAACCCTCATAGCAGTTGCCTGAAGGTTATTCCACCCTGTTTTGTAGTTTGTACAACACTGCTGTAGCTGCCATTATGTTAGAAAATTTCCCCTCAAAGTTACAAAAAATAGATCAAATTCAAAACTCAAATGAAAGCAGAAAATTTCCTCCATTCTCAGTTAGCTGTGAAGGACAGACTGCCCTCTCCTCTGATGTCTGTATACCCTGACACTGTTGCTCAGAATATGTTTTATCCCTGACAGGTGAAACCTGTCTTTAAGTAACATTTGATTCCCAGGGAATCGGGTTACCTCCATTGCCAGATTGTTCTACAAAAAATAATGAAGCTTTAGACTGCAGACACTTAAAATTCTTGTCTGAACGTGACAGGGCTGTGAGCTTGGTCATTCACTTCTGCCCGGTAATGTGTTCCTGTTTGACTTGGAATTCTTCAGATATGGAAAACTTTAAGAAAGAAAAGTTCAAATAAGCAGAGCACTGTGACAGTTTTTCTCAATGCTCTTGCTTCTGAGTTTTAAAAAATACACTCATCACAACTGTGTTGCCTGTATAGAAATTATAAAACTAATTTGATTTTATGTGCCTTTCTGTATAGTGCAGCGTGAATCAGAGATGCAGAATTACCCAGCTGTTACAGGCTCCTGTGCTAGCAACATGAGTAAAACCAGTTTTTCAATTGCCATGCATTCTTCTGAAGTATAAAAAAGAGAAGAAAACAATAACACAAGTTTTGCTGTGGTTTTGGGGAAAAACATGGTAGTACTTATGTAGACAGTCAATCTTTTATATTACTAAAATGCAAATACTCTATGACAAATAGTTTTGGCTTGAAAAAAATTAGTATTTTATAGCACTGTAAAACTATCCTGTATAATTCAGTTGGATGGGCATATTTCTAAAATACGAGTATTTTAGAAATTCATAGATGTAATTTTCATTCATAAATAAATCGTAATAACAGCACTGTCAGAAATTAGCATTAGTTTTACATTTTTAAAAATACTGACATAAAAAGGCTACTTCAGTCTCTTCTGCTCTCGCTTCATGTTGTTGCACTGAGGTTTGCAGGGATTTCATTGTGTAATTGATCCTGCAGCAAGTGCCAAGCACAGCAGTTTGTGTGAGGGCTGCTATCCCAAAGTCTGCTCCATTCCTCCTGGATAAGCTGCGTGGAGCAAATCGGGTGCTGCAATCACTGCCTGTGTCTGGCACCAGGGAGGTCTAGTCCTAGTCCCCGTCTGGATGCAAATTTTCACCATGGAGCTGGAAAAGCCACTTCACTTTTCTTGTTTCAGCAGTTTCCTCTGCCATAAACACTAAATTGGAATGAGGGAGTTTGAGTAACCCATGGGAAGTTTGGTTTATTAAACTCTAGTCCCTAGATGTGAGAGCACTGGTCTTCTCCCCCGATGCAGTTGCTCGCTGTGCACAGCTGCACGAGTTTAAAACAGTTGTAGAACCAGTTTAGATTTTTCCAAACATCTGTTTGGCTTTGTGACAGAATACCAAACAACCCCTGCAAAAGAGCCCCTCTCTGTCTCTCCCCCGTTGCATTTGCAGGAGGTCTCAGAGAGGATTCCATGATGAGGGAGGAGGAGGAGGCTGGTATTTTTATTAGAGAGGTTCTCGAGGCCAAAGTGTAGCTAAGGGACTCATCTGCTGTGAATTTGAGGAAGGGCTGCACAATAGTGGGAACCCACAGGTAGGGATCCCTTGGACTCAGCTGCAGGCTCCCCTGGCCTGTGCCCCATCCTGTCCGATGGCACTCGGGTGTGGCAGTGTCCCAGCTGCTTGTGTCTTGATCGGCGTGGAGGAGACCTTGGGAAGAGCCTGGGGAGGTCAGAGGAGTGTTCCAGTTTGCCTTTTGCAAGTGGTGGGCTTGGCAGTGCTGGGTTAACCGCTGGGCTCAATGATCTTAGAGATCCTTTCCAACCTAAACAACTCTGTGACTCGTGGCAGCTCTGTTCTGTGCCCCAAACACAAACTTTGCAGGCGCGTGGTGGCTGCATGCTGAGCTCGTGAGGGGTGAGTGTTACCTGGACGTGTGCCCAGTGCCCACAGACACACCTCCCATGCAGGCACATCTTTGGAGCACGATGTGATCCCTGGGTTTTGATGTAGCATGTACCTTTGCTTGGTGTGCCCTTAAATGTATCCATAGATGGAGGAATGGCTCATCCCAAAGCTGGGACTCCATTGCCCTGCTTTCACAGTTGGAATAAAAGTGCCATTGGCATCCTGAGTTTGCCTCTGCCACCCAGCTGGTTGATGCCACCTGGACAGCAGCACAGGGGACAGCTTGTTTTGCCATATCCACATGCCCTGCACTGTTCAGCTGTGGGATCACTGAAGGCCCAAATGTCCCTGTACCAAGCCTTTTGTATCAGGATGGCTGAGTGGACTGACCGTGCTGCTCCTTAGGGCAGTGCATTCAGGGAAAACCTAATCCAAATGTTGATAGCAGTTCTGCAGAACTAATTAAAATGAAAGTTTTATTGGTAAATCTTCACAGGTGACAGCAAATATAAATAAGCAAAGCATAAGCTGTGACTTTATTCTTAAAATAAACAGAGAGCAAGCACCTTTTGAGAGGGGGCACATTTTACATGTAAACCAGAGGAGAAAGGCACTGTGTTGAAATGCAGTATCACTTCTCCCACTATCCTGGATCAGCTGTCTGGGAGCTTGAGTTTTGGTTTAATTAGTAACACTGCTGCTACTGTTTGTGTTGCACTGAAGACATCTCCTGTCACAGTCGTAAATTAAATATTTTTCACTGTTAGCAAAACACTGTGTGACAGGTTTTAGGACTGAAATTCCTGAATGTATCTGCTGATGTATGTGTGTCCAGCAGCATGGTGTCTTGTGTTATCCTGCCGTCACTGATATATTTTGAGCACTTTACATCACTCTTGCTGACCTGGCTATCCTTTTTGCCAGCTACAGAAAAAGACTTGTGGAATGTCCCTTTGCAGGGATCTTTATGGGAGCAGAGGTTGCTCTGGGAGCTCGGTGTGCCTGCATATGCTGAGACCCTTGGAACAGCAAACATCCGCAAGTGATGTGCAAAAATAATGTTCCTGTGTTGTGCTGTAAACCGGAGGCTGCAGAGTTTGTGTAGTGTAGAATGCACAAAAATACAATAACTGATAAAAGAAAATTAGGTATTTGCCTCCTTTGTTTAAAAAATGGTGTGAAGTGCCCTACAGTCTTGTGTTTGGTGGCTTTGGGGCTGCCTCTGAGCACGATGCCTATTTCAGGGTACCTGCCCAGGAAAGGTATGGCTGCAGTGGAGCTGCTCTGGCACAACCACTGAGCTGCTGGTGGGGGCTGGAGTGTGCCCAAGGGGCAGCTCTGAGTGCTGGGCAGGTTCAGCAAGTGAAGTCCAGAAGAAAGAGGGCTAGAGGAGATCCCATTGCTGCCTGCAACTACTCAGTGTGTGGGAGCAGAGAAGACAAGCTGGACTTGGTGCATGGCAGCAGGATAGGAGGTGGTAGACACAGCTGGAACTGGGGAAATTCTCATTTCATACATGGAAAGACTTTTTAAACCTGAGTTTAAAAACACAGGCTTGAGTTCAAACACAGGCACAGGAGTCCAGAGAAGTGTTGTGATTTCCATGTCCATCCTTGAAGATACTCAGAGTTCATGTGGGCCAGGCCCTGGAGCATCTGCTCTAGTTTGTCCTGCTTTGAAGGAGGGGTTGGACTAGATAGCTGCAGAAGACCTGTAGGCTTCAATTATTCTGTGATTCTATGCAAATGTTGTAATTGTGCCAGATCAGGTGTAGGCAGAGGACTTCTGTTAAATGATGGTCTTCTGAGGAGGGAGGGATGAAAGAAAATACTTCCAGTATACTCTGCCATGTAACATTTGCAAATTTTCAATTTATTTATTAGATTAAGAAATATGTCATCTAGTGAAATCAAAGAGGAGCAACAGCATTTCCTACATGAGTAAAACCCTGTGCTGGTACTCCAGAGATCAGTTAAATTTTCTGCTCTGCCACATATGTCTGGCATGACCTTGGGCAATTTGCTTAATCTGTCTGTATCTCCAATCCCCATCTGTTCATTACTGTCTTTAAATTACAATACCTTGTTTTTGTAATTTGTCTTTGAATTACAAAGTCTTGGAGTACAGATTCTCACTATTTCTCTGATTTTTGCTATACGGTACTTTGCACAATAGGACCATAAATCTTCATCAGCTCTGTGATACATGAATAATAAACAGTAACGGCATCATTTTGGGCCACATTCTGCCCCTGATCTCATGATGCATAGAGACAGGAGGGTTTTGTTGATTAAAATGCTGTTTTGTTCAGCCTAACGAAGATACATGGGCCTTCCTGAACAGATTTTTACAAGCCTGTTGTTGGCTCTTTGGTTTGTTGGGGTTTTATTCTGTTTCATCATTACTCATTGATTGCAGGTATCTAAACAATTTGCTTGGCAGATCAGGGAATAATAAATTCCTTTAATCTGTGTTTCTTTCAGTTTAATTATTGTTAACTCATTACTTCGTGTTTAGTTCAATGGATAATGAACTCCATTCACTGTGTGGTGAAACAGAGTTGGACTACAGAGACAGAACTGGCTTCTCTGGTTCTTTTGAAGATACAAACCAAAATTGCAGAGTCACTGGGTGTTTAACTCCAGGCTGGATTGAAGGTTACCAGCAACACACAGATTGCATTTGCAGGGCTCCATGTAGGTTAACGTGATTTCGCTTGGTTCCGTGTCTGGCACTGCGTTACATTTGTCGCTTTATTTTTAGACAGTTAAGAAACTGGTAGCTACAATGTAGGCAGCTATTTTAGTCTTGATTAAAATACAGTGTCTAATAAATCATATGTAGTACAATCCTAATTACTGCAGACAGACTTTACATTTGTGACTGTGGTAATACTGTGTCGGACTGCTTCCTGCAGAGTTTAGCACTGTGTTCAGACCTTCCCACTTTGGCTACAGCTGGGGGAATAAATCCTTCATTCACTCGGGGGTTCTGTGGTCTCTAGTGCCATGCCACTGAGCATCTGGGTTCTTTTAGGGCATTGCCCATTTCTCTTGTTTCTTCCTCCTGTAATTTTGATCGTGTTCTGTGAGCCCCACGCAGCCGGCATTGGCCATGGCTGCAGGCTGTGCCAGCAGCGCACGGGAAGGCACTGCTGGTGCTGAGGGGTCTGTTCCCAACCCCAGGGAGCACACAGGGCTCAGGGTCACCCCTGTGGCTTTGCTGCCACATCAGCAGCTCAGTTCAGCCCCAAAACCAGCACACATCTAACACAAACTGAAATACACCGGTGTGGGTTTTAACACCTCAGTTACGGCTCTTATGTGTTCCTCCTGAGGCTGGACAGCAGGATCTGGGGGAGACTGCACCAGGGAGGGGAGCAGGGCATGTGGGGTCCCTTCACGCATCCCCCCTCTGCTCTGCAGCCATTCACAGCTATTCACACAGCAATCTGAGTAAAAATACTACCAGGGCTCTCCCCTCATCGCCAAGGCTGGGTCTCTGGAGCAGAGCATTAAGCCTGCAAGCAACAGCTGCCCTGGTAGAAATGTAGCTCTCCTATCATCAGCTAAAATGAAGTAAAGAAAATAGGGATTTTGGTGAGATCCATGCTGAATGGCTTCTGAGGGTTTGGCAACATGTCATGGAACGCTTGAGTATGGCTTTATGTCAAAGATCACTGTTGAAATGTTTATTTTGGGCTTGCTGCTGTATTCTGTTCAGTCATCGGGAGAAGACAGTTTGTAACATTCACAATGTCTGACCATTTCCCACACACATTTAATGCAATGAACTTTCTTGCACAGTTAACAGGAGACAAAACTTGAGAGTCCCAGATGACTAAATTGCTACTCTGGAGATATTTTTCCTTTCCTGGGGAAGGAGTTGTTTTTTGCAGTGTTCCCCACAAAAGCCCTTTAATACAAATGACATTACTCACATTTGCAGAAAGAGAAAATGGCACTTGCCAAATTTGCAAATCACAGTTGTGTTTCTGTCAGCTTTGGCAGCTACATGGCTTCTGGTAACGCTAATGAAGGCAATCTGCTTTTAATTTAAAATCCTCCCTGCAGAAAGAAAAGGAGCTGGCAGTTGAGGGATTCAGCAGTATCTTTGTGTGAAACTTCTCTTTCTTTATTTTTTATGGTTTGCTTTAGCCAAGGAGAAACTGTTAATTAAAAAATATTCCTAATGTAGCCAAATATGCAGGAATGTACTTATGCAACAACTACCTGTACCAGTTCTGCAGTAAATCACTCCTTTGTTTTCAATTGGTGAGCAATTCTAATTAACCAAATAAAAATACTGCTTACCTTGCACTTAACTCAGCATATTTGCTGCTTCTGGGATGATTGAGGGACCTGGGATGACAGGTTTTGTTTGGATGACTTTTGGATTCAGCACGGCCGAGGTGGTCAGATGGCACGAGGAGAACTGCCTGGGAAGCAGTTCCTGCAGGGTGGGAGCACCCAAGGGTGCAGCCACTCCCAACAGGCTTGCCCTGGCTCTGTGCCTCCTGCAGGAGGCGGGGGCGGGGGGAAGACAGCATTGCTCAGACCACATTTAAATGCAGTTTCTTTGAAGGCCTTTTTCCTTAGTCAGAAGGCACTGGACCAAATAATGGATCCAGTCCACATAATTTGGTGCTTTGCAGAGCAGTAAAAAGTCTGTGTTTGGAGAAGAGTGTGAGGAACATGCCTGTGTGTTGAACATGTACAGTGGTGGTGATGTGGTCCTGCAGCAGAATCATCTAGAAATGATCCAAGTGTGTTGTGATCCCTTGCTTCAGCCCGTGGTCCTGCCCTGGATCCTTTGCAGCAGTTCAGAGGAGCTGCACCCTGGTATTTTGCTGGTTTTGTGGAGCTTAGGATGTCTCTGGAGCTGTAGAATGAGAAGGTTGGGCAGGAGATACAGAAGGCTTCCTGACAAGTGTGAAAGTGATCTGACAGCCTGGTCAACAACTCTCCAGCTCAACTCAATCAGCTTCAAGTGCAGTATTTGCACAGGTCCCACTTGATGGAGCACCATCAGCTGCAAACAGTCTCCCACATCTGGGAGCAATGGATTTTTTTTTTTTTTTTAATTTATAAAGATAGAAAATTTTCTCTAGCTTTAGAAAAACCAAGGTTAAGTCTACTGTTGAGTTATCTTGAACTTGTCTATAACTAGGGTAAGCATTTATATTGTCAAATGATGAAAGCATTTTACGCTTTATTGGATTGTAGTAACTTCTTCAGCACTGCATTTCATGTGTGCAGGAAGGAGGGGTTTGGCTGTTTTCACAAATATGTCACAATGATTTGAAACTTACTTGTTCCTTTTTTCATACAAATGAAAAATGGCCAAAGCTGTTGGGCCTGTAGCTTATTGCCCCTTCACACAAACACTTGTTTTGGAAGGGATGGGGAGCTGATGGAGGCACTGATACAACCTGAAGCAGATACTGCTGCCCTTTGCTGTAATAGAAGGAGTTACTGTAAGGCAGTAGCTGGAGCTGATGCCTTGAGAAGGCTGACCTGAAGCAGAGGCTGGACAGAGCTAAAGAATAAAGCAGGGATTTATTAAAATGCCTCCATGGATCCACCTTGGGCAGCACAAGAGCCCAGCCAGGGCTGCACCCAAGATGAACCAAAATGGTCCCAAAATGCACGACCGCTCATGGGGGCTCTCACTTTTACAAGTTCTGCTCCATTTGCACATTGGAGTTCATTGTCCAATTCCAGCTTTAGCCCATGCAGTCCCATCCTGATTGTTTTTTTCTCTTCAGCCCACGTTGTTTGTGCTCTTGGGCCTGAGATTTGGATCATTTGTCCCTTGGTCCCCAGCTAGAGAAGGAATTGTTTTGTCTCCCTGCTCTGTGAAGAGAGCTCACCATCCCCTGATATGAAGCTCAGAAGTGCACACTAGAGCAGCACAGAATCTGAAAAATATAAAAGCTAAAACCTGAGGCATCAGAGCCATATTTTTCTTCCCAAAGTCTGGGTGTTCAGCAGGAGTTGTGACTGCCCTGTCAGGGCTGGTGTAGCAGCAGCTGGTTCAGGGGGCTGGAGCTCCAGCAGGTCTTCAAAGAGCTGAGAAGTTGGGCACAGCCCTCAGGGCTCTACAAAAGTGGTTTACTTGACAGAACTGACTCCCTGCTCCCATCTGCTTTAAGGCTGTACCCCAGGGACAAAAATCTGTCCTAATTGCTTCCTCCCAGGGGATATATCTTGGAACTTTGAAACCTAACCTCCTGCTCCATCCCTAAATTTAAATCCAGAGTTTCTGACTGAAGATAGAACCATACGTCAGGGAAGCACTGGGGCACAGCCATCCCCTGTATATTTATAATCTGCTGTTGCTCTGGGAGTTTGCTGTAGAAACAGGAGCCAGAAGAGGGCCCAGCTTGGCAGGAGGGGTTTATGGGATGTCCACTGGGACTGCCAGAGTGCTGCTCTGTTAGGGGCATGCGAGGAGCCCCCTGTGCTTGGCAAACGGTGTCTAATCCAGAGGTCACCTGAGGTAATCCAAAAGTACTGTGGGAGTGCCATGGTCATGTTTCCACGAGCAGCCATGGTCTTGGAGCCTTGCTGCACAAAGGAAGTAACTTGAACAGAATGCTCACCACCCCAGCACAGCCTTCTGGAGATTGCAGGCCAGCTGCATCTTCCCTGGTGACGCTGGGGAGGGAGCAAGGGATCTAACAGATGGAGAAGATATATTCTTGTGATTAGTGGGTGATGGGCTCCTCCTAAGCAGAGAAGGTCTGTTCTTTTAATTAATTAGCTGGTTAATATGTTTGTGCAATAGCACGCCTGACTAATGTGCAGTTTCTATGAATACACATACAAATGGTAGTAATGGGTGCAGATGGCTGTAATTACCCAGGTTGGTTTCTGCAGTAATCACACATGCAACACATCAAGTTGGCATAAAAATTGGCATGAATTGGGTGATTTGTTTTCCTCCCCCACTGCATGTGGAGTTGCTCATGTGGCCCTGGTCCGTACACCCAGATTCCCTGGACTCGCTGCTGGCCTGACCCACCCAGCTGAGGCAAGGCTTTGGATTTTGATGTGTGCAAAAGAAACTTGGGCAAGGTGATGACAACTCTAAGTCAGGTTTCCTCTGCAGTGTCCTCCACCCTGTGCTTTGGACTGTGTATTTTGCCTGATGATGGTGCAGAAGCAGGCCTCCAGAGCTTCTGAGCTCTTCAGGTACCGTATGTGGTGTCTGGTTAGCCTCCACAGGCAGCTGGTTCTTGCTCTGACAGCGGGGCCTAGGAGTGGTGTGTGAGGGGCTTGGGTGCCCTGCAGGAAGGTAAGGCAGGTTGTCTGACTCAACCTGCAAGCTGTGTCTGACAGTGCTAGCAGAGGACACATTTAGGAACCAAGTGTGGCTGTGCCACCTTTCTGAAGTCTGTCACTTTGTACTCCCAAACACCCTCAGCTTCTCCAGAGGGGATATCAGGGGTACATCTCTGCCCAGTCCTTCACAGACCTTTTGTCCATGAATATTGCCTAATCTCTTTTTAAACCTGCTGGATAAGGTCTGCCCCACAAAGTCCCACGGCAGCAAGCTCTGTAAGGTCATCTCCCACTATATAAAAAAGCACTTTTTTCTCTTTTAAACTAGCAAAGCCCTTGAACTTGCATGGATGTTCTTCACTTGGATGAATCTGTAAAATGGCTTTTATTAATAAGCCTAATACCAAGGAGGAGTTGCATTCAAAAGACAGTTGAAGATTTGGGGAAGTGATTGCATCTTCTTTTCTATAAGGGCTGCCTGGAGTAAGAGTATATCAAGTAGCTGTAGTGGTGCCTCTTGAGAAGGGAAATTGAGCTGCTGGAAATGACTTGGGGACCTAAAAATCCTGGCTGGCAGCAGCAGTGGGTGCTGCCAAAACCTCTTTTTGCATCCCGGCTGAGTAGTGCTTACTGGAATTGGATGATGGACTCCCTTTGAGCCAAGTGACTGAGGAGCTACTAATCCATGAGGCTGAGCTTAGGGAATGGCAAAGACAGTTCAGGGGAAGTCCACATCAGAACACAGCATTTCTGAGATTGCTGAGCACTGCCCCAGGTATAAGCTCCGAGCACCATCTGCTCTGGGATTGCTCAGCATGGAGCAGAAGCTGGGAGAGCTGCTGCCACTCCCTGCAGCATGGATCCAGAGGGAAGCACCTGTGGAGTCTTTGCTTCTTTTCTGCCAGGGTCAGGACTAAATGTGTGAGATGGAATTTCTTGTTTGGACTCGGATGTTTATTAGTTCTTATCTATGTCACAGTCTCACAAACCCTGAGTTCTACATCACTTCACTCTAACAAACTAAAAATTGAGTTGTATCTCTCTCTCTACAAGGCCTTTTAAGGATAAACTGCCCAATTAAGAAATGACACCTAAATTATTTTTATTTTTAACCCAATAATGAACCACCCATGCCCTCAATGGGGACTTTTCTACCCAATTACACAAAACCACCCGAACCTATGGAGAAGAAGGTGAAGAAGAAGGAGCAGCCTCTGCCCTAAAGCCTCCATCTTGCTTTATAGATATTACTGTATTCTAAACCCTTAAACTCTGAGTTTTCCACCGTGTGATATTTCAAACTCCACACCCACAATCCCAGTGCTATCATTCAGTTTTGGAAGCTTCTCCAAGGCCTCAGGTCAAATGCAGTGTTCTCTTGGGGGTCAGTGCCTGTCAGCACAGAAAGTCCAAAATTCTCAGCAACCAGGGTTCCAACAAGCACCCACAAGGAGAAGCTGCTGGTTGCTGCCCTTCATCCCTAGACATCTCCGGGGGATGGGGGTGTGTGGGGGTGTGTGTGTGTGTACCTGTCTCACACTGCTCTGGGCAGCAGGCTCTGGGAGAATGAAAGACCTGGGGATAATTAATGTGTCTGCACTTCTTTGTGGAGTGCCATTAATCTTTGCATCAGGAGGCTGCTGCTTTGTCTCCCAGCGCTAAACCTTGAAGGCTCGTGATGGCAGTTAAAAAGCTGGGGGTACAAAGGGAAGTTTAAAGAAGCCTTGTAAGAGAAATTCGTGTCAGGGAGTGAATAATCGGGAGGCTCTGTGCAGTGTAACAGAGAGCCAAGCTCAGGCTGATGACTCTAACGTAGTCAGTAGTGCAGAAAAGAACTGTAAGTACTTCCAAATCCTATGGCCATCCTTTCTTTCTGCAGCAAAAACCACCTCTCTGGTGATCAGGGCTTTTTTTCGGCTTTTTTGTTTTTCTCTTAGCAGGAGAAAAACAAGCAGGTATTGGGCCCTGTTAAATATTTACTTCTCAACTAACATTTTCCCTCGCTGGTTCATTTGTTTTGGGACACTATTTCTCTGTTTTTAAAAGCTTTTTTTGTTAGGCTGCTAGGTAAAGCCTTCCTTTTTTTGACAGCCTTTTTACTGGTTCTTTAAAGCTCTTCTTTGATGTGAGCTCAGAAACACAGATCTTACTCTTTTATCACTTTCCTCTGTCAGTTTAAAACCATTTATGAGCACCACAAACTATTAAAAACAATCTAAGCTACCCTCTCAAGTGACAGATACTCAGGGCCTATCTCTTCTTTTCAGGCATGTGTATAGGGCAGACTTTAGTTTTGGGGCAGCAAGAAAGCATGGTAAAGAAACAGCTGCATGGTAAAGAAACAGGATTGTGGAGGCTCAAAAAACTGTTTTGGAAAATTCACCTGGAAAAAGGCAGAGCAATGGGATATCCTGGTGAGTTTAATATACCAAGAAACTCACTGTCCATGTGGTCTTGCCTGTCCTGATCTTCTATTTTCAATACTAATTTAATTGAGCCTTTGTTGATAATTGAGTTACCTAAGTTCATTCCTTCTTCAGCAGGAAGGAATATTGGCCTGGCATGGGGAGTATGGAGTTGGAGAGGACAGCTGGGTCATGGCTTCAGTCCTCTAATAATACCTCGTGCAGCCTCATGCACTGAGCTCTGGTGAAACATCTCCCTGTGTCCTCAGGTACGTGGGGTGCTGCAAAAGCCAGTATTAAGAAGAAGTCAAGCAGAGCAAAAGCATCACTGGGGTCCCAGTGTGTGGTAGAAGAGGAACTGTAAAGAACTTTCTGATGTTCTCCATGAGAGAGCAACTTTAGGGTTCTCTGAACAGCCCATCCCTGCCACCCCATGAGGCAGAAGGCTCAGTTGGTACCAACTGAGTGATGTTTTATCACTTGTCTTGTGCAATAATGGTGCTGCTGCTGTTTTCTTGCAAGTAATTCCACCCTGGAGGGAGGTGTGTGCTGGCAGCCCCTGATCCTGCACACCAGGGGCATCCCTGGGCATCTCCTGGTGCTTCCACCTGCTCCAGCCTTTGGCTCCTCACTGTAATCCACCCAGGAAACCTGTCAGGACAGGCCACCTGCAGTGGAGCCTTGGTCCTGTGGGAGTCAGGTGAGAGCAGGAGAATTGAGGAGTTCCTGGGCTCAGTGAACCTCAGTAAAATTGCCATCTGTTTGCAGACTTCTGTCCCTCAGAAGTGGCCATGGCTGCCAGGTCCTAGCAATGAGAGCTGGTAGAAACATCTTGGAGTGGAGCACGAAAGGGCCAAAAACAGCACTGGCAAAAGGAAACCAGCTGTTAAAACTGCTAGGAGAAAACCTGGATACTTCCTTAAGAATCTTTTCTCATTTCTGCAGCCAACTCTGACATGGTAGTGGGACACACAAAAGAAGGAAGCCACCATCACCTTCTGCTAATAAGGTGAAACTATTTAAAAATGCCTTACTTTTGCCTCTTACAACACTGTCATAATTTATATTGAAAAATAGTATTTTTCCTATCTGTAACTATTCCCAAATAAATATGTTTTTTTTCTTGGTGCACAGTTGCCTGGTGTTGCTCAGAGGTCCCTGATGTGCTGGGAAAGCTGTGCTTCTCTGGTTCACTGCTCAGAGGTGCCACTGTAGCTGTGAACAGCAGCAGCTGGGCTGAACTTGGCTGGTTCAGGGCTCTGACAGGCCAAAACAGTGTCTTTTAACCCTATCAGATTGAGTTTTCCAGATCCAGACTTTCAGTAAGGTGGGGGGTTGTAACTTTGCCCTCAGAAGATCTGCCAAGCTCTTTTGCTCTTTCCTTTTTGGTCTAAAATAACCATTTTCTCATGGGCAATTTCCTCATCTTCCTTTTGCACAGCTGCCTGACAGTTCTTCAGACATCTGCAAAAGATACAAGTGTTTGTTTGCAGTAATGCAAGCATTCGAGTTACCAAATCCCACAGAACCCTTTATCTTTTTTACCAGTTGGGGGATGCTTTGTAAGGCCTGTGTCATGCCCTGATGGAGATAACATTTTGTGGTGGTTTGCATGCTCTGCCTTCTCCCTGCTTGGTTCCTTGGCCAGGTTTTGCAGAGCACCTGCAGGAGGAAGGGGCTGTCCCAGCAGCATTGCTGGGTGAGGCTGCAGGGCTGGAGCCCTCCCCTATGGCCCACGTTTCTCTCTCAGCTGTCCTTCTCAACTGCTGGTGGACATGGGCAGCTGCTGTTCTCTCAGCATGGGTTTTGCTTTGTTTTGTTTTAATCTGTCCACTTCATTATATGCCTGAATTAGAGGGTTAGATCTCTCTTTGAAGATCTAACTGCTTGTCTGCAGCCTTATGGGGGTACTTTTGGAAGTGTGTCCCTTCGCCTCTGAAAGTTTTTCATTATAAACTCACACCAGATTGAGAAATGAGGTGTTTGCATGGTTTTTCTCCCTCCTCCCTTGCATTTAGCTGAGCATCAGGGTATCTGGCACTTGGTGCATTGGAGGGCTTATCTATAATTCATGAAGGAGAGCTCTCTACCTTGTCCAGCCTGAGAGTTAACAACAGTACCTTTTACAAAATGCTGCTGGGATGCAACCTGTCCTACATCTAACCTCTGCTGAAGCTCTCGTGGCTTGTCTGTCACCACTGCAGCCTCTGCTTTCACTTTGTTTATGTAAACACCAGCCTCTTGCAAAGGAAACAGAAGTCAAGACAAATTGGAGCTGCTTCCTGCATGTCCAGATCACAGGTTTACAGGGCTTTCCAAAGCAGCCATCTGTCTGGGCTCCTCTCCTTTCAGCAGCATTTGATAAGGCCCCACGAGGGCTGCCCGTGGTGTGCAGGGACAGTCTGTAAAGACCTTTCTTCAGGATTGACAAGGTGAAAATCTGACTTGTCACACACAGGGGTCGGGGTGCTGAGGTTTATTGAGCTTAGTCATGAGGAAAGGACATGCACTAGTGGCTCTGGGGCTGGAAATCTCTGCAGCAGAGATGCAGCCAGGGGGTTCTGACTTCCCGGAGCAGAGCACAACCTCAGTCCTCGTGCTGCTGTTACACACATCCTCAGGCCAGCCAGGAGCCTCAGTGCTCACAACAAAAGGGGGAAAGCAGCTTGGCTGAAGCCTCAGGGCTTTTCAGCTGGCCAAGGAGCAGCTGCCGACACACAAAGGATTTTAAGAGTAGGATTTTCAAAGCCACCTGTGTTGACTGAACTGCTTCCATTAAAGCTTCTCTTAAAGCTAAACCACTGGCCTGGGAGCAAGTGCTTTTGCAGGTCGAGTCCAACAGATACCAGAGTCCATTCACCTTGCAGCCCACTGGCTGGTCTCTTTCTCATCCACTGACAGCCCCAAGTCCTCTCCTCAGGACTGCTCTCAATCCATTCTCCTCTCAGCCAGAAAGGGAAGGAGTGTAAAATCTTGACCAAATGAAAGCTGCTCTTCACAAACCACCCTGCCTTGTTGAATGGAGAAGAGGCAGCCTGTGCCTTTGAGTCTGTGCTGTGAGAGGCTAAAAACCACAGATCAGGGGCTTCCAGCAGCAGAGACCTGGTTGTGATTAGGACTGAGCTCCCCCAGAGCAAGCTGTCTGTGGTTTGGGTGTGTGTGTGTATCCAGAGTGAATTTCCTCTGCCCTGCTCAGTGACACGGGGAAAAAAAAGTTTTCCCAATTTGGTGCACATGTCTACCAGTATGGCCCCTTATTTGTCTACCAGTATGGCCCCCATTTGATCAGCCCTTGTGGTTTGTAGCACTTGGCAGCTGTGTAGCTGCTCCTCTCCTGGATGGACTAGAGCCATCTGCAGGAATTTCCCTTGTCTTGGGAGAGCCACATCAGTGATGCTGATAGTACTGCATTTCCTTGCTGCATTACCTGGCTCTACAGCACACACCTACCCCACTCTAGGGGCAGCAGGCTGAAATTTGGGTTGAAGTTGGGCTTGGTGCCATTTTCATGGTGCATCTCCAGAGCCAGACATCCATGAGGGGAGGAGGAGAGCTGAAGACAGGGGATAACCCATCAGAGCAAACGTCTGTGTGGCTTGGCAGTCCAAGTGCAGGTGTTAGAGGAAGAGAAAAGGACAAGGGTGAGAATGTTGTGATCATTTGCCTCAGGATGCTCTCCATACCTTAAGGGGTCTATGGCTTCAGGTATCGAAGAGTTTAACGGCCTTTTTGGACTTTCTCTTCAGGGCTGTGGAATGAAGAACATGTTGGGAGTTTCAAGCACCTTTTCTGTACTTCACTAGGATGGAGAAATACAGCACATGATTTCCTGCACAAATTCTCTCATCGTGTCACAGAGTAATGAGATGAAGAGGTCTGCCCATCTCAAATATCAGGTCCCATTTTGTCAATCAGTGCACAGGAAATAGCAGTGTGATTTCTGCACTCTGCTTCAATTTTAACTCTCCTTGAATTTCATTCCCTTTCAGAGATAAATTTGTTGCAGAGCAACTCAGCTTCCTGTGTGGTGGGTGCTGGCTGCCCACAGCCTGACGGGGCCAGGGCAGTGCAATTACACCTGGCAGAAGCAATCCTCAGGCTCGGAGGAGTCCGAGTTCATGGCTTTTAAGGAGCCTCATCATGTGCCTTCTCACTTAAATGGCCTTCTGCAGCCAAAAGGGAGAAATAAGGATAGGCTCCTCAGGGCACTTCTGACACATGCTGACTGCCTGACTTTTTTATAATTCACATTTCTTTCACTGAGGAAATAGTCTGTCTGGTACACTGTCATTTTGCCCCATTGCCTGCAATTTGAATTTCTTCATTCACTTTCTGCTTTTGAGACTCCAGTTTCTTGGTATTATTCCTTGTGTAATGACTTCCGTTGCTAATTTAGTTCTAAGTGATCCCTGGACAACCACAACCATAAATGCATGTAGGTGGCTGGGTGATTTGTCAGGGCTCTGCGCTAGGAGATGCTTAGTTCCAGTACTTTTATGAAGTATTTTAAATAGTTATCATTTCTTTTATGTCTGTATTATAAAGCAGTCCTGAAGTATTGCCCTCTTCATTTTTAAGTCTGAACTTGCTGATTTCTGTTAGGAGTCCCAATTCTCTGGCTGGCCTAAAACATTCCCATATTTTAAGTATTTCCTTGCTGGGGGTTTTGCATGGATCTGGACTGCCTGTCTTTAATGGTTTAGCAAAACACAAACAAAGTCTTCTGGGAAATAATTTCACAATTAAGCATTTAGGAGATGGGCACCATCCAGAGCTAACAATTTTATCTGGAGACATTTATGCAATGTTTTGCAGACTTGTTAGGACCTCTGTTCCCACAGGTCATAAAAAATATCTGCAGTCTTTTCCCTTGATAAGTTATTTATTTTCTCCTGTTTGTCCAGGTTCTAAAACATAGAAAAGTGTGTTGCTAGTGACCAGCTAGAAGGATGAACTGTTCATAGCTGGTAAAATGAGATCCCACATCACTTACCCAGGCAATTCCACCTGTGGAAGGAACTCATGCTGTTATACTTCTGAAAGCTGCCATCATGAGTTAAAATGATATTTTCCACTTTCTCATTGCCATTGCTGCTTTGCCATGTTGGAAGCTCAGCATGCTGGAGCATATGAATGTTTCATATATGCATATATATATATATATATATATATATATATATATCCTCATCAACTTCTCCATCTGTGAAGCATATCCTAAGAGACTTCAGAACAGCCGCTCAAATAAAGTAACAGCACAGCATTTGCTCTTCTGTTTTGTGGTTGGGGAAATCAAGTTGCTATGAAGTAGAATGATTTGCTCAAGGTTGCTTTGAGAACTCAGTATTCAGAATTACATTTCCTGTTTTCCTTGATTTTCATTAATATGGTTTCACTCTTTACTGTATTTTAAGAGTGACACAGGATGGTCAGGGAACAGTGATTGGTTCAGCCAGGCTAAGAACAAAATGAAACTAAATTTTTGAGATAGACAAAAATGTGATTTCTCTTTTTCTTCTTCTCCTCCTCCACTGCAGCTTTAGGCTTGCTTTAAAAGTTGTTTTTCTGAGGCTGGCAGCATGGTTCTTGCTGGCCATGTCACCCTACACCAGAGAGCAAAAGTTTGCTGAGTGAATCCAGCTGTTCCCAGGCTGGTGATCCAGGAGAGGCTGACTGGGCCAGAGGGGCCAGAATGTTAGGGGTGCAGTAAAGAGCCTGAATGGATAAAACCTGAGCTATAAACTAACATACCACAATGTTAAAAAACAGACATCATATGGTTATGGGGGTGTCAATTCATATTAATTGAGAACCAGCTCTTTCATGGTTTAGCATGAAGTTTATTTTTTTAGTCCTTAGTGCAGACCATGAATAGATAAAATGACTTTTCACTGGCAAGATGATCAGAATCTGGTTGTGTCTCTGGTGCCTTGGCATGGTTGGTGTGAGGACAGGAGGGGAGTCAGGCTGGCAGGTTGGAAGGGAAGCCTGCAGGTAAATGCTTGTATTTCCCACTGACATTGTATGGAGCAGGCACACATTAAAGCTGTGGTCTGAAGCCTTCTGGAGACCCCCTGCCTGAATGAAAAGCAAATTATGTGACTCTGCTTCTCCAGGAAAGGTGGCTTTGTACAAGGTTTGCTGCTCTGTCTGCAGTGAAGTGTTGGGAAGGCTGGTAAAAGCTGCATGTGCAGCCTGTAGAGAAAGGAGGGGGACAAAGGTCCTTGTCAGCCTCACATAATCCTCAGTTCAGTTAGCCTCAGACTCCAGACAAAGAGATAATACCCCACATTTTCCTCGAGCGTGAGAAAAGCAGATCTTGTATCAACACAAATGCTCAATTTGTCATGTATCTTAACGGGATATCCCCTTCAGAGGAGCTCAGTCCTCAAGCTTGTTCCAGCTGTTGAGCCAGCGTGTTATGAAATACCATTTTTTTAAAATGAACAAACACAAAGCTGTGTGTTTCCATGCATTCATATATTCACTATAATGTGTTTCTAATGGACCTCCAGGGCAGCATCTTGGTGGGAAAACATCTGCTTTTGCACATGGACCTCTAATGGTACAAAATCCACAGCTTGGAAAATCCTTCTGATAATGGGGGAAGCCCTAAAGCCCACAGGAGTCAAGTGTTGGGTGTTGCAGGGGAATGACTGGTGTATGAATTGAAGTATCAATGCAAGAGCTAATAGACTTTTAAGGCCAGAAGGATCCTCTCCATCTCATACTATGGATTGTGTCCCCCTTGAGAGCTAAAAAAAGATTTAAAGTACAGTGGGCTGTGAACTTTTATTAATAACCTCATAAGGTGGGTTAAAAAAAAAAACAAACCAACAACCAGAAAACCCTTGCCAATTATTGTGAAGGAAAACAAGATAGAAATAAAAATCAATAAAGTTAAGTGGTTGCAAACACCTTCTCTTTCTTACTCAAGTGCTGATTGTGAAATTTTACCCATTGTTTCAGCCTGCAGCAGGTTTTATGAAGACAGGTGAGCCATGAAGCAAATCAAGCTTTCAGAAAGTTTGATAAACTCTGCCTTTTTTAATCACCCAGCATAGCTCTGGATGTAAAATTTACACAGAATGCAGTTTGTAGGTTCAGGGACTAAGTAATCATTTTTCCAGAGCTGTAGAGCAAGCCCAAGAGAGCTGTTAGACATCCTAAAATAAATAAATATTGAGCCCAAGGGAGAGATGAGTATGTAATTACATGAGGTCTGGCTTTTGTGCCCTCTCAGAAAGTTAATTTAAACTTTACTTAGCTGAAAGCTCTCTGCAAGAGGTGACACCAGAACTGGTGAATTTGTTTGGTGTGGCATTTTTATCTGTCTGCTTTTTGACTGAAATCCATGCAGATGAGGAAACAAGATGCTTTGAAGGGGAGGCATTGTGGGGTTTAACCAACAGATGGGACCATGAACGACAGGAAAGAGAAGGAGAATAAAAGGCTGGTTCTTCACAGCCTTCAACAACTGTAACATTTCTGTTTGCACAGCAATTTTTGGTTGGTTGGTTGGTTGTTGTTCTGCTTGTTTCTGTTCAGTGCTGATTTACATCCTCAAGCTTGGGAAAAGATGAACATGGGATAGCTGAGGAGAGTCAGGCTTCAGACACATTCAGTTAAACAAAGGCAAGTCAGTGGCATGATGCAAGTGTTGAGGATAGAAACAAAAAGTACTTACTAGAGATGAATTGTAGGTCAGCTCTTGGGGGACATGTTACTCTTTACTCTGTCTCACATCATAATGAGCTCTCTTACCTTGGAAATCCCACGTGCTTCTGTGGGGTTGCCCTTATCTCAAATGCAGTAGCACATAGGGAGGTTATAAAACGCACTGGATGTTTATTTTCAGTCTCTTTGCTTTTAAAGATCTGGTTTTAGATGTATTTGGCAATGTACAAAGTGATTCCTCATAAATCTTATGAAAGTCTTCTGACTGCAGAAGTTAACCCAGAGCTGAAAATATGAGTAGAGGATTTGGGTTGTTTTTTTTTTTTTTCTTCTTCCTCTTTTCTTGCTGTTTTAAATCCCTCTACCTTTGCAGTACCCAAGGATGAAGGATGGTCCAGGCACGCACAG
The DNA here is from genome assembly GCF_026979565.1 of Vidua chalybeata. NCBI lineage: Eukaryota > Metazoa > Chordata > Aves > Passeriformes > Viduidae > Vidua > Vidua chalybeata. Next base: position 25,236,106 of record NC_071539.1, read on the forward strand.
GAGCCTGGTTGTGTTCTTTGGTCACTCCCTCCGCCTCTGTTCAGCCTTCCAATCTTTTTATATTTTGTCTGCTTGAGGCAAGTAGCAGCTGTAGCTGTAGCCCAGTGTGGAGGAGGTGGCAGTTTCTGTATATTGGATGTATAAATACTTGTGATCACTTCCCTAAACATTACAGCAAGCTATGAGTAAGTGGTGTCGTGACTCATTGCTGCTGTAGGTTTTGAAGCTGTGCCCAGGTCTGTGAATCACAGAGCACAGCAGAGCTGGGCTGGCACAGGAGCAGCGTCCTTGGGGCAGGGAGCCACCGCTGCCCTGGGCGCCCCTGGCGTGGCTGGGATGCCTCAAGGTTTTAGCTTTTAGATTTTTCAGATCCTGTACTGCATTAGTGCATAATTCCAAACTCCATACAGAGTGTTTGTTAGTTAGTTAATTAGTTAGTTAGTTAGTTAGTTCATTCATTCGTTCATTTGTTCCCATCTTGGTCCCACAAAACAATCCTTCCAGGCCTACGAACCAAGGACACCCCACAGCCTCAGGCCCCAAAAAGTATAAACAAAAGTGAATTGGGGGAGAGCAAACTGGGGGTAAATTACTTCATTACCTGAAGCTGTAATTGGACAATTAACCCCAGATATGCAGCATCAGCCTGGTGAAGCTCCATCTGCACTCTGCTGCATGGGGTACATTTGAAGGATGACCCAATGCTTCCCCACTGAACTTAAGTATCACAAGAAATGCTGCAGCTTTCCTAGGCCACAGCAGCAGGCTGCTCCTGGTGGCCTGGGGGGACATCCTCTCCTTCCTCCCAGCACCCCAGCTCACAGCCCTGGGCTGTGTGTGCTGTGTAACCCCTTGGGTATAGCCTCTGCGAGGCTTTTGCACTGCCCAAGGTGTACCTATTGAGGCCCTTTAATAAATACCTACTTTAGCTCTGTCTAGCCTCTGTTCTAGGTAGCCATTCCAAGGCATCAGCTGCAGTGGGGTTTGGGATTTCATTGGAGCTTCTAGGGCTTAGACCAGGGCTAACAACAAATCAGATCTTTCTGGGCACCGCTGCCTCCACTCCCAGTCTAGGAGAGGTTACACAGCACACACAGCCCAGGGCTGTGAGCTGGGGTGCTGGGAGGAAGGAGAGGATGTCCCCCCAGGCCACCAGGAGCAGCCTGCTGCTGTGGCCTAGGAAAGCTGCAGCATTTCTTGTGATACTTAAGTTCAGTGGGGAAGCATTGGGTCATCCTTCAAATGTACCCCATGCAGCAGAGTGCAGATGGAGCTTCACCAGGCTGATGTTATTTTGTTCCTCATGCTAATCCCATTTATCTTCTGGACAACAGAGCCTTGCAACCCTACCCAGCCTTTAGAACCCCAGCTTTCGGGAATGTTGCACAATGTTTGCCTGTTATTTTTTGCTTTAAGCTGCTCAGGTTTGGAGATTTTCCAGAGGTGTTCTGGTAATTTTGGACGTGAATGTTCTGTACCAATAAAAGAGAAAAGGACAATGAATCTGCCGTTCTCTTTCAGCTACTGAAGAAAGTGGCAACAGTCCAGTACCTCAGCAATGATACTCAGAGGAGGATGTTATTTTTACCTTTTTGCATTTGCAGAATTGCCTTGGCTTTTGGAGGAGGGTGCTAAGTCATTGTAAGTAAAGACCTCAGATGCAAACTGTACTTCTTGTACTATGTCCTTTGTCCTGTGCTATTTTTGGGTTACTGCTCATGAGGTTTCTTTTTAGTCGTTAGGTCTCTTTTTAGTGCCTTTGATTGCTAATGAAACTACATTAACACCTGCTACAGTGGGTTTTAACCTTAGGCTTGAACACATCCTAAATCACAGCAAAATATCAAGAAAACTTGGTAAAAACCCTGTATCTCAACAGGACCATGCAACAAAGCTGTGGGAGATCACTTCTTTTGCATTTTATAGTGCAGTAAATAATTTGAAGTTGCTCAGAAGTGAAGACAAAACCAGAGGAGATGTTTGTGCTGTAAAGATACTTCTCTTGCAGCTATGTGGTGCAGCTGCTCACTGTTGCTCTTGAAGGTGACCTGTGCCCTTGGAGAAGTAGCCCCACAAACCCAAATGGTTCCACACTGCAGTCCCACAGGTTTTAACCACTGAACCTGGATGGGATTTTGGCACCCAAGTGCCAAAAGCACCTAAGCAAACCCTGGTCTTAGAGCATTAGTTATTGAATTATCTCTTCTACTCTGTATGTGAACACTCAGGACTGGAGAAGCTGGAAAGTGAAAGTTTTTCTACACAGATGCTCCTGGCCCTGGTTAATACATGGCTGTAAAAGTCTGGCCTTGGTAGATTTTTAATCCTGTAGCCTCATAATGCTCTCGGATCTTTCTGCACACCTTCCTTGTTTTTATAAGTGCAGATTTTGAAAGAATTCTTACATTGTGTGTTGGGCTTTGCTAGGTGCCTCCTTCACCTGAAAAACAGCCTCAAGTAAAATTCAGGGTGACTCTACTGAGTTGCATAAAGCCTTCCTTTTAAAATGCACTTCTTCTATGAGGCACTGAACTTTAAAACACTGTACACAGACACAAAGTATGAGGGGTTATAAGTCTCGACATAATCACTGTACACAACTGTGTAGAAATAAGGGCAGCTCAAATTGTGCTCTTCCATGTACTGTTTGTGACTGTTCAGTATTGTTTCTGCTTCACTTACAATGAAATCTCACTGGGGAAGAGGCAGTGTCTTCTGCTTTTCCACTGCAGGAAGCACAGCACTGTGGTCTGTAAATAATAACATTTTATATAGTGTTCACCTTTCACCTTTCCATTCCCTTCCAAATAAATAACTGTACTGCTGTCTTTGCAGTATTCTTTATATTAAGCATAGAGGGAAATAGCTTTATTTAGAGAAAGGTAAATTGCAGCATAAGGGTGTAACATATTTAGTGTGGAAGACCACTACAGTTGTTCCTGTTTCTGGTTTCTAATGAAGACAGACTAGATTTACAGCTAGTGACTGATGGTTAATAGAAAATATTGCAGAAATCCCGTGGTTAAAGTGTATGATTTGCATAGATCTCTCTGGAAACTTTCCAGGTTTTCACTTTAGAAGGCAGCATTACTTCCCTATAATTAATTTTTCCTGGCATCCCTCATTGGAAAATAACAAGGTGCTTTGCAGCAAATATCACTCATCAAGCTCATGACCAGTATGAAATTGTGCAGCCAACACACAACTTGACTCCAGGGGCTGCTGGTGGCTGCAGCAGAAGGCTGATGTGGGTGTGTGGTGATGCCCTGCATGGACATCCCACCCTGCCTGCTCTGCTGGGCCCCCTTGTCATCATTATCTTCATGGCCACCTCCAGCAAAGTCAGAGGGGAGGCCTGGCTCTGCACAGGGATGCCCCTGCCTTTCTGAGCTTTATGGGCTCCTGCTTATAGGGAAATTCCAAGCCTGTAAGGCCTTCGTGTCAAATACCTGGGATGAATAGGAAAGGAGATGGCTGAATGATGAGCTTGTGTTTCCAGGCTTCTCCGGGGGGCTTGGGAGTTGAAGAGGGCTGATATGTAAGTGATTTATCTGCCCCTTTCATGTACACAGGCTTAGCTTTGGAGATTTTTAGAGTTTGACCAAATGATGATAGGCCCTGTATGGGCAATACTTGAAATACTGAGAAAGTATTAGCTCATTTCCTTTTGCAATAATGCTGGAAGTGGGCGCCCAAAATATCCTTTTGCACGTGGAGTTTCTGCCTTATCAGAGAAGGTAAAACTTCATGCAGTCAGACTGTGACTTTGGAAAGCTGATCTAGAGCTCAGGGAACTTAATGCAGTTCCTGCAAAATGGCATACACTGCACAGAGAGGTATTCCCAAGGCCAACTTCAGGTATTTTATAGAGGCCAGCCTGTGTTTGTTCTTGCTCTCCAAGTTCTGGTCTGTCTGCATCACTTATGTAAGGAGATTAGCCTCCTAAGAGAGCCAGGGTAAATATTTATGCAAGTAATGTGTCCTCAGCCTGTATTTAATGTGCAGTGATTTCACTTGGACTTATTTCTTACCTGTGAGAATGAGGAGTAGCATGGAAATCTCTTCTCATTAGGTTCCCATGTACATTGTGTAATGTGGTTTGCACCGTAATTCCAATGTAAATTTGGACTCCCATGCATATTGGCTTTTGAAATCCTGAAACTGCTGCATTTCTACCCACACAGGGCAATCTAAACCCCCTTGGTTTGGAGAAGACTCCTTGAGGTGTTTATCGAGGGGCTCCATGAAGCAGCATATAAAAAGTTTTCTTGTTAATTACTTCCAGTCTGGCCTCTAAAGACCTAGGAATGGAATAAGTTCCATCTTCCAGAAAGTAACTTATTCACTGTGATAGAGAAGTGCAGCTTCAACATCCCGTCCCAAATTGCTGAGGTTGCACAGGGGACTCCTTTTGCCAAATACTCTGAGGTGGCTTGAGCCACTGAATAGACTTGGAGCTAAACAGACTGTCTTGTTTTAAAATATCAGCCCAAATGAACTCTTTCTTTTCACCCAAGAGCAATCTCTCCTCACTGGCTGTATGTTATATCCACTAGCATTCATGGCAGCTACACAAAGCAGGAGAGAGGCATTTTACTTTGAATTCTTGGAACAAATGTTGGGAATTAGTGCTTGCAGCTCATAAATAAAATAGTTTTATTTTATATGCAACTTTATTTATTGGATCAAATGTCTAAAAAACATGTGAAAAAGGTAACTGGTGGCACATACTCAGCTTTCTGGGGGAAATTTCCATTAAGATGAATGACCACATAAAAATCACAGAGGAGGAAAGAAACCAAGAGAGCTGAGAAGTGACAGGAGAGAGGTTTTTTGAAGAAAGTTTGGAAGCAGTTGGAGGATTGACGTGGTTGACAGATAAGAGGGCTGTTCCAGACAGCAGAGGTAGGCGAGGGGGGATGCAGTGTTGTGAATAATGTTAAAATAATCTGAGGGGACAGCACAGGGAGTGGTGAGAGTTGAACTGGGAGAGAAAGAAATGTGCTTTGCATTGAGAACAGTGACACAGCTTGCACTGAGCAAACAGGAGCTTCCTGCATGTGTCCAGAAGCTGATTTGTCAGCTACCACTGATGGCAGATCACTAGGGGAGAAAACACTGCAAAATCCAGAATTCTGCTCTGATGCTTTTGCTTTTCTGTGTTGCTGAAGGTACATGATGTGGATGGAGAAGAGCTGGTGGCCTTTCAGAGGGCACCTCTGTTTCAGGGTGGTCTCACTGCTGATCATTAGTTGGCTGTACACAGCTGTGATAGAAGAACACACACAATAATTCCAGAGGTCAAATTCAGATCTGTCAGGGAGGATAAAACAAACCACTTCCCTCTCTCTTCCATCCATGAGTTGGGCAGCAATGAATAAAAAAAACCCAGGTGTCAGGCATAAACCAAGCGAGTTGTGGTGGTTGCTTTTTTTTTCCCTTTCTCTTATGCATGGCTAACTTCCAATTTCAAGTATCAAAATGCAGTTTCTTGTGCATAGGATGGTATTTTCTTGCTGCTATAAAACTTGCAGTGAAGTATTAAAGTGCAGCAGCTGCAGCATTTCATCCCTGAGCAGCCCATACCTCAGTGTCGGGTGAAGTGACCTGGAAAGAGAATGTGTACTTTATCTTGTTAAATTCATAAAACACCAAGACGCTTTTTGAGAGCTGAAGTGCTCTCATAATCAGTGCAGGATCTGATGATTTTGGGAAAGATGCTGTGGCAAGTGATCCTGATGTTTATTAGCTCACCTGAGGGCAAAGTGGACTTCGTAAGGGAAAAGAGTGTGTGCAGGAGATGTTGGTGCTGGTGCTGTGGGCAGAGGTGCTGCTGTAGAAGACCTGAGCTGATTGATGATTGTGCTAAATGAAGTGCTAGCTCCTGGCTGGTGCAGCTGCACAGCTGCTCCCTGCAGAAGAGCAGCAGTACTTCATTTTGTCTTTTCCCCTCCCAAACTCTCTGCGCCATCCAGTGCCTAGATGGGGTGACCCATAGCTAAATGTGCAGTGTGATTCTCTTCCTCCTCTCCCTTCCTGGTTGTTTGCAACTGGATGTGACATGTGAGTGAAATCCTGCCTTAGAGACTGGAGCACCCTGTGTTCTGCTGGGTTTGCCAGGCTGGCTTTAGCTGTGTTTGTGCCTGTGTGATAATGCAGTGGGGTGGCAGTTTTGGTGTTTGCCTGAAATCAGGTTTTAGAGACTCTTCTTCTCCTCAATTACACCATTTTACTCACTTCAGCACTGGACTTTTTTTTTTTTTTTAATTGAAAATATTTTGGTTTTAAGGCTGTCTAACTGGCAGGATAAAAATGGCACTACCAGCTAGGAGAGGAGAAGATAAACATTTTTTGGCTCAATGAGTTGCATCCAGGAGCTTTTCAGAAAACAGCACATATTTCCTTCTAACACCCAAAGCAGTGCACTTCATGCTGACACATAGCTTGAGATGGAGGTGAGCAGTACCAGATGTTAGTATGTATTATTATTCATTGTTTGTATGACAACAGCACTTGGTGGCCTGGTTCAGAGTGGGTGGTGCTGTGGGAGGCTCTACCACAGCGAAGGAGGCACCTGGGACCTCACCTGCTGAGCAGAGATGGGAATGAGGATGACACGGGACACAGAAATCTCCAGATGTGACTTGCCCCAAGTTATCAGCTGGACTGGGAACAGAAATCGGTTCTCATGAAACTCAAAAGAAACAGTAGGTAGGTGATAGCAGTTTTGTCCCTTAATCTCAGTGTAGTGCACTGGTTTATAGGTTTATAAGGTGACCAATCAGTTTGATCCTCTTTAAAGGTTCCATATCTTTAATCTCAGCGTCGGGCAGTTCATGGGGAAAGCTGGAAATGGAAGAGGAAAGTGACAGTCACTTGAATTTGTCCTAATCCCACAGGTTACAGTAAATCAGTGGTGGAAGTATATTGCTTATCACAGTGCCATGCATGACTGATCAGCTCTGTCCTTCAAATGCTATTAACTTCAGACTGCTTAATCTATATTCCTGTATGTTGAGCACAAAGCAGAGCTGGCCGAGGGATTAGGGGAGAATTAAGTATTTGTTCTCTAATCCTGAATGTTTATAAATCAGTATTAATTACTTAAGGTGCTTTTAGAGAGTTTACATCCCAGTTCTGCTAATAATTTCACGATCCATCTGGCTAATAAAAATACTTAATTGCAAGAGAAGAAATAAAATCTGTGGCTGTGAAGTGTAAGCATGCAGATCCCTTGCTTAATGGGGACTAATTGCTGTTATTATGGATTGTGATAAGTTAAAATTAATAGTGGGGGTAGCCACATCCCACATCACTGTCTGTAAACATGCTGCAGAGATTGGGCCTAGTCCTGAGAGACAAAAGAACTGAACCCAGGCCAGTGGAGCCCTTCCCATTTCTAAGAGTAAATTTATGCCTTTGGTGCTTTTAAGGGTGTGTGGGATTTTGGGAGTGGCATTTTTGGGCTGGGGTGTGTGAGAGACTGGAAAGATTGATGTCTGGAGACACTCAGAAGTGCACATGTTGTGGGGAGGGGGCAGGTTTGGTTTTTGGCGGGATGGGCTACTGAGTGATGAGCACAGGAATAGAGAATTGAGGAGTAGGGAGTTGAGTAATAGGGAATTGAGCATCCAGCAGGGTTTGTGTGGCAGTGGCATCCCAGGCACGGTGCTGTGGTGCAGCAGTGCTGAGGAATGGGGTGTGTGGGCAAACAAAGACAGACATTCTCTTCAAAGGATCATCTTTCCACTGATAAGGACAATGGTCCCAAAGCAAAGAAAAGGGGGTTTGACTGGAGCAGGAAATCTTGCACTAGGCATTAGCAGGGCTATTGATTGCCCTAGATTCAGCATTTAATCCTTCCTTTAATCACAAATCAATTCCACTGTGTCTTTGAGGTTTTTAAACTTTTCATCCAAATGCTTCAGACTTGAGAAGAGCAGTGTATCCTGTGCAGGGCTTTGGGGTCCCACAGCCCAACATCACCCTGACATTGCTGCCACTTTGGGGCAGCCAGAAAAGAGATATTTGGGGCAAGTGAATCTCTCAGGCCCTGCTATGTTTACATCTTTATCTTGGAAGGGAGGCCTTTCTAATACTTTGTCTCCTAAAGTCCTTAATCAATTTGGAATTTTGCTGGAAAGAGAGTTTGGTTTTCCTTCCTTTGATCTGTGTGCAGCTCACAGAACAGATCATTTGACAGGGGTTACACTCTTGTCTGCCTAACACTCAATTTTCTGCACTGGAATCATGCACTCATGTAGCTTGGAAAAGACCTCTAAAATCACTGAATCCAACCACTAACCCAGCACTGCCAAGCCTCCCACTAAACCCTGTCCCTATGCAGCACATCCCTTGCATTTAGCCCCAAAACTCAGCTTTTGGGCTGTCGCCCTGTTCTTTTAAAAGTTCAAAGTTCTTCTAAAAGTTTTCTATGCCTTCTGATGTTTACATATTTCTACTGGAGTTTTCTCACACTGTTCATATAAACAATGGTTGTTTTGCATTCTTCTTTGTGAGAAGAGAGAATTGATGGACTGTTGGTTTGACCAGTGTAGTTGGAGAACTAGCAATTTCATCCTCCAATCCATTGTCAATTTTAGAATTCTATATATTGCGGAGTCAGAAAATAAACTTCCTCTTTTTGCTCTTTTCCCCCTCTTTTGATCTATCGTGAATGTGTGAGTTATTTTGTGTCATACTGTGACACTGGGCCTGCTGAGAAACAAAAGAACTGGAAAATACCATGGATATGTGGGAATGAACATGGCATACCAGTGTGATTCCATCAGCCAGTGGGACAGCAAACCCTGTGGGATGCTGCCCCAGCCTTTCTTGGCATGAAGACATGTCCATTGTCACTTACAGGGCAGCGGCGTGGCTGACCCGGGGACCTGGGTGCATCCTGCTGTCTGCACATCTGCCACCAGCACAACACCTACATGGTTTTTAGGGTGCAATGCCTCAGCCTGCTGATACCTGGCTTTTAAGATCCTGCTTCCAATGGGTTGCTTAGCTAGCAGTCATTGCTCACACTTGAAATGGGAAGGGCTTGGTTGTGCATATATGTCACAGAAGTGCTTTTTAGCTTTTTAGCAGCTAAATAATAATCTCCACACGAAACAGAAAACAAAAAGGTCTGAGAGAGGAAAGAATTCGAAAGCTTTGGTGCTTCTTGTTCTTAATTAAATGTGTTTTGTCATAATGGTTTAGAGTATAAATTTGACTGGAAGAGCATTACACAAAGAAAGAACTGGAGCTCAGGGCTTCTGAATTGAATAACTTTTTTGTATAAATTATTAGAGTTAAATTTTTCTCTTGAACTGTTGGAGTTGCTCAGTGGGACAGCTGGAGTGGGGGCCAAAGCTCCAGGTCTACAGCAGTGCCTTAAATGTTAACACAGCTCTTGGGGGTGTCCCTGCCTTCCATCACTAATGCTTTGGTCATTGCACTGCCAATCTCATGTGAGGCCTCCTTCAAGCCCACTTCTATTTATTAGTTTCTCCTGAGGAGTTTTTAACCACTCTTTTCCATGATGGTGGAATGTATCAGCCTACCTGCAGAAAGAAGCAGGAGAGAAGGGGGATGTGATGACTGTGGGTGTTAAAAGTGCTTGTTTTTTGGTTTTAATTGCCATGGCTGCCAATGACACATTACTCACAAGCAGGATGGCCACTGCTGACTTAGAGTTGCCCCATTGTAGTAAAACTCCAAAAACTTCACACTGCCTCATGTCATTTGGTATGTTTATGCCACATCTATTTGGTGAATAATTTATAGCCTTTTAAAACCTCCCTCTGGTCTCTGTCACCACAGTAGCAGGCATGCTGTTTTATTGGGCAAACAGGAGTGTTCCTAGTGAAATTATATTGGAGATAACATGTCAGTGGAAGGAGAATTATAGGTGGGTGTGGGGGACTTTTCCAGGTGTTTTTAGCAGCTGGTGGCACAGCTGAAATTTGGACTGCTGGCTCTCAGTTACAAAGCAAGATCTTAGCTGATGGTCCACCTTCCCTGACAATCAGAGGGCTTTCTGTGGCTGTAGTGTTACTTTTGGTTTACTTCTTTTCTGGTTCAGTTTTAAAGAATATTATCATCTCTGTCTTCTATCAGGCTGTGAAATAGCCTTTAAATGTCAGTCTTTTCTCATTTTCCACTTTTCTGACAATTGTGCCTGTACTTGCCATATCATGGTGGCTGGCACAGGGGACACCTCAGTACATCTAAGGTGGGAATGAAAAGTTTTGGACATGGGCAAGTTTTTTTGTACTTGGCATGAGACTTTGTTTCATTGGGGTTTTTATATCCAGTTTGTTTCTTTTGGTTTTTTTTTTTTTTTTTTTTTTTTTTTTTTTTTTTTTTTTTTTGTAGATACTTATGTTCCCTTTAGCTGTTGCTGGCTCAAACCCTGAACCCCTGAGAAGGGGATTTTTCAGTACCTAACCTTGAGTCAGGATCAACAGGATTTGGTCATGACTGTAGTGAGTTTGATACTGTTGAACCCCAAATGTTCCTGCCAGCATGGTCACCTCTCCAGGGTCATTTTAAGAAATACCAAATTGACCCTAAATATTCTCATGTAGGTCAAGGCTTTGCATTCAGTGGTTTGTTATTTCCTCCTGAGCTCCCTCCAGTATTGTTTTGATATTGGACAAGTTGCTGGAGGAGAAAATGGGCTCTGAGGATAGGTTATTCCTGACACAAAAACAAGATGGAAAAAAGAAACTATCTTTAGCAATTAACCAGAGAAAGAATGTGAAGGGTGATGAATGCTGGAAGGTATGAAAGGCTGGTTTTCAGCTGCTGAATTACTCTACTAGCATGTGGCACCGTGAGACAAGCAATGTGATATATGAAAATAAAAACATTGACTAGCTGAGCTGGAGACTTTGCTTGTGAAGCAGAAAGCTAAGGGCGCCAAATCCTGTTAAATTTTAATGAGATTTTAGATACGACTCCTCGCATGTCGCTGCTTGAAAAACAACCCTTGATAACAGCAGAGAGCCTGTGAGCTGACACCTGCAGCCCAGCATGTGGCCAGCAGAGCTGAAATATTGGCCACTCTGGAGGGCTCTTTGGTCAGGAGGGGTGGGAAGCAGCTCCTTTGACTGAGCCATCAGAGCTGCTCTGCAGCTTTTGCTGCCTCTGAGCTTTGTGAGGGCACGTGGGACCCTCACCACGAGCAGGGGAGGACTGGCAGAGCTGCTGTCCTTCCCCAGCCCTCTGTTCCCCACATGCCCTGGAGCAGAGTGGGAAGGAGGTATGGAACCCTAATTGTTCCTGAACAGAAGAGTGAAACTTTGGGGTTTGTTTTACTGCTGTAATCATAGCTTGGCCAACAGGTGATATTTCAGGTTTTGCTCTTGCTTGTGGAGAGGTGTGATTGTGCATGCCTCCTTTTCCTTTTTGGGCATGTTTTCTTAACGGGATATTATTTTTGTACCAGGCCCATCCCTTCTTCTGATGGTTGCAGGAAGTGAAGTGTTCCTTCAGTCTTCAGGTGTAACAAGTAGCATGAGAACAGCAACATCATTCAAGTGGATGGGATTTGTGAAAACACCTCTTTTTTTAGTAAGTTTTGCAAGCAAGCTTTCATGAGGATTGAGAGGAAGGAGAAGGGGCAGAAGAAAGCTAAACCATCTCAAAACATGACTTCAAAATCTTTAAAGTACCAATACTTCTTAATTCCTTTGGCATGTATTAGAATGATATTAATCCTGATGAACTGAATTGGTATTAGTGCAGATGTCATAAGCACTTCTACAGACATTCAGCTGCAATTTAGCATCAGTTAAATACACCATTATTTAAAAGTGGGGTTTTAGTACATTAAATTTCCTTGTGTGTCCTCAGGCAGTTGCTGGAGCTGCTGGTAGCTTCTCTTATCACTCTCCATTTTTCTTTCTAGCCATTGCTGCTGCTGTCCTTTCCTTGACAGCTCGTGCTTCCTGCAGCCACAGGACAACTCGGGGTGCTTGGCAGTGCAGCCCCACATTCTGTTAACCTAATTTAGCTGCAGGAAGCTGCTGCAAGGGACATTCCTGCCTTTTTCCACACCCCCTCCTGATACTCTTTACTTCCAGAAGTAGGATTTTGAAATTTAGCAATTTTTTTGGTCGGTTTTGTGCCCTTGAACACATCCTCTGAGCCCCACAGCTGCTGATCAGAGCAGTGCCGAGCTCCTGGTTGTGCAGGCAGCACCCAGGAATGTTGCATTTGTTCTGTCCCTGCTTGGAGATGTGTGGAGATGCTGGCTTGGATGCTGGCAGCTCTGCAGCCACACGAGCACCTTGCCTTAGGGGACTGCATGGCCTTGTCACAGTGCTGTGACAAAACAGCTGCTTGTTCAGGAGCTGCCAGGGGAATGCCTGTGCCTCCAACTGCACAGCAGACATGGGGATTGCTCATTTTATCTCTCCTTTCTTGGGCAATACCCTGAAAACAGCTTCTGCCTTCAAAAACTGATGTAAAGTGCCCAGTACACAAAGCATTTCTATACAATTCTGGAGCACAAATTAACACAAAGAATCTGACACTGGAGACTGGAACACCCTTTTCCCCATATAATGTGTAGGAACTAACCTGCAGTCAATCACTGTTGTGAAGCAGGAATAGCCCTGCTTCACAACAGGTTTGGGAAGTGTTGGTAGGTGTTTTCATCTCAAGGAGCAGTAGCTGCTGCCTTGCTCTTTCCCCTGGTAAGGGCTGTCTCTGCTGAAGTGTAAGGCAGCATAGCCAGGATGTGCTGCAGAGGGCACTTCAGGCACCCGCCCTGGCCTTGGATCCATCTTCATGGGGCTCAGGATGCTTCCCAAGGAGCCTGATGAACAAGCTCCTGCTGCCCTGGCAGCTCCCAGCCAGCCAGGGAGCTGTATTCCAGCTCCCATGCAGCGTGTCAGGACATGCAAAATTCCCATTTGTAAAGAGTGCTGTTAACAAATGCTTTTGTTAACCTCTGCCTCCAGTTTGCTATTCTCATTTACTCCCTCTGGAAGGCAGATCTGTGTGTCCTCTGCAAATGACCTTTAGGATCTGCACTGGTGCCTGCAGAAGGCAGGGAAGTGGCTCTGTGGAAGCAGCAGTGTGGCCCTCACCCATGGGTGCAGACCCCTCTCTGTCTCACTTGTCTGGAGCAGTGTTTCTGTCTGCATTGTTCTTTCATGATACACAGACACCTATTTTGGACTTAGGAGTTTTATGGTATCTCTTCCCTCAGCTTTATGGTGTTTGCAGTCTTTGTGCTCCTTCTGAGCGTGCCAGCCAAAGGCCATAAGCAGGGCTCAGCTGGCTGGGGAGGTAATAACTCCTGTTAAAACCAGCTGGTAAATCGAGATAAACTAGGTCCTAGCCCTTTCCTTGGATAGAAAGCAGGAACTCCTCACCTGCTCCTCACCTCCTCACCCTCAGTGTTACTACATTAAGCAGTTTTTCTGCTTACAGACCATCAGAGGCTTGAGTGTGAGCAGATCATGGCAAATTTAAAATTTCTGAAGCAGTTGGCAAATTGCTATCAAAACTTCCTGAGTTCAGTAGAACCACCAAAGTCACTGCATTAATATAAGTTCTGTACTGCAGTGTATTTTTGGTTTTGAACAAGATGCTTTTGAGAGACTGATGTGAATTTGAGCAAATGACTGAAGAGTTCTGAAGTCATTGTAGAGCATGGAAATACCCACTTGGGAGAACATTTATCACCAAACATCCACATCATCTTACGCCTTTCAGTAATAAACCTCATGGGAGAGCAATCAACAAATCTGTAAATGAAAATTTATAACTCCACTAAGTCTCTGATTTTTAATTGCAGTAAAGATGATGGGGTTTATGCCACAATTGGATTTTCCCCACACACTCCCCAGATCCCTCCTTCGTCCCAGATACACAAGCACTAATTGTAGTTCTCCCTCCTCCTTCTCCTGTTCCACAAGCACTTTTCTCTTAAACTAGATCACAGTAAGTAGCATTCTTAATTTGTACTTAGCTTAATTTATGGCTTCAGTTTTAAACTGTAAGGAGGACCTGTGGCCTTGAATTTTGTAATTTTCCATCAGTCTGATGATGAAACCTCTCCCTATGGTGTATTCCTGCATTTAGTTGTGTTTCACTTAGGGCCAGTGTTATGACTTCTATATGATAACCTTTTTCCCTTTTAAGCAATCAGAATTCTTTAAAGTGTTTTTCAAGTCTTCTTTAACAAAGCAGATGATTGGTACGTCCTGATGATTTTGTTGGCTCTCTTCTCTGTCTGTCCCTGTTGGACGTCATCTCCGTTGGACACTGTATAACCTCAGGGCTGTTCATCAGCCTGAGACTTTGATTTGCCATCTGGCTGCCACATTTGACTGTGCTTTCTGCACAGTGATGTGGCCTGAGATGCCTTAGAAATGATGGCCTTCTCTGTTGTTGTGCATGGATATCTAATGAGTCATTAAGTGATTAAACCCTTGTGACCAGTGCAGTGGGTTTTATTTATGCACTTTTCTTGGCTTTCATACAAGCTTCTGTGGTATGTTTGCTGCAGTATTTTAGGGGTTTTTTGCAGCCCAGTGGTGTCATCCCTCCATCTCTGGGGTTCTTCCTCTTGGACTTGTGAAGCCAGAAATGGACTGACGTCACACCTGGTGAAGAACTCATCACAGAGCAGTCATCACCTTCCCTCCTGTGTCTTTGTGCACATCAAAGAGCTGCAAGTCCCAGCAAGCAAGGTCCCAGGGAGTGAGGTTTGGTTCAAGGCTCACATACAGCCAAATTGGCAAGTCTGGGTGGTTTTCTTTTGCAAACTGAATCAGGAGTCTGGTCAGACATGGAACTGGAGCAGCCACTGCTCTTAGACTGACTCACCTGGACCCAGCTACTTCTGGGCTTCTTGCTGCTGCCTGGAGGGGCTGGAACAGGAGCTGCCAGGGTAGCCCCTGCTTTCTGAGGATGGAAAATTGGCAGTGAAACCCTGGGAGCTGACATTAGTGCCAGGATCCCCTGTGAGACAGCGACTGCCCTGACTGTAACCATTGGTTATGGCTTTCAGAAATCCTGAACAGCACAAGGGATCAAGAGGTCAAACCCAGGTGTTTATGAGGGCAAAGAGTATGAGAAAAATCAGTGATTTATATAAATAAGTCACTACCTAAGGCATGGGGTGCAGAATTAAGGGATTTTCTAGTTTTATTGTTTGAAAGCAGAATTGATCTTCTCTTCCATTTCTGATGAGTGTAGTCAGTTGAGATGTTACTTATTTATTTTGACGTTGGACACAGGCTGTAATGCTCCCTAGAGACATTCAGCTGTCTCTTGATCTTCTCAGGTTTGGATATTGCTGTCACTGTGGTTTCTGAGTACCTTCCAACCATGTGTTAAGCAATATGACTTAGCATATGTCTCATTTAATGTCTTCTCTGATCCTTCAGGATGTTACTGGTTTGGATATGTTTTGCTAATTAAGCTTTTTTTTTTAAATTTCTCATTTTTAATGAGCTACAGATGTGTCCATTTAAGCCAGTGAAATTTAACAGGGGCCTCAACAATGTCAGTCTTTGCTGTGCATTTGGAGAATTCAAATTCCTAACAGTCAATCCCAAGGGATGCTGAATGTCCACAGCTCCATAACTTCTGAAACAAACAATGGGTGCTTAACTCTCAAATTCAAACTTTACCCCACCCCACAGCCAATTTGCTGAGATGCTTTCATTATACAACATTCATTATATGTAAAGCTCATACTGTTCTGAGGGCTCACTACAGCTCATTGAGATGAAACCAGCTGCGGGTTTTTACCTTTGAAGGACTCCTCGGATGCCTGTTCTGTTCACCAAATCCAGTTGTAAATAGTGCTGTAACGTGGACTGCAGCTTGGTGCTGGGGACAAGGAGCTGTGTTGTGGTCCTCTCTGTGTCTCAGTTCAGCTGTATACTTATGTTGTTTCCTTTACACCATCCAACAGCTTTCAGAATTCAGCTGTTGGAGCTTCTGCAAACAAAACAGGCATAAACTCTGCCCAGCCCAGTGAACAATGTTTTCCCTCAGCCTTCTGTAGTAGAGATTGCAGAGGCTGAAGTTGTGTTTCAACTGCTTGCGTTACAGTGTCAGAATAGATGATATCAGAAGAAAATAATTTCTTCCTGATAAAATTTGCTGCCTCATTGATATGCAGCTTGAAATAGAAGATTACAGGGAGCTGTGCAGGTCTGAGCTCTGTGTTTGAACACGCATGTAGTCAGATGTCTGTGTTGGGAGGCACCGTGAGTGGGTGTAGGTCGCTCCACCTCTTGCTGGCTACTGTGATATGGAGCTTGCACCTTGTTAATTTTGGGAAGATCACTGAGCTGTTGGCTCTCTGGGTTTGTTCTTGCACCAGCTGAGTCTGATCCTTGTTACAGAGTCAACGTCACTGCATGTCTTCTCTCAAAGCACCCTGCTTTGAAAGCAACCTGCACCTGTTCCTCACTGAGGAGATAGGTGGTGCTGGCCCCCAGTCAGCCCCTGAGATTGGGCTGTTCCAGCCAGCAGCAGGGAAGAGGGCTGGGGGATTGAGACATGCTCAGGGAACAGCATGGGCATGCAGGGTGCTGGGATGAAAGCATGGGGATGTTCAGGCAAGGCTGTTCCTCAAGGATTTGCTTGGAGTCATTGAAGGATGAACAATTTGATGGGACACTGTGTGTACAACACTAATGACGGGCAGATGCAATGCAGTGAGGGGGAGCCCGTTTATGTCTTGGTTACATTCAAAGCCATGAGTGTTTTCTCTTGGCTCTGTGGCTGTGTAAACTGAGGTTTCTCTAGAAGCAGCTTAGTTCCAGTCTGTGGTTGGTGCTTACTCACAGGGCACTCCAGGAAGATGCTGAATTTCAGTCAGTTATTTTCCCCCTGGTTTGTGAACTAGATTGGGGTCATCATGTGAAGACCCTGAAGATGACAGCTGATAATCATGTGGAGGGGTCTGGATGGCCACTGGATCTGCACCTGCTGGAGTGCTTCTCTGAGCCCATCAGGTACTGGCATGGAATTCGACTGAAAATGAGCTGTGGGGTGGAGAAGTGCTCTTCACTCTCCTTACAGAAATGAAGCACAGACAAAACTCTGCAGGGGGAGGTTTTATAATTAAATTCCTAAGACTTACTCCTGCTGTCTTCACACGGATTAATTTATGTTTTGAAAATCTCAAATGACTTGCAGCTATTAGGTAGAAATCCCCACCCTGGAGCTCTGACTTGCACCTTTCTGTGTGTATCCTAAGGTGTCTACTTAAATGCAGCAGTACATCAGCTAAACAGACACTACCTGTGGGAATGTCCAGCCACAGGGAGTTCTGCCTTTTGGTCTCTCCAGGGATCTGGGAGGGCTCAGCCTGTGTGGTGGCTCCTTGGTTAAGGCAGAAGTTCTTCTCTGCACCACCTAGAAATGCATTCAGAAACACGTGCCTTGAGAATAGAATGAAAGGGGAAGGAGAGTGATTAATAAGCTTCTACGTGCCTGAGACACCAGCGCTGGCATAAAACTGTCCCAGGAGTGGGAGTAATCCACAGCTCCTCCTCAGGGGCTGTTGGTCCCAGTTTCCCGTGGTCCCATCAGTGTTGTTAACTGTGCATTTCACATCAAGTCATTCACTCCGTGTGCCCTGGATTGCTCTTTTTCCAGCTAGTGGGTTTTAACTGCTCAAACCCAGACACCTCCTGTTTGAGTTGTGTTTGGCTTTTCTGTGTGTGTGCTGGAAGTTGGTTCAGTTTAGCATTGTTAACCATAGATATGCTTTATTTTTTTTCAAAGGATGCCAACCGAAGTATGAACTTCAACTAACTGATTGTTTTTTTCTCTTCCCTTTTGGTTTGGATTTCTGGTTTAGATAAAATAAAAAAATCTCATCTCATATTTAATTGGAACATGTTTTATTTTGGAGAGGTCATGAAGTAGCATTCCCTAATATGCCAACATTGTTATTAGGCAAAATTCCTGTTGCAGGTGCCTTGTTAAGGAGGCCCTTCTTGTCAGAGTAAAGAGCAGTCATGAAAAGTTGTTGGGTTTTACATAAAGTGGCAATATTCACATGCCTGGAGGCTGGCAGAACACAAGGCACAAAGAGCAGTCCAGATTTATTTATGTGTGTGACCGATGGCTTTGTCACAGCCTTGCTATGGCTGAGCTCTTAGGGGGAAATTCTTGCACTCTGCTGCTGTACACAGATCCCAGTGCTGGTAAGTCATGAGGTTTCATCACAAGCCTGATGATAGGGAGCATTTGGTTGCCAAGAGTGGGGCTTTGTGAGAAGTTTGACTCCAATTAAAAACACACAACCTCACACAATAGAAAACAAAACCTCTTCAGGATAAAGAGGAAGAGATAAAAGATACAACCCAAAGCATTAAACTCTGGAAGACATATACAAAAGATATGTATAAACCATACAATGTTTTGATTGTTTGGATTTTTTTTTAGTAATTTCTTTAAGTCTTGTGGTTGGGTGCTTTAGTTGTTTTCAGGGTCTTGAAGGGGTGACTTTTTTTTTTGAAGTTTGGGTTTTTTGGGGGATCAGACTTTCTGAAATACCTGACTATGTGAAAATACCTCTTGGTAGTCTCCGCTGGACTCATTCAAGAAAAACAGCTGAGGAATTAACAGAGCTGAGCAAAAGGTTTCAAGCTGATGGGCTCAGGATTTGGTTCAGGTGCCTTTTGCCTCCTGCCCCTCTCAGGAACGTGGTTTGGAAAAACTGGCAAAAACACTCCCCTATGGCATCTCTTGCTGATTGTCTCTGTTTACTGAGTAGAGAAATTCTCATTATAATCCTTCAGTTTTGATCACTGCAATCAAGTGAGGATAATTTTGAAAAGAAAGAGAAGCATTGTGCACTGCAGAACAAATAATGAGACACTACTAGATGGGAATAATGGATGGTAGAAGAGAGAAGTTTTTGGGAAAAAAAGGATTCAAGAGCTAAGTACATTTAATGAAAGCTATCTTTCAGAACTCTCTGACACAGCCTTAAATAAAAGGCATATGAAGTAAGCAAGAATTTAATTTAAAAGCCCATGGAGAAATTGAGTTGGACTTCAGATTGTGTGCCTAAATGTGACATTCTCCATTCATTCAGACTTCCTTTTATTTCTGTGTGATCTTACCATGAGTGCTGCTGAAGTGGGATCTGCCCACACAGCAGATTGCAGCTTCAGTGCCGAAGGCAGTGTCATCATCCATCCACTTTCTGAGTTTGGTTGGGAGGTGGGGGAATCCCTTCCCTTTTGGGTAGCAGATGTCAGTCTCCTACTCTTCCACAGCTCCCAGAAGTGAGCTCTGCCTGGCTCGTGTGGAGTACAGCATGAAGGAAAGGATCCCTGTGCAAGCACAGGATGATAAATGGGCGTAAGACCTTAAACTCCCTTGAACAGCATTAGCTCTGCTCCCAGGGTAACCAATGCCAGCTCAGCTTTCTCTGTCTCATGTTTTTTGCTCAGTTACAACACCTTTGAAATGAGTGTGTTGGTCAAGAGCAGCCAATGTTTCCATCTTCAGCTGCAGGGTTCCTCTGGCTCTGAGCAGGACTTGGCAGTGTGTGTGTGGCTCAGGTGACCGAGGCCACTGTCCTCACTGAAGCTCAGGAGCAGCTGGCACTGCAGTGCTGGGAGGCTGTCTGAGAGCCTGGAAGCTGGGAAAGGAAGGGCAAGGATTGTTGATGCTGACTAGAGATGCACTGTTGGCCTTTTTCAAGTGCTTTGCTTCACGTTGCTTCCCATGCTGGGCAGCCGGCACCCAAAGGTGCTACTGGAATAGCAGTGGATTCTAAACCAGTGCTGCTTGCTGAGGTCCACGTGCTCTCCTGTGGAAAAGGTTGTACTTTAGGAAGGAGGACAACCTCTGTAAATGAGCAGAGTGAACAGGCTGCAGGCCAGGGTAAATATTGGAGTGCTGGTCACCTGCCTCACGTGCCCTGCCCTGCAGCCTGGCTGGTCCCAGCACTAGGACACTGCCTCCCTCTGGCACCGCGCCTGCAGGTACCTCCTGACACCGCCTCTGGAGCCGGCAGGCCAGGGCAAACTCTGCTGCCAGCAGTCAGTCTGTCCCAGACATCATCCTCCACGGGTCCGTGGGAAGGGCAGGGCCGATGGGAGCAGAGCTGCAGCCTGGGCAGGCAGCAGTGGCCACCAGGACACAGAGGAACGGGAATGTGGCTCAGCACTGTCTGTGCCAGCACCTTTCTCCAGCTGCCTCTGGGCACTGGCGACTGGCAGGGACTTGGTGCCAGGCTGGAGCAGCCCTGGTGTGCTGTGAGTGCCAGGCGGGCAGTCCCATGGCTGGGAAGTGTGACAGGTGGTAGTCCCTGGTTGGCCTGTTGGCAGTGTGGAAACCACTGGCTCGTTGGGTAGTCTCAGCTACCCCAGAGATGGCTGTGTTTGGAAATGAGAGCAGACATGGAGTGCCACGGTGGCCCCACTGACACGTCCAGCTCAGAGCTTGCACCAGAGCTATGAGCTTGTGGGCGCTGCCTCCAACACTGCAAGGGAACAGAGACTTGGGACGTAAGATGTCGCTGTCACAGCTTTCAGAACATTGTGCTGCAGTCCCACATGTTCAGTTTGGTTTTGACCACCCATAAAGGGCTGCCACAGCCTGTGGAGTACAGCATGCTCATGCTCGTGGCTCTTGTGGTGATGGTGGGTGCAAAGGTGCTGGGGTCTCCTCACTGACCCCCACCCAACCCTGCTGGAGAGCTGGGATGCCCCTGGCCCTTCTCATGGCCTGGATCTGGCACTGGGGAGGTTCCTGGAGTGGAGCTGAGCTGAGCTGAGGCACTGCCTGGTTCTGCCTCACCTACGGAGAGCAGGGGTCAATCTGTGCATCCTGGTGCTTCTTCCCAAAGCCAGCCAGCACCATGCCTTCACTGTGTGGTCTGCCAGGAAAAGGTCCCTCCTCAGTGGGAGAAGGGGAGAAAAGGGGGATTGTGCTCGTTTGTGGGATGGACAAATGCCCTTTCCTGATGAAAGGAGCCACGTCCCCACTGCCCACAGTCAGCCTGTGGGAGCACTGGCCAGCACAGGCCTTGAGGGCTCCCCAGTATCCTGTGCCTGCCCTCAGGAAAAACCCCACCATTCCAGTCCTTCAGCAGGGGGAGTGCTCTGCCAGCCCTGCTGTGATTTATAAGCTGCTTTGTGGGTGCAAAATTGCAGATGGCTGCATATTATAACTGCACCAGAAACGGTGTTTTTTTGAATGGCCTCTGGCTGTGGTGCTGAATGGAAAACCCTTAAAAGTACTGTGGGCTAGTTCAAAGAGACAGGGCTGAGCGTGTGGCAGCCAGCGGGACGCTCCTGTGGGACCTCACTGGCCCAGGCAGCTTCCCCTTCCCTCCCAAGGGGCGGCTGCACCTCAGGAGACACACTGGGTGCCCTGCAAAATCAAAAGGGAAAGGCAGAATTCATACCTGCAGGGTTTGGGCTGGGGTTGGGTTTCCCCCCACCCTTGTAACAAATCATGCCCTGAAGTGGTGAGGCCTGGGATAGAATTACCTGTGATCTTAACGACTTGAAGTTTTAAAAATTAAATTCTAGCAGCAATTGATGTGGCAGATGTAGTTTCTTCAAATAAGAGATGATGAAAAGTAAAGAAGGATGAATAGATTATTGTTTTTATTAAAGGTATTACAGAGGAATAAATTCTTCTCATGAACAGGCTTTCTTTGCTTATTCCCATCCTCTCAATAAATCATTGCCACGGTGTCAGTTAATACTGTTTGGGGATCTTGCTCAGGAATGTTTTAGATTGGAAGAAAGAAATTCATATCACAAAACAAACTGTCTCTGCGATCACCATAAGGGTGACTGTAGTTTAGAGAAAGTAAAATATTTACCATCTGATTCACATAATAGGTAAGATAAAGATTGATGCTAAGGTGGGGAGAGTAGCCCGAGGGCACAAGCCACTCCTACCAATACCAGCCGGGATTAATGAACGGCTTTCAGCTCCTACACGCTTTGCTTTGCTTTGTACTTGAAAGTCTTTGCTGCTGTAACTTCAGACTGTAATTAGATTGACTGGAAAACTGAATTATCTGCAAAGAGCTGCTCAGATCACAAATGAGGTGCATGAACTTTATTTGTCCATCCTAAACGTGTGTCACCTTCAACAAGCAGCAAAATGATTCCAGCATTTAATAAAATAAAAGCAAGACGTGTCTTAGGAAGTTGGGCATAAAGACACAGCAGCATTAGTCTAGAGAAGGACAAAGTGTCGTGTCTTCTTCAGCATGACAGTCTTAAATTAATGGTTTTGATAAGAGTACTTGAGTGGCAACATGGCTCAAAGAATAGTGTTTACCTGCCTCAATTGGTGTACTTGCTATGAGGATGGACAGATTTCATTGAGCATTGTTCTTTGAACTGACTTAAGCTGCAGGATCTCTGCTTTCTAGGCTTGTAAGGACTGTTTTGGTGATCATCTCAGTTTCCTTTTAACAAGCCTATTTTTTCATCTTGCCTTCCTTTTTTATTTAATGCTCTCACAGTTTTAGTGCAGTGTGTGATAATGTTGGTAGACAAACGTGGAGGGTCTGAGCAGCCCTAGCTCTGGCACTGTCATTAAAGGCACCTGATGTTGCTGAGCAGCTGGAGAAGATGGACCTGTAATGGGTGTGTTCTGGAAACTGCAGATGTCTCTTAACACTGAACTGTAGTGCTGAGCTCCCACGGGCTCTGGAGAAAGGAATGGAGCTGGAGGTAACTCAACTAAATGTTCTGAGCAGTCCATCTTGCAGACTATGATCCCTAGGGAAGCTTTGCCCACAAGTAATCCAAATTCTGTTTGAAATGAGCTTGAGTCAGCTGCAGAGCTGCAGTCTGCCCTGGCTTTTCTCTCACAGCAAACCAGAGGGGACCACCACCAACCTTTTAAGCCGACACTGCACGTTCCCCGTCCCCTCTGCCAGCACCACAGATAGTGGGAGCGAGTGAGAAATTATTTATTGGAAAAACCCCTCTTTTTGTGGGGTAAGTGGTCAAAGGGGAAGCTGAAAAATAGATTTTCTTCATTGTTTTCTTGTGTGGTGGGGTAGGCTGAGATGCTGATGCTCTGCAGTGTCTGTTTGCCTGCAGCAGTACAATGCCAGCATGGCTGCAGGCTTGGGCTGAGCTCTGACAAGATCTGGCAAATAAGGGCAAGAATTTTACAACTGAATAAAATGTGAAGTCTATAAATTTAACGGGGCTTGCATTTTGAATTACAATGGAATAAATTTTCCTCTTAAAAGGAGAAATTGTCTCACTTGTGACTTTCTGCAGTGTTTTACAAGGTTATGAAGGAAACTTCTGAGCATGTTTTGGCAGTTCACATTCTGTGGTCTCTATTCAGAAGATATTTTTTAATTTTCCTCTACAGTTAAGTTTCTCTTGGGGCATCTCCCCTGGCTACCACTTTGAGTTAAGCACCTAGAAAGTTGGCAGCACAGTTAGAACTTCAAATGCAATTGCAGCAAAGGCTCTTGTTGGGACATACGAGTGTGATCAGATGTGAAACCAACTTTGACTGACTTCTCTTGAGATCTGCTTACCTTCAGTTTCAGTGAGACAAGTTGTTGTCCGAGGAATCCTTTGAAAGTTTCTCTTGCATGTTCAGATGAGGTACCTGCAGGAGGATGAACTGCTTGGTGGCTGGGAGCCTGAGGTTAGCAGACATATCATATGTCACTGTGCTTTTTTTTTTTTTTTTTTTTTTAATAAAACGAGGGTGGAATGCAGGATTGAAATTACCTCATGTGCTTTTAACTTTGAAGTTAATGGGGTTTTTTTGGCTGCCAGGACAAGTGCCCTTTTAATGAGCTAAGCAGTGATGGTACTGGCACACACATGCCCCAGCCAAAGGCTGAGCTCTGTGGAACACGGGGGACACGTGGCCTGTCCTCCCTGATGCAAACCTGGAGCCTGGCCCCTGGGGGAACAGGCATAGCACATTCTGTAGGCACTGCAGGCAGTTGAAGGAGGTGACAATGATGGTTTTCCAGTAAGCACCAATGAGGAGGACAGTGAGTGCTGGGTTTCAGGAGCTGCCACCACTGGTGAGCCTCCCCACAGCACTGAGTTATGAATAACCCCATTCACTCCTGCTGCTTGTGGGCTCGGCATTTCCTATTCTCTTCTGCTCTGAGTTCAAATATCAAAGGTAAACATGAGTTCATGTTACTATTTTACCACAGAAGTGTTATATGGTTATTGAAAAATAATAAGAAATACAAGGGCATAAGGTTCTTTTTAATACCTGGTTTGCTTCAAGGAGGCATCAATTGTTCTCTGAATCTCTCTGGTGAGTCTATGGCAATAGTTTTGGTCAGTATGCTCTTAACACTTCTGTAAATCTGCTAGTCACTGTGCTTGCTAAGCTTTCCCACAGTGCTAGTTTTTAGGGTTTGCTTGATTTATTTCTTTTCTTTTTTTAAATTTTTTTTTCCCCATCTAGCTTGCAAAGTCCCTCCTCTCTGATAAAGCAGAAACAGTGAAACTCTCGTACTGCTCTGGTAATAAATTTTTAGTCTCTTATGAACTGCAGCAAAGTTGAAGGAATTAAAATAAATGTGGAGAGCAAACACGTGTTTTCTCAGGAGGCAGCAGTAATTATGCTGCTCCTTCCTCTAAGTCCAGTGCCATTGGGTACCTATGGAAATACTGGACTATTACAGCTATGGAACATTAAAAGCTGAAAGAGAGGGCTCACCTCAATATCCACATGTTTCTGGCTGGCCTTCAGTCACAAAATCTGCTTCACTTAAAGACACCCCACCTCGTTCTCCACCCTGCTGTAGTAGAAAACCTCAGTCCCTTGCCTAAACACTAGTGCCATTGTGT
Organism: Vidua chalybeata; assembly: GCF_026979565.1. Classification (NCBI taxonomy): domain Eukaryota; kingdom Metazoa; phylum Chordata; class Aves; order Passeriformes; family Viduidae; genus Vidua; species Vidua chalybeata. The sequence goes on from NC_071539.1 coordinate 25,260,924, forward strand.
GGCTTCTTGGGAGAGCACACTGCAAAGAGGAGTAATTGTGCAGAGGCAGAGAAGGGCTAAGCTCAAGTATTAAACTTGTAGAGGAATGCGTTGAGTGCTCCCATCTCCCTACAGCACGTGGCACTGTGAACCCGACCTGTGACTGGGTTTTCCTAACAAAAATTAGTCACTTGAAAGCCTTTCTCATAAACAGCTGAAATAGTTCAGAAGATGTGATGAAAACAGGAAGGAATAATAGTCCATGGGCAAAAAAGGCAAAGACCAAGAACTGAAGGGGAGCCTGTGTACTGGGGAGTGCTGGAAAGAACAGGAAAGGTATGAGGAGAAGAAGAGAAAATGAGGGCAGGACTAAAATGAATGAAAAGGTGGGTAAAAGACAGATGTAGGAAAGGAGAAAAGGGTGTGAGCAGGGAAGTGTAAGAGTAGAACTACAGAAATAAAAGCAGAGAGGTGCGCAGAGCCCTTATCCATATGTTGTACCCTACAAGTGGTGCTGTCCAAGTTACACATTCTCATGAGTCAGACAGGCAGGTTGGTGTTTCCTGCGCTGGTTGACAGTAGTGCCCATGGCTGAGACTTGTTTGGTACTTAGAGCACTGCATTTATGCAGGATAGGTGGGATTTCTCCACTGCAGGATCAAGGACCTGCTCTAGGAAGGGGAATGTTTAAGGACAGTGCTGGGCACCAGGCACCAGATGTGACTGAATAATGAGCAGAGTAAATGCACTTGCCCACAGCAGCTCTCTCCAGGCTGAGGACATACAGCAGGTGTGCAAGTGTATGCAGTGTTGCAGGTTGCAGGAGCTCACTTGTCTCCAAAGGTCAGTCTTTGTTGCTCAAACCCAGCAAAACCAAAAGTAAAGAAAGAATTCAGGCTTTGACTAACACCAGCTTGCTTAGGTGGGGGAAGCTGGTAGTATGGTTTCCAGGTCTTTAAAAAATTGCTTTCTAAATGTTTGTAAAGTGGCAGCATGTAAAAGTCCCAGACCCATACTCCTTATAATGCTCCTTATTGTTTTTTTCCCCCAAGAGGAGGAAAAAACCCAAATGGGGCTGCACAATTCTAGAGCTCATGGACCAATACATTGGGAATGGACTTGTGTACAAAACTCTCCAACGTCTCCAGATGCATTGACCAGTCCCCCGCTCTTCAGTTTGACATAGGCTTATTTTAGGAAAGAAATGTTTGAAAACAAACCAACAAATAACACTATTGTGTAAAAATTCTCTGGAATGAGGGTTTGTTTTTATTTCTGTGGGTATGGAGCTACGGATCAGAGGCAATAATATTCCTTATTATTCAAGATTATTCATTTTGAGAATTTCCCCAGTTCAGCTGTGTTTCTAGTCCTTAAAGGTCACTGCTATTACTTTTCCATGGATTATTATGAGCAAGAAGCTAAGGGCCAATATCGTACATTGGGTTTGTCCGGGACTCTGCCAAATTCATTTCCCATCCTGAACTTGAGTTGCTTTTCTTTGAAGCTTATTGCAAGTCAGGTCACACAGTCCTGTCTCATTTTTCTGATGGGCCAGAATAAATCTCTCCCAGACTGAGAGGTATAATGAGTGCACCCAGCTCGCTCATCACCTCTGCCTGACTGGCTCTGTAATCATACGGGACAGCTGGTCTCCAGTGAATATTGGATATTTGCCTCCTGAGTTCCCAGTGTGTTGATAGTAAAAGTCCACATTTAAAACTGCCCTCTCAAGCTGCATGTCCCATTTCCTGCTGAAGTGCCCTAGTCTCAGGTTTATGAGCCTCTGCTGGGTGTGAGCTGTTTGCTCAGCCAGTGGTTTGGATCAGATTTGGCTGTTTGTGCCAAATACAGAGCATCTGTCTGTGCGTGTGTGTTTGTAGGAAAAGCAGCTCCAAACTGTTGACTGGCACTTCTCTCTCCTGTGTTTGTGGAATGACACGGAGAACTGGGGTCATCTCCAGGTGAGGAGATGTAAAGTGGAGGAAGACCCACCTCACCCTGCACTAACTGGCCTTCACAGTGACTTTTACGGAGGGGTCAGAGAGCAGATGGACAAGGGGAGTACAGACTCCACAGGCTTCAGAGGCAGAACAGCATCCTGAGACCCGCAGGTCATGTTGATGAGGAGCAAGACAGAGCTGTCTTTTCTGCTTCTCTCCATTCCAGCTCTAAGTAGCTGTCTGCTACCACTGCTTTGGCAACACTTTTCTGTTTGTAACATCTCAGTACCACGTTGCCCCAATGCTCAGACTAAGTTTATTTCTGCTTCTTTCCATCATACTTGACTTCCTTATGAGACCTGCTATTCTTTCTCGGCTATTCTTGCCTCCCCTGTGAGCCAGCCCAATTTCCATCTGGGATGTGCTGTAAGAGAGCAGCTCATGGGGTCTTGCCTTTATTGATCACTCTTTCAGCACTGCTTCGGTGAGTTGTGACGTGGGAGCAGAAAACTAACAAGAGGCTGCTCTGATTAGGTGATGCTACTCTGAGCAGGGGTGAGCTGGTGAAGATACATGCTACCACTCTGGCTCTATTTCTGCCTTGAATAAATAGTACAGGGGCAGTTCACTGACAACTATTTTGTATTGTACTATGTGATTAACTGCAAACCACTCTGCTTGCCTCTGCCCCTATTTATATAGAGCAAAGCAAACTGCTAAGAGCACTCTTTGATTATTATGGTTCTGAAAGTGAGTGTGTGAGGGAGTGCTACATCTTGTAACTGCTGGCTTTTAGGTACCACCATGCTTTTGTCATCAGACTCACTGACAGGCACGGCTTTAGTTAAAGCCTTCCTGCCATGACAGCTCTTAGCTCTGTGCCTTGGAGAGGGAATATTCTTCAGTCATCAGCACAATCCTGCTGTCATGCTGAGGAGCAGCAAGCCTACCACACAGCTGAAACTCGAGGAACTAGGCTTAGTTCCTGGCAAAATGCTTCAAAAGAGAATATGAATATATATATATATGTGTGTGTGTGTGTGTGTGTGTGTGTGTGTGTGTGTGTGTGTATGCATTGCATCACTTGAATACAAACGTGCTGCTTGTGTTCAGGCACTGCAGTCTCTGGTTTGAATCAGAACCAGACTGCTGGTGCCCACAAGCTTTGCAGTAGAAAGGCAGTTCATCTGTGCCCAGTATGTGCTCTGATTTATGGACCCCACTCCAGTTCCTAGCAGCCAGCCTCCCACATCACACAAGTGCCCAGCTGGAGGTGTTACTGGGAGCCTCACATGGGAATTCTGGGAATGGAAGAAGCTGGAAACTCAGAAGCTTCTGGGCATCAGAAGCAGACCCTTTGGATCAGGGTTAAAGCAGAGCATTGCAGAGAGTTCTGAATTGACACTGGCTATGGTTTTTGTGTCCTAGGTATCAGTAACATTGCTGCTAACATGCTGCCAGTACAGATTTAAGGAGAAAATATTTTCTAAAGCAGTGACTAACATGTCAAATTTCAGTATTCAAAAACTTTATTGTATGCCTTATATCATTCATCTCTGCTGCACTTTTCTCAAGCAGGGCTCTTGCCAGTCCTGGGTAACCTGAGTCAGGCTCCCATCTGGAGGCCCTTCCTGTGCCTACCCCTGGGAGGTGAGAGGGGAGATCAAGTTTTGTGTTCCCCCTTGGGCTGGATCCTAGAGACTCTGCAGCAGGTTCTGAGTGCCAGCTCATTCCAAGAGAGGGGCCACTGAACTCAAACTCATTTTATCAGTCTCTCTGTGGAGTGTTTGACAGTCAAAAATGAGTTGTTTGGCCTTTCTCTCCTTTTGTAAATTCCTTTATGGTCAGCTTCTCCATGTTGGGTAGCCAGCCTTATTTTGCAGACATGCATACAGCAAATAGCCCTGCTCTAATTACAGTGCTGTGGCTTCTCCTCAGGAGCTGGGGCTTGGTGCTCCCAGACTCCCAGCAGTGAGGAGCTGGGGCACAGGGACAATCCTTTAGTGCAGTGGGACTTAGTGCAGAAAGTGTCCATGATGCCACACAGAGAGTGGAGGAGAAGCAGCCCAGCCCTTTCCACTTCATCTTTTCATCGTCAGCAAAACTAATTCCAGACCCCCAACAGAAAAGTCTCAAGCCTTTGTTCAACATTCCCTTTTACTATTTTTTTTAAAGCAAATATTAAGAAATGTGCAGGCACCCACACATGCACAGAGTTAGATTTCAAGTCCTAACAGGAAATGTGTAATCTGCTTGAAGATTAAAGTGCCAAGTGCTTCTCTTAAGATTTGGAACCTGACACGGATGTGATTATGAATTAGAGATTGCTTTGTGGTATCAGTGAGGGGAAAAAATGAATGGGAAAATAGAAGGGTACAGACTTGTTGAGTTCTGCAACCATCTTCAAACAGATATGGGGAGCCTGGAGGTTTTGGATATTAGGGGATATGTGGAAGTTAAGCCAGAGTGTTACAAGAATATATTTTCACTTTTGTTAAGCTTCTGTGATAGGAGAAAAATACTAATTTTTGACGAAATGTTGCAGAGTAGATGTCTGAACATGTGTCCTCAAAACTGAAGGTTAAAGGTGTACTTTGTAAGTCTTCAGAGAGAAATTCCTTAGTGCTGTATCTTGGTGGGAAAAATGAATCATCCCTGCTCTCAGAGCAGGAGTAGCAAGAGAAGAAATCTACATCCTGCTACAGGCAGAACTGCTGCTTTTTGAGGAACAGAGCACAGCACCTGCCAGATTATCCAAAGTTTACTCCTACTGCCAGAAGACATTAAAAATAAACATTGTCAAAAAGCACTCCAGCAGAGTAAAAGTTTTGTACCTGGCTTACAAAACTGGAAGCAAAGAAGGAAAGAGGAAAGACAGCAGATTAAGGTGCTCTGCATGGTGACAGCTCTGCTCATCACTCCTGGATGCTGATCCCCAGTGCTGGACGTTTGCCCAGTACAGCTGGAACTCGTGTTCTGCCTCTGAATGTGCCTTCCCAGAGAGAGCAGCTCTCTGAGCTTACTAAGGGTGTTTCCTATAGTTTAGGAAGTGTACAAATACCTTAAAATTAACCCATTTAACTTTTCTCCCATTCTATTAGAATAATGGAAAAAGTGTTTGGCTTTACAGTTCAGAAAAAACGAAGGGGTAGTTGGCTTTTCTGAGACCAAAGGTAACTTCAGTCTCCAGAGTGATACCCCTGCTTTTCCTGTTGTAGCTGGGCCATCAGTGCTCATCTGAAGTCCATCTTTGCCAGGCTGCACTTCAGCCTGTGACATGTATTAATAATGTTACAGAATCCTTGAAGGGTTGAGGTTGGAAGGAATCTCTGGAGGTGTCTCCTCCAGGCACACTTCTCAAGCAGGAACATCTTGGGTGTTTAGACAGCACCTCCTGTGTTTGGGTTTGTGCCCATTGCCTCCTGTGCTCTCCCTGGGTGCACTGAGAAGATCCTGGTTCCATCTGCTTTGCACCCTTCCCTCGGGTGTTTGCACACACTGGTGAGAACCCCCAGACCTCCTTTCCTCCAGCACTGGAGCCGTGAGACTGCACCTTCCTTCCTGCCATGGCAGGGCCTTGAGTGCGCTTGATCTTCTTACTAATCAAGATTATACACATATAAATATATATTCATATATTTTATATTTATATTTATATTATAATGTACTGTATAATAATATAATATATTATCTATATTTATATTATGTATTGTTTATATATAAATATAGGATTTAAAAAAAATATCTATATATTTATATTTATCCAGATACATGATCTGGATAAACTGGACAAAAACCTACTGTGATGCTTAATTCTGTCACATGGGAGAAGAGCCACAGAAAGGGAAGAAAAAGCCCTCCTGTGTTTTTAGGATGAATTCAAGCCTGGTCAGGAAAGCTTGGGACTGAAAGAAGCTTTGAGTGTGTTGATGCTACACCAGAGGCAGCTGTGGGTGCCGGGGCAGTGCTCTCCCTCTCAGCCAGGAGGTGTTTAGGTTTGCAGAAGCCCTGTTCTGCTGATCACTTGTCTTCACTGTGGCACCTGCCCATCCCCTCGGGGCTGTCTGGGCACACAGTTGGTGTGGCTACCACGGACACAGGCCCATGTGAGCAGCTCCACAGGTACACCCTGCCCCTCCACAGCTGCCTTATCAGAGCCCCTGGCATTTTATCTCCTGGCACATGGAGCGCCCGTGCGGTATTGGGACGGCTTCGTCCCTGAGCGCTCTCGGGCTGTTCCCTGAACAAAGGGCACCAGGCTGGGCTCTCCCTGCTCAGCTGATGCCTTAGGATTTAGCTTGTATATTTTTCATATATCTGTAATCCTGCAGCTCTTTAGTGTATAACTCTGAACTCCACACACAGTGTGAGCTGCTGCTTTCCCATTTTGGTCAGACACAATAATTCCTCTCCAGGCCTGGCAGTCAAGGACACCTCACTGACTCAGCCCCAGACATGGAAACAAAATTGAGTTGGGGGAGTAAACTGGGGGTAAATGACTTCATTACCTGAAGCTGTAATTGGAAGATTAACCCCCAATATGCAAATCACCAAATTTATAAAAGTGTGAAAACCCGTCACCCGTGGTCCATTGTGGGTATAGCCCCTGGGGGGCTTTGTCTGCTCTAAATGTACCTGAAGGCCCTTCAATAAATATAACTGCTTTTTATTCCCTTAATTTTGTCTGGCCTCTGTTTTTAGGTAGTCCTGAAAAGGCATCACAGCCTCGCTGGACATTTCAGCAGGAACGTGGCCAGGCAGGAGCAAGGGTTTTGTGCAGGCTGCCCCATGGGGCAGCAGCACCAAGGGGGAAAAACTGACAACAACTGACTGCTGCCTCCCTGCCAGGCAGTGCCCACTGGCAGAGCAGAGCTGCTCTCTCCTCTGGGGTACCTTTGGAAAATAAATGTTGTTACCACATCAGGCATAAGCAGAAAGGAGGTATCTCATCATTAATTCTGCTGGTTACCAGGCTCCCTAAGAGTTCTCCTTCTCTCTTCCGTGCATAGCATCTGATCTCTGTATTCCCAGTCTGCCCTTCCATGGGGGGTTTCTGGGACTGCCTGGAACAATGGGCTGAGAATGGATAAGCTGTCAGTGGGTGAGGTATGAGGGTACTGCAGTAGTGCAGAACCACTTACTTGGAGAGCTTCTACCTTCGCAGTTATTTCAGAAAATAATTTCCAAATAGCCAAGAATTTACAATACTGCTTGTTTCTTTTCTTTTGGCTTTCTAAATCTGAACACTTGTGCAAGCCTTAAGCCCTCTTTCTCTGGGTTTGCTGGCAGTACTGTTCTGGGCTATGAGGACAAATTGACCACTAATTTTAGGAATTGGAAGAGTTTCAATTAAAAAAAAAAGATAAAAACAAAACCAAAAACAAGCAAAAAAAATTGCACCAAAAAAAAAAGTTAAGAGAATTAGGATATCTGTTTCTGAAAGAGCAAATGATGGAAGGGTGCAGGACAGTTTCTCTTCATATCTCAAAAGCATTAAGATTGTCTGTACATCTGCAAGGAAGGAGTCACAGAAATAGCATTTAACCAAGGGACTTGGTTCTCAGGCAGGAAGGGCACGCAAGTTTTGGCACTGGTGCTGCTTAGGCAGGGCAGGCAGAGAACTGCATGGTGGCTGTTGGCAGCAGCAGGACACCAGCCCATGCCAGAGCTGGGGAGCGAGGGGGTGCTCCCTCACATCCCTCTGGGCAGGGGGCTCCTTTGGCCACAGGAATTTCCCCTTGTGGTGGCACTGGGCTCAGCGTGGCACAGAACTGTCTCCTTGTTATGGCAAGAGCAGCCCCCAGATAAGTGCATGTCCCTGAATTAATTTTCCAGAGCAGTTTGTCCACCGAACTTCACTTAGGGACCTTCTTTCCCTTAGGGTGTCCACACTGCCTTACTTTATTTAGCACTTCTGGTTTTTGCCTTTCCTTGTAGCCCCATTGTGTTCTTGTGCACTTCCAGCCAGCCTTGCCTGTAACCTGGAGCAATCCCAAGCAGCACCAGGCAGAGGTGGCTGTGGACCACATTTGGCATGGGTATGATCCATTGCAGGTTCACTGGGACCATTTGTGGCCAAGCTAATGCCTCCCTCCCTTGCTGATGGATCACCTGGAGATGGGCTGGCAGTGGGCAGGAAGCCTGGTAGGAGCAAACACCTTCCATGGTCCCCAGAGGCCTGAAGCCTATCTCTGTTGCACTGCCTGGCTCAGGACATGAGGATGTCCTGAGCCATGTCACCACCACCACAACCTCACAGGGTGCCAGGGGACATCCAGCTGCTGACTGTCCTCTCCTCCCACTGCCCTTTGGCATCACATGTGGGAAAAACAAACTTTCTCACTGCTTCAAACTGGTGAGTGATGTGCCTGTTATTGCAGCAGTTCCCATCCCCTGGGATCTTCCACTATTTGTTCTCATAAGGGTAGGATGAACCCAGTCAGCCCCAATAATAGAAATGTCAGAGGCTGCCGAAGATTTGCTGAGATAAATGCTTATTGGAATTTCAACATGGCAGGAAGCATCAATTTTAATAGTAATTTCCTTTGTGGAAGAGGTCCTTGATTTTTTTCTTATTCAGGTACAATTTTATACCATCTAGGCTTCTTTATAGCAAGAGTTTGAAAAGTAGAACTTTAAAGAAATTATAATAAAAAACTTTATCAATATTACAACATGCCAATGTAAGTTTGCTGAAGCTGAGCTCCAAGGCAGTGTTGGAGCTGCTATCATGACTGGGTTTTTTCCATTTCTGTTTTCAGTTTGTGAGAGTATTTATTTACAGAAGCAGCAGCATAAATAATTACTGGAATTTGCAGAAAACGTATAAGTAAAACAAGAAATGTGTCACACTTCAGGCTTTTCTACCATGATTATATATGTGAGAACTGGTGTATTAAAATAGTTTTTACTGTTGTAAGCTTGCAATGTTTGTTCTTCACTTAGATACCCATTGCGAGAGCACCTGATTAAAGCAGGTGGCTTCTTGGATTTTTTTAATATTTCTTTCTTATGGTGTGGTTTGTTTGGGTTTGTTTTTAAGAGACAGACTCTGTTCAGAAATATAAATCCTAATATCACAGCTTCCTTGCTGCAAAATAAGCACTTGTTATTTTATCACCTTACATGTTTGGAAAGCAAGCACACAAAGTTTTGATGGTAATTTGTGATGTTGGGGCAACTGGAGAAGCAGACAAGGAGGCAGAATATCTGCCAGAGTGGAAAAAACCTATAAAGATGAAAGAGAACTGATCTCCCTGGACTGGTACGTACTAGTAAGTTTGGCTTAGGGCCAAAGATCCTATCAAAGTATCACACTTCAGGACTAAACCTACAAGAGAGATGTTTAGGATGGCTCTATCAGCTTTCACTGGATTATTTTTAGGGACTTCTATCCTGATGGAGAGAGGCTCAGGAGTTCCTCCTGTAAGTAAGTTTAAATTTAAATTTGAATTTAATTAAACAGCTGCAGCACAGACCCACAGCACGTGCTGTGTGATGCAGTGTGAACACCCAGCTGTGGAGTCTTTGTGGATCCTTCTCGATTCCTGGGAGGACTGAAAAAAAGCAGGATCAGTTTGGAATCTTCTCTTCCGCATGCTGAATCTCCTGCTTGCTTTTATTGCGTGGTTTCAGGGGCTGTGGTGTCCCTGATGTACAGGGAATCTATGGTGGCAGCATCGTCATGCTTGTGTTTGCATTGAATCTCAGGGAGCTGGGTGCAATCTGTGCCCAGTGATGACAGCATTTCAGTGGCACCCTTGCTGCACTGCCAGGATGCTCTCACTGCCCCTCTGTGTGGATGTGGTTTCCAGCTGCTATGGGATATACATCCCCATCTGTGCTGGTGATTCACCTGCCCGTGGCTGGGGGCCCGGGAGGTTCTGCCCTGTTTGGAGAGCTCACTGCCTGCCTTGGCTTTGTCCTTGGAAGAACAGCAAACCCCCAGGAGCTGCTGCTGCTTTCCCAGCCTGGTGTGGGGGTGTTCACATCAAATCCCTGGCCTCCTGTGCTGCCACTGCCACCCCCGAGGTGTCCATGTCCATGGGCAAGGCCCATGTCACTGTTCCCTCCCTGCTGATCCAGCCCAGCGTGCCCGCAGAGGGCACCTCAGCATTTGTGCCACAGCCTGAACGAGGCTGAGTTCTTCTGTGCTTTGCCACCCAGTTCAGGCACCCCCTTGGATGAGAAGGTTAAGTTGCAGCACCAAAGGACTGATTTTTCAGAGCCACACCAGGGAGACATGCTAGTGGCTTGGTTGGGGATTTTCCTGCACGTCTCTCCACACAAGCACACCTTAATCAAGTACTCACTTGAACATAAGAAGTGCTTTTGTTAAGAGGGCTGGCATTTCAGAGATGCCCTTTGCTTAATTCCAGTTGTCTGCTTAATTAGACATTGGAGAGTGCCGTTAATTGATTGATGAACAATTAAAACAGCTTCAGCTTCTCTCCTGACTAAGATGCATTCGGCAACTAACCCTTCTTGTCTTCCCCTCTGGGAATTTGCTCTGTGTTGGGTAGCTGTTACCTTGCCTGTTTTGGTCTGTAGCTCTAGAAACACACAACACAAACACTTTAGAGAGGTCTCTAAATAAACACACATTAAGGTTCTGGGCTTATCGTGCAGTCAGAGCCACAGCTACACTCTGGGAAAAAGAAAGCTGGAATGGGGAAAAGTAGAAGCTGCAGAAGGCCGGGATTTCTTTCCTAGGATCTTGCATTTGCACTTCCACATTATATTTTAAAGTTAGACTGAGGGTCATGGGACATTGTGACAGTCATGCCAACTATAAATTACCCTTTATCAAAACAGGAAAAAAAATTGGAGTGAGCATGTATTAATTAACTCTGGCCCAGGCTATCTGTGACCGCCAGCCTCACCCCAATTTCTGTTGCTGGGCATGTTGTAATAACCTTTTTTCATTTAATATTTAGAATCCCCGAGGGGGTTGGCAATTTGGAGACATTTAGCAGACGAAGGGGTGGCATTAAAGAAAACGTCTCGCAGGGCAGCATGCGCAGTGCGATGCCTGTTCTGCTGCTGCCTCGGAGCGGCCCCGGCACGGGCTGCAGGGCCAGCAGCGTGTGCGGGCAGGCTGTGCCTGCCTGTCCCAGGAGGAGCACAGGGATCTGAGTACCCCAGGCAACACAAGGGAAAAAAAATATCAATTAAAATTAAGATTAGATAACAGAGAGAGCAGCTGCTCTGAAGTGTGCTCTTCACAGCAGCCTTGGGGGCATTTATTCCTTCTTTCTCCCACACAGCTTTGTAACAGTGCCCTTTGCTGTGAAGCAAACCCAGCTGGAAGGCTTATGGTGGTTTTCTGGAGGAAGCAGTGGGCTCCTTGCCAAGCTGTGAGGAGCCTCTCCACTACTTTGGGTCCTTCCTGCTCGCACTTGTAGCTCCAACCTGGAGCTGCCACATCCCAGCCTGCAGGGATGAACTGGAGGTGCCCCACGTCAGAAGCGGGGCTCCCACACGAGCACCATGTCCTGCAGGAGCACATGGGGCGGGAGAAACCACATCCCTCCCTTGGCCTCGTTTCTGCTCAGCACCCCTTGGTGGTGCATCTTACTTCCAGCAGAAGCACTGCCTACCTAGCGGGCAGGCGATGTGTACGTACTCCTTCACGGTCCCCCCTGTGTGCAAGCCTCAGGTTTGCAGCAGCTTCTGCTGTAGTGGTTTAAGGCCAAAGGAGCAGATGTCCTGTGTGCTCATTGCTGTGCCATGGTGTGGACAGAGCAGTGACTGGTGAATGTGGGCAAACACAGGCTTGGGCAAGCACAACACACGTTTCTTGGAGAAAGCTTGGTAGAGCTCTTCTTTCTCACAGAAGAGCAGCAGACACAGCTGAAGGGCTGCACTGGGGTTGGGAGAAGGGGCAGTTTTCTTCCTTGTGGCTCTGCATATTTTCATCCCTCTGTGTTTCATATGGAAACAGCATTTGCAATTTTCCACAAAGCTTTGCTTCTGTAAGCCAGCATGTCTCTCTGGCTGGCTCCCCAGCAGATTAGAGGTCCTTCCATCTCTGACAGCAGTGTGAGACTAAGTGAGCTGTTTGTTCTCCTTTTTCCAGCAGGGAAAACAGTCAGCCACTGTTTGTGTTACTGCCTTTATCTTGGGCTCTGAGCAGATTCCCTGTGCTCTCCTGCTGCAGGAGACGCCGCATGGAGCAGCTGTCAGTTTGGGAATAGCTGTTAGCTTTGGACAGAGCTTGTGGGTGGTTAGAAAATCATCTCCTCTGGCTTCTGCTGTGATACCGTGGCTTCAGGGCCAGCGATCCTGCTCCCTGAACCTGTTAAGTTTTGGGTTATGTTTTTTTTTCTACAGTGGTTCTTAACAATATGGTAAACCTGCCTATGTGCTAGTAAAAGGAAACATGACTCATAGGAGACTTGATTAAAACATTAAGCAAGATCAGAATATATTTTAATGAATTTCCTTGTTCTCCCAAATGTGATTTAAGTTGCTTTTAAGTGAAAAATAAATATATCTGCCATGCTAGGGAAAAAACTCTTGAAATATCACAATGTTCTTGTTAAAGAGAGGAAGAACATGCTCTCAGTGGTCAAAGGTGTGGTGTTACAGTCTGAGTTTGTCTCTGTGAAAGGTAAGAAGAGCTGCCATTTAAAGGTGTTAATTTAAGAACACCATGGAAGAAGATAAGACAATAAAGCTGCTGTCTCTCCACCTTTTCTGGATACTGGGAGCTGGCAGGGGCAGAGCACTGCACACATGCTGGCTAATGATGCTTTGAATGCCTCCCTGGCTGCTTTGATTCCCTCCTGGCAGCCTCCAGGAGCTTCACCAGGGGCTTGCTCAGCAGCGTGCTATGAGGTTAGCTACACTGGGTGCCTTGCCATGCAGGAGGTGGGAGAACTCATGTGAATGTGGCACTGCCTGTTTGTCAGTGAGATAATATAGTTCATGCTTGAAGTATTGCTCATCCATAGGGCTTACAAAATGGTTCATTTTTTCGGTAACGTTTCAGAAAGTCTGAAGTTGGATGTGGAACCTGGTTTTAATGAGCAATACTTTCCACTTCTTCCTGCCAGGTAACTCCACCACAGACACAGCCATAGCATCGTTACCTGATTTTCTTTCTTGTTCCTGGTTTTGTAAGGCCATCTTCCAGGCTGAAGGAGTACTGGTTTGTGGGAGGCTGGAAGCACTCAAGCTGGGAGTGATGCAGGCTGACGTAATGCCAAGCCAAATGAACAGTCTCCTAAAGGACTGATGGATATTTGTATTATTCAAAATATCCTATCAGAATTCCCTTCTCACAGTACTGATATGATTGTAAAACAGTTAAAGCATATTTCAGCTTTATGTCAAGTCTTGAGGATCTTGTTTTTTCAAGCACAGTTTTCTGATATCTCCAGTATTGTTTTCCCAGAGGGGTGAGTAAAATTGTCACCATTGCTGCTGGCTTTAACACAGTGAGGCCAGGGTTTGAGTCTGGGAGGATAAGCAAAGTCAAAAGTTCAAAATCTAGTTCCTATATGACTTGAAGCCATTCTTAACATTGCACTTGGAAAAGCTTGCAGCAGCCTTGACATAATGAGTATATAGAAATCTTCCAACAGAAAAACCCAAATATGGCTCGTTCAACCTAAACTGAGGTATTTTTCTCAATTTCAGAAGGGCAGCTCAACAGCTTCCAGAAATCTGTACACCCTTTGGTATGACTCTGATTTTAGAATTTTGCACTCAAAAACCTTCACTGTTCATTTCTGAAGCTCTGAGGACCCTGCAGAGGACTGCCCTTGGGGAATTAACTTTGTGTTAACTACTTTGTGTTAACTACCGGAATCTTCTGTTTGCTGTTTCCATGTGTGCAATGACACATGCTCATGCTGGAACCCCATTTCAGTGTCTGGATTTCCAGAATCTCCTGAGACACGGAGGGCTTCCTGTTGGTCCAAAACTGCTGTGGGAACGGCCCTTCCTGTAGCCCTTGAGTACAGTCCCCTGAGATGTGTCCAGCCATATGAATGGCTTTAATGTGTAATTCATGCTGTCAAAATAAATCATCTCATTCAGACGAACAGTGCTGGAGCCAGTTTTGAAGGAACTTGAGAGCTTCCCAGACAGACAGATTTCCCCCTAAGTTCCATGGAGTTTTGCAGGCAGGGTGCTTGGTGAGGTGCTGAGCGAGCAGATGTCCTGCGGGGAGGTGATAGCTTGCTTCTAGCATGAGATTTTCCTTTTCTGCAAAAGGAAGGGGTATCGATCTGGTACCACCTTTCTCTGTCAACAGACAGTTTTCAGTGCCCTTCTAGGAAGATCACAGCTATCACAGAGTATATAATTTTCATCTAATTATGTGATGCCACTTTGTACCACAGTGGAGAGCTCAGTAGTTGGCTTTCAACAAGCTCAAGTTGCAGCCCGTAGTAGTGCAGCAGCAGTAGTGCTAACAGAGTCAGCAAGGGCTACTTTGGAACAGTTTTATTTATTTGGGTTTTATAAAGTGGCTTATGCAAAAGTAAGGAACAGTTTTACAAAGCAGTTGTCGTAGACTAAATACCAGATTCCCCAAACATCTGTTGCAAAAGCCCTGTTAAATTCTCATTCCATTCCATGGGGAAAGCCTGAGAAAAAAACAAGCAGACCTTTCAGAACGAGCTAAAGCAAATTAGTTGCAGACTAAGGAGGAAGGGAGTTGAGGTTCCCAGGAACATGTATTCTCATTTTTGCTACGGTGAGCTGTTAGCTGGAAAATTCCAGCTGCCACAGACAGGATTGGACAGAAGACAAGTCTATTAAGGGCATGCATCTTCCAGAAGCAAATAATTTAGGTGACCTGTATGTAGACAGGCAGTGTGTAATTTGCTGGGACAGACACCTGCCCTCACACATGTTCCAGGTGAAGATGAGGTGGCCAGCTGTGTACAGGTGTGGGTGCAGAGGTTCTGGAAAGGTGTTTGGGCTGCTTAGGGCAGAGCTCAGCCCTGTGCATCTCTGGTTTATGCGGGCATGGGCCCTTTGCTTGCAGTTTGGCTGCACACTTGAATCAGTGGCCCTCGTCCAGCCTTTTAATGATTGTACTTGTTTTGTCTTTCCTTAATTTTCTGAGGATATAGCAATAAAACCAACTGTTACTTGAATTCAGATGGACACACAGTATGTGCAGAGAGTGCCAAGTGCAGGCTGGGGGTGCAGCCCAGCCAACTGCTGTGGAGACGTGTTGCATCTAAATGTTCTAAAACACCTCCTTTTTTAACCTGTAGGTCCTAGAGTAATTTTTGGAATTTAATAAATAGCATTAGTCTGGTAAACTGGTCCAGAGAGTTCCTTTCTCCAGCTTCCAGCTTTTAATCATAGTCTGTTTTCACATTAATAACAGAGCGAGTTATGTAAGTAATTTCACTAATATTAGCCCCAGGCTCCTCACTGCTGAGAGTTTTGTGGTACAGAGCTATTCTCTGAATCCCAAAGCTATGTATAATTGTACAATACACAATTCAGCTTACCATATGCACTTCATATAATTGAGAAAATTTACTTAATTTTATCCACTATTATACCCAGCTTTAAATGAGAAATGAAACTAATTAATACAATGGCCAATTCCTCCTGCCTGTAATAAATCCTGTTTGTATTTTGTTGGTATCAAGCAGGGTTCATTTTATTATGGAACAATAAATATGTCTGAGCATCCAGCCATTTGTCAGTGCAATCAAGGATAGACATAATTAAAAGGTAGAGCTGATTGACCAAATGAAGTTAAAAACTCAAACAAACACACATTCATATCTTCTCAGAAATCTCTGGTAGGTGTCAAGTCATGCCCACATCTTGGAAGGGAGAGGTTGGTAGTTGCACAGCAGCCTGTGTATGGCTCATGTCCAGTGCTCATCTTGACAAGCATTTACATCTCTCATAACTTTCTGGCTTTGTTGTTTTTATATCTTTCATTATTTTGATACTGCAGAATGTCCTCCTAAGCAGAAGTGTAGCCAAAAGGAAGAATGAGTGTGATCACGGACTTAGGATTCAACAGATGAAGCTCCTGTTGATATCAGTCTTTGTCAGATCATGCCAACTGTTCTCCCTGCCAAAAGTCACTGCAATCCATTGACACAAGGAGAGCAAAGTGTTAGGTTTCCCTTGACCCTTTGAGGTTGTAAGGTGTAGAGTTATGTCAGTGTTCAGTCACTGGGATCTCGAAGTAACTCCTGTATGGCCGGGAAACCAGTTGAGAGCAAAATAAACGTGGTTCTTCAAATGTTCTCTGCTTTTGACCCTCCTTTGGAGAACCATCAGCACACGATGCTGTTGTTGCCCTGTGGATCACACAGACCTCCTGGAGATTCCTGTACAACACCTTCTGTCTCAAACAGCTGCTCAGATCAACATCTGGCTTTGCCCCAGACCATTTCTGCAGTTTGGTGGAAGAAAGTGGAGTTTGTCACATGGGCTGCATGTGGGTCACATCCCACTTTGCCTGCAGCAAACAGAACAATTTCCTTGTGGGACCTTTCTCTGTAAGGCTGGTCCACATTCCTGGGGGACTGCACGATGGATCATCATCTTTTCCACATCTCCCTGCGTGCGAGAGAGCTGGTGCCTGCACTGTGCTGAGCCCAGCTCTCCCTTCTTTCTCCCTTTGTGGACACTGGGCAGGTGTGAGAGAGCAGATGTGCCAGAATCTTCACTTCTGGTTTATGTGAATCTCTTGTGTCCTCATGACAAACATTGCACCTCTGGGTGGGTGCATGAGTGATGGATGCTTGCAGTTCTTATTGCTTAATTGTCACACTGCGACAGGAAATAACTCACAGAAGCAGGCTAGATGTAAAAGGAAAGAAAAAGAACCCAAAAAAGCCAACTTTATTTTCTGATTCCAGTATATATACAATAGCAAAAATGACAGTGGATTGGAGGGTGAAACTGCCACCTCTCCAACCACACTGGTCAAACCAACAGTCCATCAATTCTCTCCACCCACAAAGAAGAATGCAAAACAATCATTATTTACATGAACATGCATGAGAAAACTCTGTTGAAATATATAGATATCAGAAGGCATAGGAACTTTTAGAAGAACTTTAAAACTCTCAAAAGAACAGGACAACACTTAATTAAACAATTTCATTAAGATATTAGTCAAAATACTTGCCAGCGTTTACCTGCAGTGCATGGGGAGCTGTTTCAGACTGCTGGGATGAACAATGCAGTCGCTTTTCTGGTAACTGTAAGCAAATAAAAAGGGTGGTTGTTTATGGTCTTAAACGTTTTCCCCAATAAATTAATTTAGTGCATTTCATTAACTCTGACCAGTTACCAAGTGGGCACTGGGAATCTTTTCTGCCCAATCTGCTTTTATTTTGCATGTCATGTGAATTTACCTCTCAGTTAGGAACTGGTGTAACAAGATAGTGGAAGTAATATCTTTGGCTGAAATATGTTCAGAACAGGTTCACTGTTAAGAAAACCCTAAAGTAATTCAGTGCTTGTTATTAAAGCAATAAAAAGCTTAAACAAGATTTCAAGTCTCTATTTGACCTTTAATTTAATTCAGCAAAGCAGAGCTGAATTAGCATCATACATCGAAACAGATTTTGATTTCCAGAATGATGTGTGAGCTTTGATATCATTCTCCAGTTTTGCAAACTATATTGTAGAAATGAGAAATGCGGGGTTTTTGTCCAGTATGCCTGTTTGTAGAGTAAATGTTAATGACATATTTTCTCCTCTTTTGTGCGCTTTTACATGTGAGTGCTAGAGCTGATCCCTTGCTCCATGACTGTACTCTCTTGGAATATAAATGAGAATTTATAACAGAGTTTAACTCTTCCAAATGGTTGTGGGGTCAGAGGTGAGTGCTGCTTTATGGTAGGGTCTCAAGCACAGAATGTGATGTTTTAGTCTGGGTAGGAGAGTTTGTGGTATGAGCTTCCTGTGGTAACACAGTTTTTAGGAGGAAAATGATTTTGTGCATCCTGGGTGGCTCTAAACAAGAAAAAGAGTTTTGTTGAACAGTGCCTACGTGGCTGGCTTAAATCTTTGGTACCTCAATAAGTCCTTTAAAATACCTGACATTTGGAGCAATGATGCATGCCATGAAGAGCATTCTCCATGCAGGACAGACTCATCAGAGGTGATCTCAGCAGGTCCAAGGGGAGCTGCAGGAAGGTCCAGAGTAACTTCTTTCTTCTGAATTCATCAAGGCAGCCTCAAGGCAGGTATAAAGCTTGCACCAGTAAATGGAGTACAGCTCAGTCTCAGCCTTGTGGTGCACAGATCCAGGAGGTCATGAGAGGGTTTCTCTGCACTGGACTTCCTCTGCTGCAGAAAAACAGTTTCCACAGAGCTAAAGTGCATGGGACAAAGTGTTACTGGTTACGGGATCCATATGTCTCTTGGCATGTTTGTGCATGCCGGGAGATTGAGTGTATTTTCCTTCTTTTTCTCCCACTTTTTTCTGTTGTTTAGTGGATAGAGGAAGGGCTTTGTTACACTTCTGAAGCCAACTTGTGTCACAATCATGCACAAAGAAAACATTTGCACTTTGTCACTCACACGTGTGTGATTGCTCTTTGTTCACTCACAGGCAGTTCTTTAGGTAGGAAGCCTCAGGAAGGTTTTTTAACATAGCAGGAGGTCCTTGGCAGAATGAGGGGACAGGGAGTGAATTTACTAATACATACTGGGAAAGCCATGCTGCTGCAAAGGTGCTGAGCGCAACCTTGATGCTGTTCTGAGCTGGGATTTGCAGGCAGTTCAAGAGATGGGTGATGTGCCCCTCAGCTGGACAGCTGAGTCCTTCCAGTGCCTCTGCAGAGCCAAGCAATGCTCTCCACACTGTGCACTAATGGGAAATATTTTGGGTGTGTTTCAGTCCCACCACGACTACCTTTCCCTCTGCTTTGGCTTTCTTGTTCCTCTGTCATCTTCTGCTCTTGTTCCTCATTTGCCCTTACTTACCTGTTGGCTTATTCAGGTGTTTTGGTGGCAATCTAAAGCTGGACAAATTGTAGCAATTCTTGTCCCCATGCTGGCCTTCAAACCATGTCCCGACAGCAACCCCAGAGCAGAAGTGTTGAAAACAAACTTCCAGGACTGAAGTGCCCCCTTGTCAGTGCAAGGAGGAGGATTGAGGCATCTGAATCAGGGGGTTTGATTCTGGAATAACAGCAGGACAGTGCATGGCTCAGGTTCCTAAATGAAAAGGAATTCTGAGCCAGCTTAAGTTCCATAAGAGAGGAAGGAAATGTAATGTGCTTGGTGCATGCAGCAAGACGCTTATTTTGTTGAGCTGATTTGTGATTTTTTGTTTTATCATAAGAGAACTGATAGAAGGCAGCTAGAGGTGGCCTTTGCAGAGGGATTGTCATCAGAATTTCAGTGCAGTGATAGGAGTCCTGCCTCTGTCTTCATAACTCCTCAGTTTAATGAGCTTGTGTTTAAGAACTCAGGAGGATGTGAATGGTTATGTAGCCAAGCATAGAAAGGTTTTAAAAATTACTTTCCCAAGAAAATCCCTTAAATATCAGGAGCAGCAAACCACACAAGGAAGATTAGTTTTATATGATTACTACAGCTTATTTGGGTCAATGAAGAATGTCTGCTTTTATTCAGAGAAAGTGTGACTGGGGCATAAAAAAACATTACAGGGACTGTTGAGAGATTTTTAAGTTCCTTGTGATATGTGAGGAACACCCAGGAGGCTCTCAGAACTTTTTTTATTATTCTGAAGTTGTTTTATGTTGTGCTTGGTCTTTGTGTGGAACACCAGAACTGTCAATGCTTCAAGCTCTAATTGAGTCGAAGGCAGTTACTGGCCTCAGCAGGGGAAATGGTACTTTACAGGTGGTCACATTAAATGATCCAGTGGCCCCCTTCTGGCCATAAAAATGTAGGATTTTTTCCCCATTATCCTCAAATGTAAAATATACACCGAGCTCTTTGTTAGCCTTTAAATCAAGCTACAGAAGTTGCTGAAAGCAAACCCAGAGTTTTATACCAGAATATGAGAAATATGAAGAGATTGAAAACAGGAAACAAAGCATGTCTAAAATAAGCCAGTGTCCAGCCCAGGCAAGCTAAATCAGAGTTTTACAGTGCCAGAATATAATACAAAGCACAGCAAACTGCTTTATGCATTGCAGGGCTTTCTGCTTGCTGCACTGCTCTGATGTTCTGCATGACAGTCACCGGACAGTCTGTACAAGGTGCCCTCACAACCTGGCAAACCCAGGAGGTGAGGAACACTCTTGCACTGCTGGGACAGCTCATCACCTCAGCTGTGGGACTCTGGCTGGTGTCAGCAGCCACTGCTGTCCCTGCAGCAGTGCCCAGAAGAGCAGCACCTGCCTGCACCCCTGGTGCCCAGGGCTGCGTGTGCCACGGCACCCTCCCCAGAAACTGCCATCAGGGTGTTCTGCTCCAGGGGCTGCAGCAAAAGGCTCTCTGAGGGCTGGGGACTTTTTCAGAAGTACTTACAACAGGAGGGGACTCCCTTCAGCTTTTGTTACATACAAGTGAGTGCAGAGAGAGTGGGAATCAGCCAGGGGTTGGGGCTGCTGCCCCACGTGGAGGATGGGAGTCTTGGGGTTCACCCTACTCCTTGGGTCCTCTGACACTCCTTAAGGAAGAGAGGGCTTTGGGTTCTGGGACTGGAAACGTAAAGCCTTTTACAGGGTACAGAGCTGCATTAAGTTTAAAGATCAGTTGCATTTTTACAGAAATACTTAGTGAAGGTGAAGTGTGTCCATAGGGGTGTCCATGTGGGGATTTTGGCTCTGTGAGGCTGCACAGCAAACATCAATGACAGAAGAGGTAATTTAAGCCAGATATGATTCAGCAACAACAAAAAGATGTGAAACCGCATGCTCTGGATTGTTCTTAGCTCCCAGCTGTAGCAAGGACTGACCTGATACATCTCCCACTGTCCTTGGTCACTCGCTCACATTTCCTGGCCTTTTGTGCCCCATGAATCTCCTGGAAAGCTTGTTTTCTGTTCTGTGCAGCTCCTAGATTGGGTAAGATGTAATCTTCTTTTCTCATTGCATCATTATTTTATTGGAAGCCATGAGGTGTGTCCAGGTGTGTG
This sequence comes from Vidua chalybeata, assembly GCF_026979565.1. NCBI lineage: Eukaryota > Metazoa > Chordata > Aves > Passeriformes > Viduidae > Vidua > Vidua chalybeata. The sequence goes on from NC_071539.1 coordinate 25,281,909, forward strand.
TGTCATGAGCCATGTGCTGTGGTCACACCACTGAGCTGGCCACTTGCCCCACATGGGCTTTAGTAATTGTGGCACAGGGTGGTTTCCTTCTGGACTTCCCATCCCAAATGGCACAGCTGGTATTTCTGCTGGTACTGAGAGGTCAGAGATTTTGCTGCTTTGAAGTAGCCTGAAAGAATGCTGACTGCAGTCCAAGGTGTGAGCAGAATGAGACTTTACTGCTGGTTTGGTCTGCAGGCAGTGGGGACAGGTCACAGTTGTCAGTTTCCACCTGGGGACAGTGGGGACAGGTCACAGCTGTTCACTGGGTTGGGATGGGTCTGTTGTCTGGCTGGGATGGGTCCCTGGTGCTGCAGATGGCAGAAGTTGGCCTCTTGCAATTGCTGAGGTGGGTAATAATTTTGCCTTCTCCCTCCCTAATAACCTCTCCACTCAAGAGAGGATCAAAAAACTGAAAGGCAGGTTTAACCTACTGTTAAAAGCCCTTTGCAGGCATTAGGGCTGCCCCTGTGTTGGGCTATTTTAGCAAAGACTTCTCTTTAAATATAATGGCATTACCTTGAAGGCTCTATGCTGCCCTGATGAGAGACAGCACACAGATATTTCAGGCAGCTCTTAGAAACTGGGAGGGGAGGCAGGAGGAGAAAATGCTGCACAATTGTTTGATGTGCTGATCAAAACATAAACTAGAATCAAATTAAACCCCAAGGGTTTGTACAACCTTGCTTATGTTTTATGCAAACCTTCCTCTACTAAAGGAAATAAAACACTGTTGCCTTTCAAGGCAGATGGAGTGCAAATGATGAGCAATTTTTCCCTTTTTTATTCCACTACTTACGTTGTTGTTTTACAATTTCTCCTTACCCCTACCACATCATTTCTGATCATTAGGAGTATGGTAGTAGCTATTCATTCTACCACTTTGAGTCCCTCTCTTGTGCTGGCTAGATAAATGGAGCCATTTGTCTTTTGGTTTCTCATCAAAAGGCCAAAGGTGGGCAGGCAAGGAGGCATTCATTTCATTCCCTGAAATCAAGAGGGAATTCAAAAACGTTGACTCTTTCAAAGGCACAGACAAAATCTCAAAATATATCCAGGTATCTTCTGAAATTAAACACCTCTCAAATGTTCTAGGTCACCTAAAAACGAAGAGGAAAGTGTGTAAGAAACAGTTTGTCTCAGGTATGAACAAGTCCCAGAATATCTTAGAACAAAACCTGCCAATGCTGCTGGCAAACGTGAGAGCTCCTGCTCTTATAAAGCAGGAGAGCTTTGCTGAACAGCAAAGCAACAAGTACAGCACAGTTCTCCCCTGTTCTCTGGTCTGTAGGAGCAATCCTGGGAACAGGAGATAGTCCTGAGCTGTGGGACTGATTCTGTCAGTAAGGGGCTTTGGATTTGTTTTCTTTCACTCCTGCAGTTTTTGAGCCAGCAGAGCTCCCCAAGGTGTTGGTAGGTGTGCGTGTGCAGATCTGCACGTGGGAGCACAGAGGCTTGTTTGCCCTCAGCTGGACTAAAAACACAAGTGAAGTCTGCACAGACCCTACAACAGCTTCAGGTGGTGACAGCCACTGTCCTCCCAGCTCAGAGGAATGGCCTGGCAGACTCTCTGCCCATCCCAGCTGGGCCCTGCAGTTGTTCAGCAGCAGCAGAGGCGTTTCAGGAGGCACGTGCTGGCTGCCCTGTGCTTACATCGTGTTTGCTCCCTGGTGAAGTGTTTATCTCTGGAAGTGAAATCAAGAAATTGGCCTGTGCCAGGAGAGCCAGACTGAGTTTACAGGATGGTTTCTGTCTTAAGAGTTTGACTTCCAGCAGGTCTGCTCAACTCATGTTTCCAAATAGCAGGAGTCAGTGTTTTCCTTGGACAAGGTACAAAGTCAGGCAATCACTGCTTCAAATTTCTGGTTCTTTATCTTATCATGAAGGAGTGTAGGATGGTTTTTAGAAGGTGGGTATTGCCATAACTACTATGATCATGTTACTTGCTTGGCTGTATTCCTGGCCTTTTGTCTTTGCAGAGCTGACTAAGGAAATGCTAAAAAAGCTACTGGTGGTTGAATCCACAAAATGACAATGCCGGGTGCATAGGAAAGGTTTCAAAGCACTGTCTCATTTTTCATGATCCCATGTTTATTCCCTTTCCACTGAAGCCAGAATCCCCTGTGCTAGAGAGCACCTCTGTGCTTGCCTGGGGTGTTGTACCTGTGCAGGGTGACCCCACCCTGCCAGCAGAGTGCAGTGACACCCTCTGACATTTGGGAATCGTGGGCTCTGCTGGAGCTGCCCTGGCTGGGTGGGTGTGATGTGTATGGGTGGTTTTTGCACAGTGCTGCAGCACAGGGTGCAGGAGACAGCCCTGCCCTGGGCTGTGATGCTGTGGGGACAGGCAGAAGTGCATCCTTGGGTACAGCACTTCCTGGCATCAAGTTTGTTCTTTAAAAGAGAACATTAGATGAATGAAAAATGATGAGGGATGCAAGGCACTGAAACTCCTCAAGAATATCAACTTTAAACCAGTTTTTATCTTTAAATTTCTCTCTCTCTCGCTCTTTTTTTTTTTTTTTTTAATCTTTTAAATTCTCACTGCCATGGCAATCTATGTACAGATGGTGATAATATGGAAATGCTGACATTCACAGAACCTTTTTCTATCACAGAACTTCTGTATAAAGATGAAGTTTTGAGTTTCTGGAGCTGGATATACTGCATTTTCCTGGCCTGTGCAGATGGCCCTTCCTGCTACATGCCTGTCAGTCACAGCACAGGGACAGACAAAGAACAGCCTGGTGGTTCAAGGGCAAACAAGAGATGCAGGAGTTGAAGTTACAGCTTCTGGTTCTGTTGCAGACTTGCTGCACAAACTTGAGCATGTCAGTGCTGTGTTTGCACGGAGCTTCCTTCACCTTCCCTTTTCCTGTAGTGTCAAGTGAGGCTGTATATTCTTTAGAATGTGGAAAGACCTTTCCCAGAGCTAAGAAAGAAGCTCTGTACATCCACACAAGCGTGCAGCCAGAACCCACATTATACTGATGGCTGTTGGCAGTAATTGCTAATGAGGAGTGAGCACTTCCCCATCTGCCTCTCCTCCCAGGGTCTGCCCATAGCAAGAGCCTTGGAGCAAGTCTTGCAAGGACCAGGCAGTATCCCAGCTCCTTCCAAACCATCTCACACTTGTCCCTTGTTCCTCCAATACTTGCAAGGAGATCAAAAGTTCTTCCTTGGCAGTAGCATGGAGGAGGCTTGCTCAGGAAGAGCCCTCGTGGGGAAGTCTGTGGCAGCTGAAGATGAAGCAGGGCAGCCCTGCATTTGAGCAGCCCTTCCACAAACTCCTCTGCAGTGAGGGTAATTAATGGGTGCCAGCTATTAGCAAATGAGGCCCAATTCAACTGCTCTGGATTACAGCAGCCAATTCCCTGAATCAGAACTACATCCATTAATCACAGGCTGTTGCTTTTGTTATCATAATTGAAGGCTGGATTCAGGCCTCAAATCCAACCCAACTCACCTGACTATCCTTGACTATCACTGTTATTAAAAAAATATAATAGAAGTTTTTATCAACCCAGGTGTTCCTTGAAACAAGTACAGGAATGAATTTTTAAAACAACAACAAACACATGTGTCTGATGTGGCCAGACTTCCACACCCATTGACTCTGCTGACCTTACTTCTCAGCTGAGACTCACACGTGGTCAGCCTGCTTATCCTCTGGAAGAGTCAGGATATTGAGATGTACAAAAATTGTGCTCTTGTAGCCTTCAGTGATCTGTCAGCTCACAGAGTTGAGCAGACAGGCGTAGGCCAGGAAAGGCATGATGGAAACCAGGGAGTCTGCTCACCAGGAGTGAATGGAAAGAAAGCCACAGGCTGGGAGTCGTGGCAGAGCTCAGGCTTTCGGGAAGGAAGCTGGGGAGTTTTGCCATAGTGTGAGTGGTGTGCCAGCTGCCAATCTGCTGCTTCTAGGTGGAAGGTGCAAAGAAAGGTGCAAAGAGGAGGCATGGCAGCTACCCAAGGCAGGAAGGCACTGTGATCTTTCCTTTTGGGATGACAGCGGGTTATGTTTCAACTGATGTTAACCAGTAGTTTTGCAAAGTAAAGAATCCACTTCTCAGATGTTTTCCAAATGGTGAAGCACACAGTGGTTTCAGTGAAGTATTTAATGGTCTGGAGCAATCACAATTATCTATCAGCTGTTGTCCTCTTTGGGTGGGGTAAATACAGAGCACAAGACCTGCAGTTTAGCAGGATTGTGTCCTGTCCAGACTGTGATGAGATACTAAGGTGTTGCAGTCCCTCAGAATGCCAAATTCCCAAGGAGAAGCTGTGTAACAAGGATTAAGCTTTGCCATGAGTTTGTGGACTATAGGATAGCTGCCGACTTCAAGCTGGGCTGTCAGGCTTGCTGGTTGCAAAAAGCAGCAGGATGTGGGGCTCATACAGCTGGATTTATTTGGAAACATTTAGCCTTCTATCTCCAAGCCTGTACTACTAGGCTGCCTGCTGTGTTTTCTCTGCCGTTGGGTGGTAATGGAGTTTGACAAGGATTTTTCCCTTTGGAAAACTCAGAAGAACTTGGCTTCCTTGCACATTCATGGAGATCATTTAGTGACACCAGTGCCAGGGCCCTGGTGGAGTTGAAACAGCAAGTGAGAAACAGCCTGTAAGTAATTGCAGCAATGTGGCCCTTGCAGAGAACTCTACTGTGATTTATTTTAAACAAAAACAATTTGTAAGTTGTGGTTCATTGAAACAGCTGATCTTGAAGAACAATTCTCCTCTGGAAAATGACTGAGCACAATAGATGTGCAGGTATCAAGTGTGGTTTACTAAAGTTACAGCCAACATAAGCAAGTGTTGCTGTTAACACAAGAGTGTGTGTGACCCCCTCTGCAGCTCTGAGCATGAGCTGTTTTCCTTGCTCTTTCTTGAATCTTCAACTAAAGGTTCACTGGTTCCAGTCAGGGAACAGTGTAACTGCACTAGGCCCACTGAGTCTATATTTAATAATAGTTTTTTTGGCAGTACCACAGAGCAGAAGCTCTCCCAGACTGAATTTGCAAGGTACCAGTTAGGGAAAGAACGTGTGTGTCAGCTGCATGCATGCACACAGACATGCATAGAATATACGTGCACATCTCCTCCCCTGGGCCAGTGCAGTCATCAGGCAGCAGTACCTGGAATCACTGTCAAGGAGCTCTGCCCCTTACCGCTTTCCAGGTGGTGCATCTGTGAAGCACCAATGAGTGGGACAAAGGAAGCACAAGGCTGCAAAAGGCAGACAAAACAGCTGGTGAGGAAGGCAGAGGTGTACTCAGCATGGATCAACTCTGTTCAGCACTTGGACACTAGGGAATGCAAATGACAGCTTTCACAGCACCCAGGGAGCATTTGGGGACTGGGAATTCAGCAGGCAGGCTGTCTCACTCCCCGCCTCTGGATTGGTTTGGATGAAGCACAAAGACACACAGAGGCTTAGCTGCACAATGTGCCTTTTCGCTCTTACCATGGTCAACCCAGAAGACAATGAGAGGCTGAAGGCAGGGAGGAGGAGGAGGATGAAGTGTTGGTTCTTGAACTTCTTTAGCTGCCATTGTGGCGAATCAAAAAGGTGTTTTCCTAGTTGGTGTTCTCAGGCACGGCTGCATGTGCTGCTGGATGGGAACTGCCAGGCAGATGGTCTGAGCAGGATTTATTCTCATCTCTAACCCAGTGGAAAGAGGCAGTGTCTCTGGAAACAAGGATGTGTTTGATCTTCAGTGTCTGTCCTGGGCTGAATGCACAGGGTTGCATCTAATTTTGCAAGCAAACAGTTCTAGCCCTGTTCAGACCTTGGATGGGAGGCGGAAAAGAAATTCCAGATATTGTTGGCACATACCAAGGAGTCTTGGGGGAAGACCTAGACCACAAAAATGAAGTGAGTCTCAAGATTGCATTTTGGGTGCTGTGGCTTCTGTAGACAGGTGGTAGGAAAGGCAGCATATGCTACAATCTGAAGTGCCTTAGGTGGTTTAGACAGGGCTTTTCAAGGCACTTCTCTTTCTCTTTTTCTTGGGTTGTTGAAGATGCAGCTGTATATAAAACCCAGTTACTGACTTAAATACTCTCTTTATATGTAAACTAAATTCCTTACTTTATATACAGACAAAGCAAAGAACTGATACAAATACTTAGATTTGCTGCGGGCCTGTCACACACATGAACCCCTGTCCAGTGGATATCTGCTCTCAGAGCTGTTCTTCAAGAGAAACCTAAACAGCAAATGGCAAGCTATCCCTTCTGCATCCTATTGCACCTTTTCTCCAAAGGAAACTTAGAAAAAAACATTAATATCTTCTACTGCCAATGGTAGATATCTTTGAAACTACCTGGGTTCAGGAGACAGCTGCTGTAATGCCAAGAATGCTGAGTTTATAACTGCTTAAACCAAGCTTATTCCCAGCTGTGTGCCATTGTACTGCAGTGCACTATCTTTGCAATGTGTTGTAATACCTATTGTAGCTTGTGATTGTCTATTAAAGTACTAAACAGTAGCAAAAAATTAATACCCAGTGTACCTGAACTCCATCTGAGGCCTTTTCATACCCCAAGGAATAGCAGGAATAGCAGGGGTATAGAACTGAAACACTGGAGAGCAGAGCTCTCTCTGCTGGAGGAGCAGCAGCCAAGGCTGCACCAGAGGACACTTGAGAAGGGGCTCTGTGGGTTTGCTCCAGGCAGGGGCAGGACAGCTCCTGTTCCCATGAGATTTCCAGTGGGTGTAAGGAGGGCAGCAAGCTGGGTGCTTGGGCAGCCAGCAGTGCTGTTCCTGCTGTCTCTGCTGGACAGGCTGTTTTCCACCCATCTCCTCTGCCTTTCCTCCAGGCATGGCAGACAGAGACAGCAGCGTCAGCCGCTCCTTGTCAGGGGGAGATCAAACCCAGCCCTGCTCCTGGGAGGGGCTTTGCCACCACTGCCAGGGCACAACTCGCTCATTTGTCTCCTGCACTCTGTCAGCAGATTAGAGCGTGGGAGATGGACTGCAGAGACCTGGCAGTTGTTTGAGGAAAGTTTCAGGCTTGTCCAAATGACACAGAAAAGCCACCGGGGGCTTGCAGCATCCACACAGGGTGGAATGGGGAGCTGGAGGAGGGTGGGTAGGGAAGCACACTCTGGCTGGCTGGGCTGTCTCTGTGGGGTGGGTGATGTCTTCCTTTGATCCCACAGCTTGGCGTTCTCTCCCCCTAAGCAAGTCTGGCTGCTCAGCTCATCGCCACGTGATCTGGGCACAGCAGCATCCTTATAAACCTACTGCTGTCCTTAAAGATACCATTTAACTCCCTGGTGTTTTCTAAAAGACTCCATGTGGTGATTCCACTCCCATCTCAGAGGAGCATCTGCCGTTTTGAATAAATATAAACCCAAAGCCTTTGCTCACCCCAGGAGCTGCAGCACCCTTACAAGGCAGAGGTGTGCAGCTCTGAACACCATCTTTGTCCCCTCTCTGGTACCGACTGTCCTGGTGTGTCGTGGCTTGCAGGCACACTTTGAAGTGCTTTGTAGCCCCCTTCATGCTCAGTGAGGTACATTTTTACCTCATCAGAGGGACCCAAGTTCTCCTCTGTCAGCATAGCTGCTCGCTGCTGCACTCTGACATGAGGGAGCCAGGGAACTTCCCCTGCAGGGAGCTCACACCTGCTGAGGTTTTGGAGAGGCCCAGAGGAGTCATTGCTGGGGAGAGCTGGAGCGGGTGCCTCAGGTAAAGCCACAGCTGTGGTGCTGCTTTGTCCTGCTGCCCGTGGCTGCTATGCCACAGGCTCCTGTCAGCCAGCCAGGATGTGTGGAGCAGACCTGTCAGGAGCCCCCTGATGGCCTGCTGAGCCCCCTCCCCAGGGACCTCCCCTCTGCATTCCAGACCAGGTGTGTGCTGCTCCCAGCCTCCACCTGCAGCCCTTTGCCCGGGCAGGGGCTCTCCTCTTCACCTGGCGCTGCACCACGCCAGGGACCCAAGAGTGACACAAGCCCTGGCCTTAGTCTGCTGCAGGGCCTGCAGCGGGCATCAGGTGTGGCTTGACAGTCAGTGTTTTCTTCTCTGGGGCTACCTCATCATGCTCAACAAAAAGAGAATTTAAAAAGAAATCCATCTGGATTTGAAGCATTGGAAATGTGGGGGAAAGGGTGCAGAAAGATGGCTGCTCCTGAGTAGCACATGCTCTCCCAGTTGCTACCAGATTTTCATAGTTACTTCCATTGCCTTAATTTGCTCACTTCACAACAGGAGGCACTCTGAATTTTGGAAGCAAATTTTAGTGTTTTTTGAGAGCTAGGCTCCTAAAGATGCCTGGAGTTAGGCACTCAAAATAACAAAACATTCTTGAAAATACTAATCAGATTATTTTAATAGTTCAGCTCCCTGGGGAATGATGGCTGGAGTGGACAGGAAGATATCCAGACTGAGGGCTTCCCTCATGAGTCACCTGCCCTGACCTCAAGAGCCAGGTTTAAGGACTGCCACATTTCAGGGCCACTCACTGCAGTAAGTAGATGGTAGCAGTAAGTACATGGTACAAACAGCACCAGCTTCCACAGATCCAACTCCATAGTCTTGAGCATGCTCTGGAAGCAGGGGGACAGCAGACACTGCTTTACAGGGGGGACACATCCCTCCCACAGCAGAGGTAAGAAATAAGAAACTTTGGGCAAAGTGAAGAGGAGCCCACAGGGACCTCCCTGCAGTGTACTCCTCGCCTGGGCTCTGTGGTGGTCTGCTCCCAGTGTGTGAATGTGAGCAAGGGTTTGTCTGGGTCCAGCCCTCAGCTGTTGATGCCACTTCAGCTAATGCTGAACCAAATTTGCAATGACTGAGAAATACAAGGGATAAGCACATGAGCTGAAAAGGGTTAGTCAGGCCCTGGGAGAGAAAATATCAGTGACCAGTGGGAAATATAAACACCAGATACTGCTTAATTTACTGGCACAGAGGTTCATGGGCTGGGAGCTGAACCAAAAGCAAAACCGTGGCTGTGCTGCTGGGAAGGACAAGGGCTATAAGCTCTTGTAAGAGCCTCCCACAATCTTACTTTCATCAGTTAGTATAAAGAAAATATACAGCCTAGCTGACAGCAACTCTTTACTGCTCGGGGGAAACAAATAGCTACTGCAACCGGGAATGACAGACAGACCGGAATTGTGCTTTCCCGGGCTGAATAGAGCTGTTAAGCAGCACCTGAAGGGCTTGAGCAGAGGTGATTAAAGAAGATGCTATCTCCCAACCCCAGCAGACTACAAAAGGTGTATTTTCAGTGGCTAAATCCTAAAACAATTATGGCCTGGAGTGTAGTCAGGTTATTTCTTATCTTTCTGATGGCCTGCTGGCAAAATCTGTTTTCTTAAATGAGGTTTGTAATGTCTAGTACTTCCAAGGAAAGATGGTATTGCCGCTGCAATGTGTGTAGTAGTGAGGATCAAAATAAACATAGCAGGCATTGCTAGAACTGCGTAGGCTTATAATTAATATCCCATTCCTCAGGGAAGTGATATTTTCATTTCGGTTGTGGAGAGACTTGTTGCTTGTTACAGAGGAGTGCTGAGGGTTGTGCCTGCTCCACGTTGCTCCCTCAGCACAGGCAGGTTTGACATTTACATCTGAATTGCTGGGCTTGTTTCTGCTGGGCTCTCCAGAGCTGCTCCTGTCAAGGGGAGGTCGCTGCACAGGAGGCTGTGGCCGTGCCCTGTGTCTGTGCGGGAGTGTGGTGTGTGTGGATGGGTGCTGACACCCAGCCCAAGGCAGTGCTACATTTCTATATGTGAGCTTTGATCACAGCACACAATGGGGTTTTTCTCATCCTGGCCCTTGACCATCTTGCTGTGCTGTTTTGCTGGGCCTGTCCAAGATGGACAGTGCCAAAGTGCTTCACTGGGATAATTTGTCTGAGACAATGGTGACCAGGTACCAGCAGGCAGCATGACCCTTCAGGATCTTCCCTGAGCCTGCTCAGGGCTGAGGGCACATTATACTGCTGAGCTTTAGGTCCGCAGCTCATCCTGAGGGAAACGGTGCCTTTGCTTTGTGGTTCTGTGAAGATAAACACAAATTATTATTGTAAGCTTTAGTGCAATACACACTTGCAGAAAGGCTGTTTTGTTAAGTGTTTCTTCTTCTGACATCCTGAGAGCTTTACTACGAGGAGTTTGTTTTCTTTAAAAAGAAACACCAAAGGGATACCCATTGTGCCTTGCAGAGACAGTGAATCCATGGCACTGCAGCTGATGGTGTTTATTTCTTCCCACTATAACATCCAGCCTCACCATTGCATTCAGGCAGTAAAAATTCCCAGTTGTCACACTGCTTACTTATGAGATGGGGGAAATGACATTATGGCAAAGAAGTGTGAATGAGTGAAGTCAGAGGAAGAGAGAGCAGGCTGCTGAGAAGAGAAAAGTCTGAAAGGCAGAGCACATTTTAACACTGAGCTTTCCCAGCAGCAGGTCTCCAGAATTTAACTGGTAGGTGGGTGAAGCCACGAGGGATTGTGATCTTCTGGAGTGCCCTTCTGCATAATCCGTTCTGTAGGATCACTCTACATTCATTCCTTTATAAGGCAAAGCCTCTCCTTGGGCAGCCCATGGCAGCCCCAGCCAGCTGAGCAGGGAGAGGACTGAGCAGCCCGAGGGGAGGAGTGTGGGAAGGGGAGCCAGGGCTGGGTTCTGTGCTGGGTCACAGAGCTCACTTAGGCAGCTGCTCCTTGGGCTTGGGGCTTTCTTCCCCTTGTGCTCAGGAGCTTTCTGGCCCGCTACATCAAGGGTTTAGAGGAAATGTATTTTCCTTCTCTCCATTTGGTCAGATAGTAGAGATTTTTTCAAAGACAACAGAGAGCAATCAGAATTTTGGAATAGTGTTGTGGGTTTCTTGGGGTTTTGTGTGGGTTTTTGTTATGAAGAGGGAAGGAGTAGAATATTCCAAAGGTACAGCTATCCTGAAAAGTGTCCTGAAACCCTTCTGCTGCATTGCGGGCTGCTCCATTTGGCTTCTCTGAATCCAAATCAGCAATGAAAGTGAAATTTGCTAGGGATTGAAGTAGATAATATGAATAAGGGACACACTGAAAGTTGTCCATGTTTAGAGTGTGATGAGGCTTTGAGATTATTTTCCTGTACTGGTACTGTGCCACTCTTCTTGTTTTCATGAGGAATCTTGGTAGCTTTGAGCTGCCTCAGGAAGTATACACTGGCTGGTCCTTGTGACCCTTGGGCCCCTTGTTGAAATACCGTATGTCATGCTGGGAAAAAAACACCTATAATTCTTCTAGAATCTTCTGGCAGGCTAAAGCATGGAATTGGAGTATTCTCAGGACTTGTGAAGGAAGCTTGTCTTTTGACAGTACCTTTATTTACAGTCTGAAGGCCACAGCTAGGAACTAGGTGGGCATCTGGCACAAATCTTTCAAAGTCCACCTTGGAAGAACTGTTGATTCAGGCCAGTAGTGTCTGTAAGGCATCTGACTTGCTTCACTTCTGAAAAGCAGCACTTGGTTCAAGCTCCTGACACAAAGGCAGTGGCTGTGTAGTGGTTGTGATTAAAGTAATGGAGCAAAAGCCTTGGCCAGTGTTTGGACAAGCCTCTCTCATCTGCTCAGAAGATGCATGTGAAAGCTTTCCCAATTGGGCCAACCTACTGTTAAGCACACAGGTGGGTTACAAGAGTTGGAATCACTGGAGGTCCAGTCCCTCTGCCTTTGAAGGCAGCAGGAGTTTTGCCATCGACTTCAGTGGGAGCAGTTTCAGCCTCAGGTGGCCAACAGCCTGAAGTTACGGCAAGTGCTTTGTATCACACTGAAAAGGGTCTGAAATTCTAACAACAGCTCCTCTGCAAGGAGATCTGATCCATTCCCATTTGTTCCCCTGTCAGATGCTGCCCCAGAAATTGGTAGTTCAGTGTCTCTGCTGCTTTAAGGCAACCGCTGACCAAAGTGCAGGTTTTGTTATTTGTTTGCCCTAATAAATATCTCAAGGCAGCTGCAGAGCTCTGTAAGCAGAGGGGAAGGAGCCAGTTGCCAGTGGAAAGCCATGCTGGGATAGAATCAGGGATGCTTCCTCCATGTCCTCAGTAAGCCAGGTGATTGCAGTGTGCTGCAAGGGCTATGAGGACTTAGAAGAAACCCAGGATTTTGTCTGACAGGATCCATGGAGTTTGGAGCATAGCTGCTGCACTGCCACTCCAGCACTGTGCTTTTACTCAGCACAAATGTGGGGAACCAAAGATGGGAGTGAAAGAGGTCAAAGGAGGAGTGAGTGGATAATCTGTGTCAGTGGGAACAGCTTGGCAAGGAAAAAGAAGAAGGGACAACTGAGCTGCCAGTCCACCACCCGGTCTCCTTTCTGCAGGACTGCAGTGTGGGCCACAGCTGCTGAGGCCTGTGTGTGTGAGGATGTGTGGAATTACACATTCATCATCTGTTGGTTACAGGAGATCAGTCACGTACCTTTCATAAATGTAACAGGAAAGTCTCGTGGCTGAATCTCAGAGATGGGGCCTGAAAGATGCATGGAAGACAATGAGTTTGTTTTATTAAAGGGTGAAGTTCTGTACACCAAGGGAAGGAGGGCAGTCTGGAGTGCTGAGGAAGCTGAGTGAGCCAATCATACTCAGAAAGGAGGGGAGAGGGGTGTTTCATGCAGGGGAGAGGTATCCACAGCTGTCTTCCTGCTCGACCGAGGCTGAATGATGGGCATCACAAATCCCAGGGGCTCTCAGAAGGAATGGGACAAACATCCTCTGCTGATGGTTGGAATTTGAAGTAGATCAAAAATAGACAGTGTATGAAGTGTATTAATTAAGGGGGTTTCAGCTGTCACAGGGAGCGAGGTTGCAATTAACGGTGCAGATCTTGTTGCACTTTCTTATTTCTGATGCTGGGTAAGTGCAGTTTCCTGTCACTCTCACACACTGATGGGTCTGTTGTCCTGATTCCCAGATGAGGGAATGATCTATACCACTGTCTGAGACCCTGGCCAGGTCACCACATCCTGGGAATTGGAGAATGAAAAAGTCATGAGACCACGTGGTTTCAGCAGATACAGCAACTAAGAGTGGATCAGTGGAGTCTAGAGCTGTTTGCCCAGCCTGTTTCTAAGCATCCCCAGTGACAACACCTGTTCCCATGAGCTTTCCACTTGGATTTTCTCCGGTGCAGGTGCACTGAGGCTCACTGTGACTGGCATTCAAGCTGTGGGAGCACATATGGCAGGAGAGCAGCAGTGCCTCAGCAGTACCCTGAGTAAGCCTGGAGGCTGGAACATGACTTGCTTGTAAATACCAAAACCAAGAGGATTGCACAGTTTACTTCCATGGGTGCTCAGAGGATCAGATCCTCTCCACTTTCCTACCAAACTGGTCAGCAAAGGCCACAGAGTTAGTTGGTGGGAGGCAAGCAAGCTGCATAGAATTGTGATTGCTCTGCAGAACAGTCTTCTCTGCTCTGGAACACTGCTCTTATGTGGGCACTTGGTTTTATGTCAGTGGCTCAGAAACAAGCCCAAAGGCAGGCAGGGTCAGGGGAAAGCACTCTGAAAGGCATTGCTGAAAAACTATTAACTCTGGTGGTAGTCACTGTCACTTACTGCTCAGACTGGTATCAAATTTTCCCTAATGGCTTGCAAAAGGAGAAAATGCTTTTGAATTACATTCATAATTTGGGCAAATAGTGGCCAGACTGGTGAATGTCTGGAGGTAACATCTTTAGGACTGCCAAGAACATTTCCCAGTGGCATAACTGAATCTGGAAGTGGAATTGACTTCTAGACTTGATAAACCTCCCAGGGATGGTCCCTTTTTTCTTGTGACAAGAAAGAAAAATTTGGTGCCTGTACTATTCTGCCATGATGCACAAAGGGTGTGATTATTCAAGAGCAAAAGCATCTCAGTGAGTAAGAGAACAGAGGAATCAAAAGGAGAACTTGCTGCTTTGACTGGGGTCCTGGGTTTAGTCCAAGTTAAGTACCTGGGACCTGATGCACTTTGAAGCAGTATGGATTTTCCCAGGTGGGAAAAGCATACTTACTTGGATACACAGTGTCAGAAGAACTAAATTCAGATTTTAAAAGTTGTGTTTTTCACTGACTGGCCCATTATGTTTTCTAAGGTGAGTGTAGAAGACCTATTGCTTACATTCAGGTGGTGAAGGAAAAACCTGGGCAGTTTGCATTTAATGTGAATCTTAGCAATACTCAAGCAAAAAAACACCCAATAACCAAAATGTTGAGAATGGACCTTTTTCAAGTTAGAAATTCCTGAAATTGCAGAGCTTTTCCTTTAGCCATCTTTCTGCATTTAACTGAATGCTTAATGAGTGACAGTTTCTCTGAGATATTCCCTAATCATATCCATATTCTAGGGAGACCAGTTACAGCATCGTTATCATCTCTTCCTCTATGAACACGTTATGTCAGGTTAATAATGGTTGCAGCAGGAAAGTGTGATCCAGCCTTCTGAAGAACAGCCCTGGCTAACATTCCTGTAAATGATTCAAGGTACACGAGTAATCTTACTCACTTCATTTGCCTCTTAATTTCTGAGTACCACCTTGAAAAGCATATTCAAGCAGTATATGTAGAAAGTCTGCTTTGTTCTGTTTTTAAGACATGACAAGAGTTCGATCCTCCTTCCTGCAACATAAATACTGTGCTTGCTGCAATTTTTAGCAAAGATAAAGCACATTCACTATAAAGGGAGAATTTCTCTTTTATGGCTTTCACAAATCATAGTGGTCAAGACAGTGGGGTATCTGCAGAGACAGCTGGTGTTGCTGTTCCAATCCTCTGAAGAGTGCATCAGGATTTCAGGGAGCTTGGAGGCAGCTGCCCTCAGGAATTCTGCCGGGTACCTTGCAAGCACTCTTATCCTTGTCACTCTGCCAAGCTGTCTGAGGGGAAGCTCATTAGTGCTGGGATGGGGAGCTCCAAGGAAGGCATGAAACTTGCAAGGTGTGAGAAGCTCAGAGGTGGCCCAGTTTCCCATATGCCAAGATCACAGTCCAGGAAAAAAAGGGTTTGAAGCATGGTGATGGTAAATGGTGCCATCTGTTTCGCCAGAAAATCAAATTGCCTGGATAAACTAGTCTGTTCTTTAGAGAACTACTCTTTTCTTCAGAAACTGTGCACCAAAGACTTTGCTATGAACACTCAGGCCATTCACAGTGATCCAGTTGCAGACTGAGGCTTGTAAGTCTTCCAGCTCATGCTTCTACACTCGTTTTTTCCAAGCTGTGTAACTGCTGCCCCACGCAGAGCTGGGACTGCACTTGAAGCAGTTCCTTCTCACGCTGCTTGTGGCACGCAGTGACAGCCAGGCATGGTGCCCAGAGGCTGGTGTACCTTTCTGGAGTGTGGTCCACATGTGTGAAAGCAAATCTCATTCATGCCCAGGCATGCTGAACCCCTAGGATGCTTCAGCCAAAGCTAGTTGGAAAAGAGTAGATGCATTCCTCTGATGTTCTTACAAATGCAAACAGTAGTCTTTTTCTTGAGTAGCTGAAAATGCTGTGAAATGTTCTGTTTAGTTTAGTCTGGGATAAAATGTCCCACGGGGATGTTTCTCCTGTCCCTTTCCCTTCCTCACGATTCCTGTTAGTGGTCCCCACCATTACTTTTGTTCATGCTGAAATGTGAGCCCTAATGGAAGTGTCAGGCAAGGAGGAAACAGGCGGGTGAACATAGAGCTTAGGGTTGAGTCCAGCAAAACTTAATCTCTTATAATCCCTGGGAAATGTTCTTTCAAAGCAAAAAGATGTAAAGAAATCCAACAGGTCTATCCCATGAGATGTAAACCCATCTTTGGCATTAGATGGGTATGCAGGTTTACTCAGGATGTCAAGGTTCTTTAATGCATTAAGAGTGTAGGTACGCATGTTCATGGGTACATCCAGAGGAAAGTTGAGTTGTAACTGTTCTGCGAATCAAACTACAAGTTTTTAAGATTTCTGTTTGAAACCCCCTGCTAAATTGATATTTTTTGTCCCATTAACCACACAGAGACATGCACAGAAACCAAACATCAAACAGCACACAGAAGTGATTTTTGTTTCTTTCATAAGTACTGTTGCAGCTTCAGAAGTGAGAGGGGAGTTGGAAGTGGAGGCAGAAAAAAAGATCTTTAAGTGGTTAAAAAAAAAAAATAAATCCTTGCTCTAAAATGTCTACTGCCAAATTTCATCACAGACTAATTCCTTGCAGCTGAGCTGCAAACCTCTATGAAAATAGGGGTTTACAGTGGAAACACTAACTATAGCTGTGCAGTCCCATGACTAATGACGCTTTAATTACACCTTACGATTTACCAAGACCTGCTTTCTATATAGCTGTTGCTGGTTTGGGGAGAAAGATCTTTTTTCTCTTGACTGTGGTTTGCTTCTTTTTGTTCATATTGTGTTGGCACATCGTTTTTGAAAAGCTTTTCTCTGAAGGGAGACAGCTATGATTAAATATGAAATGATTGGTTGAGCTGTTTGTCAAAGTTATAAATAGGATACCACACAAACCCAACACTAATCTCACTGAAAGACAGATACTGGCAACATTTCTTAGTCATCTGTTCCTGACACTCGGGGGAAAACAGCTACACTTCCATTAAGTTTTCAAACAGAAGTTGCCTAAAATACATTTCTATGGTAAAATTTTGGGCATATGCACTGTAAGCCACACTGAGATCTAGGAGAGTGTTGGAATTTTAAATGTTCATCCCAGTTTAAACCTGCTCCTCTGGATCCACCCCTCTGTGTAGGGGTGAAGGCTGTTGGTTTGATGTTTGTGGAAACAAAGATCTGTTAGTGAAGCAGTGCTGGCAGGACCAGACTGATGCCCTTATCTCCTCATACCCCTGGATTAATTTTAAGGGCGGAAGAGGAGGTCGCTAGGGAGACCCTCTGCATCTTCAGGTTTACAGGCAGCTTTCTGTAATCTGCTCTTGGAAGATCAGATGGAGGCATAAAAAGAAGAGAAATGGCACAGGTTTTACTTATGTGCGTCTGCAACCAGGAGGGAAAGGCAGCATATTGAATTCCTTCTGCTGCAGATCTCTCACACAGCAGCTGCTGCAGACTCCAGCCTGGATGCTGCTCCTTGTCCACTCCAGTTCTGCATCAGCTGCACCCGTTCTGTCAAACTGGAAGTCTGCAATTCCATGTTCCCACAGGATGACCCCATATTTGCAGTTTGCTTTCATGATGCCTCAAATTGTAGGGAAGGACTCCACAGTTTGACATTTACTGCTGGCCAAAACATTCATGAGACAATTAAAGCAAAGCAATAGCTGAAGGAGAGCCAAGCATTTCTGGGTCTGAAAAAAGCTTCAAGTTGCAAAGTGAAAAAGCCCACAGCAACCAGAGCTTGCCCCTCCAATCCTGCACCTTCCCACATCCCTGCCAACACATACAGCAGGGAGTTTTAGAGGAAGTATAAGCACTTTTAATTTATGGCATAAGTCAACAGCTCTTCATAGATAAAGTCTCTTATTTTTTTACAGAAATCTAAAAAAGGATTATCTTTAATTTTTGGGGTTCAGACAATTCAGACATGCATTTTTTTTTTTATTTTTAGCTTCGGTAAGTGTACACATGTCTATGGAATTTCAGATTAATGAGCTTCATTTAACCTAATCTCTTAAATTTTTAGGCATGGACATTTTGGTTTTGCAAACTCTCAGAATCAGATTCAGGTCCAAAAACTTTGTTTAGTAACTATTTAAAATAAGGGTTTTTTTCAAATTCAGGAGTCAATTTCATTCTTATCAGCAGACAGAGTGATTGAGGGGTTTTTTAGCTTCCTGATTTTCTCTTGGGAGATCTTTGTTGCTAGAGAGTAAGACCCTCCTTGTGTGCACAGAGCAGCTCACCTGGGTGAACTGGCAGCCATCAAGGGGCTCATCAAGGTGGACAGCAGTGGCCTGTGCCCTGTGCAGCCTTCCCAGCCTTCTCCTCTGGTGTGGTACATCCTGCTCATCCCAGTGTCCTGCAAGGGTGGCAGAGGGATAAAGAACAGCGAGTGCCTTCCAGGAGCTCAGGGTTGAGCATGAAGCTGAAACCCAGAAGGATGATTTTCATGGTTTTCACACCAGCATCAAATGCTTGAGTTTTGCTGGAGTTGAAAGGAAATGTTCTCTAATTGCTGACTTCTCTGTGAGAGGTTAATACAGGTTTGTTCTTTGCACTGAAATGATTGGGACCAGCCATGAGCACTCCCCATTCTTGAGCAATGATTTTACAAGCTTGCTGAAGCCCTTTAGTCTCTTATCTCAAACCAGCCCCAAGTGCAGTACCACTATTTTCCTTGCAGAGCTTTAGTAGGTGAACTGGAAAAGCCTTTTGGTTTTGTCCCTTCCTCAAGTTCCTGACATGGATTATATGAATTATTGCCCCAAAGTTTGGGGTTTTTTAATGGAGAATAAACCAAAGGCCTTTGGCTCTTAAACGTCTTAGTCTGAACTACATCTTTAATCCTCAGTTTGCTACCCAGATTCCTTTTACAGTCTGGTCCTACTGGCAGTGAGAAAGAGCTGACAGTTTCTCCAATAGATATTCTTCTGAGAAGAAGCTAGTAAAAAAGATTCTGCTTAATGAATTACTTTGCCTCTTATGTAATAACATATTTATGTTGTTATGAAGCCTGCAGTGAAGCTGCATCTGATAAGAGTGATAGGTTTCCAGTTTGATCTTATTTTAGATTGCAGCAAACCGAGGATAAAAAGACTCTTTGTTCCAGGAAGAAAAAACAGAACCAAACATCTGGTGAGAAGCTGATGTGCTCAGGACAGCTCTGAAAGAGGCCGATAGTGATGGATTGCAACACACAACTTCAATACGTCCCCACAAGTGTTATGTGAAAAGACAAGATAATTCTTCCCTTGTTTAAGATTAGTTTTAAAACGTTTCTGGTTTTCAGGGAAGGGGAGAGGAAGGAGTGTAACAGTGCACTCCCTGTGTGTTTCTCCATAATTCTTGCAATTGGTCTAGTTTGGACTGAAGGCTTCTTTCAGGATTGATTTACTTGGAGAGTGTTAATTGTAGACCATGTCCTAACTCCCAGTGGAAGCCTTTCATAATGGATCATCTCCTGTAGCAGTCTTGCTCAGAAGCACCCCCACTGTGTGTCCAGTGCCCAGAAGAGGATCTGGGGAGTGTTGGATTCAGTGTGTTCAGACAGTTCTGCTAGCTGGAGGTCTTTCACTGCTTGTGGTACATGTGGATTTGGCCCTTGTTCTTTCATTCCTCTCTTAACCACTGAAAAAGATATTTTCTACTGCAAATTATAAAGCGTTTCCTACTCTGTCCTTAAATACAGGCTTGGATTGTTTCACCCTGTGCTGATTCCTGCTGTGTGTGCACAGCTCAGAGGCAGAGTCAGGCCCATGTAGCTAAAAGCAGGTCCTGAGAGAAACTGGGGCAGCAGAGTAATGGGAAGGGGTATTCTGTTTCATTCAGAAAGACACTCCCAAAACCCAAAGGAGCAATGTGTGGGTGAAGTGCTTTCATGCAGAGCTTTTCACGAATAATCAAGTCTGTTGTCAGTGCTTGTGACATTTTCTCTGTTCCCTTCCTCTGGGCAGTTTGCCACTGTAACATACACAGATGACATTAGGATTTACAGACTGTCGTTTCTGAAGGCACTCTTATCTAATCTATACTTAGTATTTTTCCAGGACACGGAGGTGGCTCTTTCTCTTCTGTTAATTAACTTTTTTTGCCCATGTTTGCCTGTCTTATAAATTCCTCTGACATCAGGGTCTAGGATTAAACAAATTGATACCACACTTCCAGTGTGTGTGAGCTTGACACTGAGCTGACAGCCTCGGAGCCTGAAGTATTTTGACACACGAACAGAGCAAATACAGAGGGAAGTGCTGTTCACCCTCCTCCGCGTGCTCCTGCCAGGCTCCTGGTTTGAATAGCCTCTGTCAGTGCTAATGGGGCAGTCCCAAAGTCCTCCCACCCATCAGTGGGTTTCTGCTCGAGGTGCCAGTTGTGACATTTCTCAGAAGTTGCTGTATTTATTCACTGTGTCAGGTTTTCACTGTAATGCAATTACAGAACAGCAGTAACCTGGTAGAGACCCAACTCCATGCAGTAGCCAGATTAAGTTGTCTTATTTGGTTAACAGTATTTTCGTAGTTTATTAAATCCTAGTAGGAGTAGAAAGATAAGAGTGACAAGAACAAATCTTATGGATTATCTGCTCTTGGTTGTTCACTCCTGTTGGTATAATCCTGGTCTGAATGATTAGCTGTGGGAACAAGCCTTTAATGTTTTCATATTGTCCCATCTTAAACATGTGCATTGCTTTATCAGAATAGGCATATTCTCTAGCTATTTTTTTTTCTTTTTTTATCAGTGATGTGGAACATGGTGCTTGTTTTCTTTATCTGGAACAAAAACATTAGTTCATCTCAGATAGCACAAGCTATTTGATCAGCCTTCAGATGGCAAGGCATTTCAAAAGCTGCTGACATGGGACAAATCCAGACCTGTGGTGTGCAGCTTGAAAAGACTTCATGCCCTTGTTTTCAGTCCCCCGAGATAACCAGCTACTCACCCAGCAGCAGCAAAGAGATAGGATTGATTGTGCCAGAGACAAACCCCTCTCTCCTTACTGAGGCCAGGAGGCAGCAGGGATGTGTGTGGGGTCACTGGCATGGCGCAGTGCTGAGAGAGCCCCTGCCTCCTCTGCAGTCCTGCTCACGTGTCAGCTGTGACACTGCCTGTGGTGGCCTTGGACCAGCTGAGATTGGGCCCAGCTGGGTCTTGCCACGTAGCAGGAACTGAGGTCCATGAGTGGTTCCTGTGGGGTGCTGGTGAAGCAGACAGCTTCCCTGTGGCTGTCCTCTCCACCTTGCTGCATTAGCTCTCAGGACAGCTCATCCGAGATGTCGCTGAGTCCATGGCAGGGCTGGTTTCCAGCTGCACCCTGCCACCTCTGCTTCTCATCCTGAGAGTGCATCTTCCTAGGAAGTGCAGGAAAATAAGGACTTCATTTGAGCACAGCTCTTCCTCATGACCATATTCTGCCCCCTTTCTGGGCCAGCCCACAGCCCTGGCCCATCTTGCTGTCCTCAGCCTGCAGTATCACTGAGACCAAGGAGAACATGGTTCAGTGCATTTTGATCACAGTGTTTGCTATATGATACTTGATATTCCGGCCTGCTGTGACTCCCCTGACATTATGTGCAAACTGAAGCCAAAATTATGATACTCTTAATACATAATCAGAAAATAGAAGATATTGTATTTTGCCAACAGCTGACTGCAAATCAAAGAAATAGGCTGCACAGCTAACATCTGCCTTTGCAATATGGGAAAAGATCTGATTTTTCACACTGCTTAATAGAGCAGTCTGTTTTCTGGTTCAGTTTGATGGTAGCAGCTATAACAGGGGATGAGCTGTACAGCTGGACACCTTACACAGGTGTTAATGGGGTGCAGGTGTTTGGCAGAGCTTGCCAGCGGATGGTTCTCAGTGAAAAGGGCATGAAGAGCTCTTCCTAGGCTGGTCAGCCAGGACTATCTCCTAGCCCAAATTTTTTTGGGGTACCCTGTTTCCCCTTAGGAGTTATCTGTGGCAAGGCTGAGATTCAAGGTAGCATCATGGTACTAGTGCTGGCTATGCTGTCAGCTACTTATTAGCATGTGCCATGTTGTGTTCTCTGTAAAGATATGTATTTGAAGACGACTGGGGACAGGAGTGCCTGAAACAGGAAAAGCTGGGAGGCATAAGGAAAGGAATTTACTTTCATTGCACTGCCTCTTTGCAAGGTATTTTTAACATCTGTACCACCTCCAGGCTCATTTTGCATCAGCTGTAGACACTCTGACATGGTTTGAAAAAAAAAAAAAAAAAGAGAGAACTCATATTCAAAACTACGATATCCTGTCCTCAGTACCTGGCTGTGATGCTCATTAGCCTGGATGGGATTTAGGTGTGAAGAGGCAGCAGAACAGTAGTGTTCTCCCCCAGGAGAGGACTGGAGCTCCTCAGCTACCGGTGCTCTCAGGCTCTCTGGCTGCACCTGGCCAGGGGCTGTGTCCTGGCATCCCTGCCATGCCTGGCATGTCTTGCACTTCAGCAAACCTGATTGCCTGAGACATGTCCACCCAGAAACCCCCAAGAGGGAGCTTGGCCTGGAGTTGTTCCTGGCATGGGGGGCTGGACTGAGGCAAGGAGCATGAAATGAGCTGTTGGAACAGTTTGGAGAGTGAGTGGGAGGAGGGTTACAAATATGAGGGAAGAATTATGATGGATTTATCACAGCCTGAAATAAATTAACCTCTGGAAGGAATGATTTGCATTTAGATACTCTGACACAGCCACATAACCCCAAACCTTCTGCAAACATTGTAATTAATTCAATCTCCAACATCCTGTGAGAGGGATAGAAATAGCACTATTTACATGGTTAAAGGAGCCAAGGACTCTTCACTCAGTATTGCATTTTACACTCCTGGGACTGCCCTTCTGTCTTGTTTCCAGAGCCTCCTGGTGGGGTGAAAGGCAGGAGCAGTGAACAGCTAGAGAACTTTCCTGGGCACAGCTAGCTGAGCTCTGGTGTGTTACAGCACACAGCCCGTGGCAGGCAGCCCAGGGAGCCTGTGTGGGCAGGGCAGAGAGGCTGGAGCACACGGCAGAAGAAGCAGGGAGCTGAGCCCTGTCTCTGTTTTAATGCACTATGTCTCAGCTGCTGGTAGTGATGTCTGTGGGCAGGGCTATTCCCCTGCAGGGACCCTGGGCCTAACTCCATCCCTGAGTGAGAAGCGGTCAAGTGATTTAATATTCAGCACTCTGAAGTGCAGTAATGAATTTGATAGCCAAAATGATCTGCTAACCCAGCCAGCTTGAGAGGGTGTTTCAAGGACAATCCAAGCCTGTGGCTATGCATTGGGATATTCTCTTGTCATCAGCCTCCTGCCTATTCCATTCCAGGACCGTTGCTCATAAATGAGGTACTTGCTCGATGCTGTTTTCCTGCCTGCTGTACCCTGTTTCTGTTTCCAAGGGACCGTGCAGTCAATGGGTTACATCCCACCCCAGCTTCAGCAGCTTTTGCAGGAGAGCTGGCTCTTCCAGAGAGACCTAGATGGAACCTCACACTGTGACTCTGGAAGGCTTGAGCAAGCTGATTGTTTTCAGAGCACCTCAAAGTGTGTCTTCTCTTCCTTACAGATGTGTTGTAAATCCAGGGTTCTCTGGGCATGACCCAGAGCTGGCCTTGGTTCACTGGAAGCGTATCTGTCATCTTCAAGGAGATTCGAGCAGCCCTCCATTTACTGCCAGTTTGGCTTCTTCCATGCCTGTCTGCTTTCTGCAAAGCTGTTCCAGGGGTGGGAGCACGTGCTGTCCAACACGTGGTGAGCTACAGGTCAGCTGTACACAGGGAGAACTTGTGTGGCACAGCAGCGGGCAGAGGACACACCCTGTATCGTGGAGATTTACTCCTTGTAAAACACCTCTGGCTCTCTGTAGGTATCTGCAGATGTCTCCTGCCAAGTGAACCCAGAAATATTTAGAGTGCAAGCTTCAGCAATAGGACAAAGGCAAGTTGGCAACCAAAGGGACTTTGAAATATAAGGAGAACCAAAATATGCTCTGGAGCACATTTATTTTGGAATCAATAGAAAAAGGTTAAATAATAATAGTGAATGTTTCCAGGGTGGGTCACGTTAAAAAGCAAAGAAAGCAAAGCATGTTCACAGTGCTGTAAGACTGTTCTGTGTGTGCTGAGTTTAAGTTACAGAGATAAATGATGAAATTTTGCTTCCCACTGAGACAGAATGTGGTGGTGCTGAGCACCACACAAACACCTGCTGAGTACCTTACAAACACCTGCAGAAAGCTAAGATAAATGCTACTTCAAAAGGGATTGAAACTGCTCTGAGTTCAATAATGGAAACAATTCTATATTCAGTTCACAAAGTTGTGTAAAATCAACCAGTTTTAGCTATGGGTGTGATTTCTCCCCTGCTTTCTGCCTGTTTATCCCCTGTCCCCCTCAGTTGTGTGGAGGCTGTGGTGTCACAGCGGGGTTGCAGCCATCCTGCTCAGACACGCTGTGCCTCGCCCGGGCTAGGAGCGCGGCGCATCTGTCTGGACGTGTCCCATTTTAATTAGCACAGCTCTCACCACTGCTGCTCCTCGTGTCCCTCAGGGAGCTCAGGCACAGGGCTCTTCCTCCCCATCTCTCCTCCTGGGGACAATCCCCACACCTTCCCCCTTGGTTTCTACAGCCTGTGCAGGGAGCCTGCCTCATGGGCAGCTTTGGTGAACACATTACTGTCTTCTTGCAGGGACGTCCGTGTTTGCTCTCCCAGTTTCAGGCAGACCTCCTGCCTAGATCCTGCTGGCAGCAGGCCGGGAGATGGGACATTCCCAGGGTTCCCACTGATTTGACTCGGTTTCCCAAAGCAAGGCATTTGTAAAGGGCTGTTGGAGGATTTGCCTGAGCCTGCCAGCCCTGGTGGGTAATGGCACCCAGAGGAAGTGGCGGGAGTACTCGTGTTGTTGAGTGCAAGGCCTCTGAGCATGGCCAGGACCTCACCACCAAAATTCACCATCAACTGAGGAGGTAAAGGCACTTCTGGAAACTGCTGGGATCCCCTGGGATCCATTTTTTTGTTGATTGGCTTTTCAGAGAGGCCAGGCCCTGTAGAGGCCTCGCACAGTCCTGAGTGCATCGAAGGCCTCATGGCTGGATGCATCCCACAGTAAAACGCTGTGCACAAAACTTCCGTCCTTGCCAGAAATCCTGTGGCAGCAGAAATGGGATGGAAAAGGCCGGACAAGAAAAAGGGTTTTTTTAATTTGCCGTGATAGGAATCAAAGCCATGTCTTGTCAAGAAATTCCAGCTCCCTTTTCCTGCCTGTCTGTCACATGTCGGCAGCCCTGACACTGTATGTACAGATAAATACAGCTCTACAGAAAGGAGCACAAGGAACAACTCGGAAGAATCCAGTTCGTGAGGGAAGAAGAGGCTCAGGCAAGCCCTGGAACTGGGCTTGCATTTGGTGTGGCAGGCATGGAGCCACATGATATTTATATTTGACTCTTGAGGTTTTGTATTGAAGCAAGTTGCTGCTTTTCCTGCTGCTTTGGGCACTGGTGAGGAAAATAGTGGGTCCCAAGGGACACGGGCAGCCTCCAGGACACACCACCCTGACACT
Source organism: Vidua chalybeata (assembly GCF_026979565.1). Classification (NCBI taxonomy): domain Eukaryota; kingdom Metazoa; phylum Chordata; class Aves; order Passeriformes; family Viduidae; genus Vidua; species Vidua chalybeata. The sequence goes on from NC_071539.1 coordinate 25,307,082, forward strand.
CCTCTCAGCTGGGAGCACAACACAGGGCTGGAGACGGGAGTTTCTCTCCTACAGAAGCTGGTGAGCAGCAATTCCCATCACATAGACAGGAGGACTGGCAGTGCAGATGCCCATGGTAACCTGTTTTCCAAGGGCAGGCTCACCCCACACCCTACAGAGGTTGCTCAAGGGTCATCTATGAGCAGGAATCCAAGGGCCAGCAAAATACGAACTCATCCTGAATGGCTTCTGCCTAAAATCCATCAACTACAGAGCACTCCAGTTGCTCTTAGGCTGCTAATGAGATAATTTTCACAAGGATAGGACACCTGCCCAGTTTCAGAAACCCTTTATCACCCATTTGCTAAGAGCTTTACACTGGAAATAGCTAAGGACTTTAATGGGAAACTCTGGAGACTGTGCAGGTTCAGGATTTGAAGCTGTTGAGATACACAAGATAAAACAAAATTTTAAAGATGTTTGGACTCAGATGTGACATTAAGACAGCAGTCCTGTAAAAGCGCCAGCCAAATCATTGGCAATCCTAATCAAATTATCTTAAACATGGTAACTGCTTGGTAATTGGTTTATCTCAGAGCATGTTTGGAACAAGAGGGGTATTTTATTGAAATTGTTTTTAATAAATGTTTGATTTCATTCAAATTAATTCTTATTGCTTGGGTAAGGAGAAACATAGGGTGTGTTTGTAGGTGCATGTGTCTTTGTAAGGGCTCATCAGAACTTGAGCACTTATTTTTAAAATGTTGCTGACTTTGCCTATGCAATCACTTGCTTCTCCACAGCAAAGAAATTGCAGAGGGCAGGAGAAGCTCCAAACTAGAGAATTTTTCAGTTTGACTGCTGAGTCCTCTCACTTTTCCTGTTCTTCCTTATAGCAAAAAGTATATTCAATCAGTGATTATCCTAGCAACCTTTTTTGGGGTGGTCTTGTCTCTTTCTGGGAGATAAATTTTTCACTGAAAATTTCAATACATGTGGAGGGGAATTAGCTGCCCAAATTCCACTGACATTCATCACATCTCTGTCTCTTGAAAACTTCTCACTAGCCTCACCTCTCTGGTTAAGGAAATGCCTTCCCAGGATATATTTGGTAGGGCAGGGAGCACTTCGGAGCTGTTTCTTTTTTTTCTTGACAAAGCAGTTTCAAACAGCAGTGCTAAAGTACATATTAAGTCTAATGAGTACAGCTGTCATTTAATGAGACTTACAGAAGACATGGGTCTTCTGGGATTCTAGGCAGAGATGGATTCTAGGAGAGCCTTTGAGCAGGAGACACTTGTATTTCCCTTCTCCTTGCTCCATATATGAATTTTTTCTCCCTTGCTTTTTCTTCCCTCACAGTCAACAGTGAGAAAATTTGTGCCTGCATTGGTACCAGCCACTGTATTAAAGCAGAAGGACTCAAATTAGGTGGTAAATTTGACAGAAAGACCTGATGCAGATCCAGGTTACCAGGGAGCTGGGATATTTTTAAGCTGAGATTGTCCAGCATGAAATTCTCCCTTTTTCAGACTTGGCCACTAAACTGCATTTTCTCTCATTTTAGGGGAGCACCTGCGAATCTGCCCACAAGGCTACACCTGCTGCACCAGCGAGATGGAGGAGAACTTTGCAAACAAAAGCCGAAGTGAATTTGAAGCCATGATGAAAGAGGCTGGTCGCTCTGTGCAGGCCACCTTAACAGCACAGCACAGAAGCTTTGACAGTAAGTAAAACCTGCCTGGTTCCCTCTGCTCAGGAACCAGTCACTGCTCAGTTTTCCAGGCACTGTTGGAGCCAGGAGTTGGTGTTTGACACACTTTTTTCTGCATCTCACTCAACAGTTTGCATGAAGCATTGAGCTGCTGGAATTGCAGGAATTGTACCTCTGGCACAGTGTTTCTGTAAGACCAAGGCATTTTGACATCTCCATTTCAGAGCAGCCACTGGAGGAGGCTGGCAGACTCTGGTGTGCCTTGGCACTGACACAGCTGTGACAGGCGTGCTGTAATCAGCTCCTACCACAGTAGAGTAGCATTTGAAGCAGTGATGTAAAACCTGGCACTTTGCCTTGAACTGTAAGTTGAACAATGTGGTAAAGGTGACTGGATAGCCCTCAGTAGGTGGGTTGAGTATAAGGAGACATGGATTTTTCTTGCCCTTTCCATGTAGATGGCAAGTGAAAAGGAGGTTAGTTCGTATTGGACGCTTATAACTGTCAGTTTCATACAAACATCAGGAAATGTTACAGAGCAGGAAAGCTCTTAGAGACTGCGGTGCATAAGATGTTGTGGACAAACATTCTCTCCGAAGTCCAGTATCCCTCCTAACCTAAGCAAAGGCTAAGGATGGCTCTCTCTCCTACTTTTATTGTTCCCTGAAAAACCCATTTTGCAGTGCACAGTAAGCCTGGAGGTCTGAAGGCCACTGTAAATAAATGGTTTACTGACAAAATTGAGATGACCTGTGATTCAGAAACTGTATCCATTATCAGATTTTGAAGAAGGTCAGACATGGCCCTCCTAACTTTATCAACAGTCATCATCACGGAGTTACCGTGAAAAGGAGTCGGGAAAAGAAGCTGTAATAGCAGAAAGGTGGAACTGGAAATTCAAGTAGTAAATAATAGATCTAAAGAAATAAGCCTGACCTTCAGGCTTACAACCAAGATGAAGTGCTTTTACACTAAAAAGGGGAAAAAAGGCCGTGCATCTCTGCAAAAGCCATTGTGTGTGTGGCCAAGGTTGGCCACAGCAAAGGCACTCCTTTATAAGCTCAAAATTAATTGATTTTCACCCGCTTTAAAAGGTGACAATCAGGATTTTTAAAAGAGCCTGACAATAGTGGTTGCTCAGACTGATATCTGAATGGGACCTGACGTAGCTACTGCTGAGCACAATCACCAGCCTCTGAAATCCAGCCCTTCACAGGGGTTAGTGCTTGGCACCCTCTGTCTCCACTCCCTGTCACAACACTGGCTGCTGTATCTGCTCTTTATTTTCACCACAGCCACTCCAAAGAGCAGAGTTCTGCATCTGTCATGTAAGAGACTGCAAAATTTGATGGAAGCGTGGAGGATTATACTAATAAGCAGAAATTTCCTTGTAAGGAACTGGTTTAGTCTAAATGTGATGTTTTGGTGGATTAATAATAATAATAATAACAGCAGTAAGAGTAAGAGTAAGCAAAGCCAAGCATATAAAAGGGGGATGCTTGTGTTGAGATGTCAGTTAGAGCCATTTGGTTTTATTCCCCAGTATTTTATAAAGATAGAGCTTTATTTCTGTGGTGCACACCCACATTTGTTTTAAGCATCAAACAAAGTAAGTGTTCAATAAGCCAAGTATTACTTTAACAGACCATAATGCACAAATCATTGTTGTTCTGTAGTGGGAACAACCTCACTTGAGCCCACAGGCCAGGAAGATGTCTCCTGCTCCCATTATACCCTTTTCGTGTGCTTAACTACCCTTGCAATCAATACAGAGTTCATAATTTATGCAAGACATGATTAAAAAAATCATCATATTGTGTCTCAGTTTCAAGCATGACTTTACCTTTAAATAGTACTATTAATTTTTTCTTTAGCTACTGCATAAATGGTTTGAAATTGAGGGAGTTCTGGTGATGGGGCAATGGGATCACCTCAGCTCCTGAAACAATGCCACAGAAACTGCCCTAGCTTCCAGGAAATGTTATTAATCTCACAGTTAACAAGACTTTATGCAGGTAGTGCTTCTTAGAGCTGTTCAATAAAGAAGCTTTTTTATGTCAAATGGATGAGTTCTAGTCTTGCTGGCACCGGATGCCTGCATTTGTTGGATTTCCTCAGCAGCAGCTTGGAGTGCAGCTTTTGGGGTTTCAGAGCTATCAATGTACAGCTTGTCCTCACATTAATGATTTCATTTGGCCTTAGGAGGATGCAGAGAGACTCCACTGGATGGGGATGTCCAACCCTTTCTCAAAGTATTTGTAGCCTGGAGATGAGATTATTCATGTATTCTCTGCTAGCAGGTGTGGCACATTGAACTTTGGGCCTGGAGGTGTCTTATTTTTGGATTCATCACAGCAAATCTTGTGCCTGTACTCTTACTGCTGATCATGGCAATCGTTTCTACTTGTAAATTCCCTAAGCTCCAGATAGAAAATAGCAAGGCTACAGCAATCTGCCTCTGAAGTAATGTTCTCCATGCTTGTGGTCAACATTTTGCTTTGGAGAGTGATTCATCCTTGCAGGTTGTGGTCTGTAAAGCCCTTAATTGTCAGCATGCCTCTGCTCTGAGCTGCAGCTTTGTGTTGTTGCAAGGAATTACAAAGTCTGTTGTTTCAGTCTCCCTGAAACAGTTTGCTGCTTCTGGGGCAAACATTTTGTGTCCAAGAGCTGAGTGCCCTTTATCTCATACAAAGTAGTTTTAGAGAAAATGCACGTGTGAGATACAGGTGACATGCAAGAGGTGTAGCCATATATTCAAAAGTGAGGTGTGTGGAATAGATCCTATGGTCTGAGTGCTCTCTCTGCACAGCAGAGGACACATGGCTTCTGAGATGCCTTTCCTCCAGGATCTGCCAGGGCTAAATTTAAACAGCCTATGGTATTTCTTAGCTGCTTACTAGCACATTTGTTATTTTGCTTTATGTTACTGTAGTTAGCAGAATTTGGAGACATCAGTTGCAAGCTGTACATGTGGTCATAGGCTTGCTGTTAGCCTTTTAACTGAAAAGGTAGCATTTTGTCTACAACCAATTGGTTTTAAATTTAAAAGAGAAAGAAAAAGAGCCAGAAGCACAGACCATGAGTGATGGGAGCATATGCTTTTGATAACTCAATGCTAGGGAGGATGTTGTGGTCAGAGTAGAGATATTTTATTAGCAGGATTAGAGGCACAAATTCTTTGTTAATTCTGATGGCCCAGGGCTCTTGGTCAGACAGGGAGGGAAATGTAGTTACCTGGGAGCAGAGCCTGTAGCAGAGACCTACTCAGTCATTTATTCGCCTGAAAAATTGTATATAGCCTATACTTAGAAAGAAAAACATGAATAATAAAAAGAAAAACAAGCTGGGGGTCTTAAAGAGAGCTAGGGTACAGCTTCTGTTGAGACTGGTACTAAATACTGTTTTAAAGGTGCTTCCAACACTGATTGTAGAGCGTGTTTCTTTTCAAACTGGCATCTTGTCAGTGAATGGGGAAATTTCAGTATCTATTACTGCAAAATTAAATACCTTGACAAGGAGCTTAGTCTACTCAGTGGTTCAGGATACAGATGTGAGCTGGCTGTGCCCCCTCTGACAGCTGCAGAACAGGACTGGCTCTCCAGTTGTGCTGAGAGTGAGTTACAAACATTGCTCATGTCTGGGGGAGATTCCTGTGGAAAATGAGCTTTTTTTTTTGCATATCATACAACTGCATGTCAGTGTTGCTCACAATCATGGGAATTCTGAACTCCTGTCCTTCCCAGTACAAATTAAACTTGTACTGCCATAATCTTCTGCAGTAATGAGCCTGGAAAAACTTCTGGGCTGTGCAGGAAAGGCTCTAGAAGTGATTTGTGGTGCCTGGTCAGAGCAGTCCCTTTCCAGGGCCATGCAGTCAGGGATGTAGTCCAGGGCTGCAGAGGGGTGTACAGAAAGAGCAAGAGTAAGCTTGGAGTGACAGTGAGGGGCAGCAAGAAGCAAGGAACAAGACTGTTTTCCTAATCTTTGTGAAAGCTCAATTGTTGAGAGCATAATCTTTGTCTGTCTCTCCGTTTTCTCCCTTTCCCCCCACTTAAATCACTTTTTAATAAAACTGCAATGTTGCGCCAATCTTTCCTTTTGGTGCACTTAGCAAGCTGTCCCTGTGTGACTGCTGACCTTTAGCTGTGAGCCAGGAAATCTGTCCTTTCAGAATTGTTTCATGTTTTCAGGAAATATCAACAAGCCAAAACAAAAAACCATGGCTTTTTGTCCACACTGCACAGCCTAAAAATGATTTGTAGCTCTCATAAAATCTGTGATTTTTAAGCTGTGACAATCAAATGCAGATTAAAAATTTTGTAGTTTATAACTGGCTGGTCATTGGAAAGCTGATGTCATGTAGAAGCTTTCATAATGTCCAGTCTTGGTAGCTGGAAACTGCACATGCAGAAACAGACCATGCAGATAATTAACATTATTTGAGAGTTAGTTTCAGACAGTTACATATTTCTCATGAAGATGAATCATTGTTTTAAATGTTACAAGGTGGGAAGCGTCCTAGAAGCTGTTACACACTGATGGTTAAAATTTTACAGATTTCTAAATGTCCCTTGATTAAAGTTCAGCCAAATGTGTCTTTGTCAGAAGAACTGAGTTATATAACCCTCAGTACCTACAGCTGCTCACTGTTGGACAGAGGCATATATAAATATATATATTTTTTTTTACATTCATGTGAATGCTTAAGGAAGCATTATCAGGAGGTTGTGGAGTAAGCCCAGCAGGCAGAGCTCTGTTCTGGACTACAAAATCCAGACCTGAATCCAAATTTTGCTGGCATTTTCTCAGTTGATTATTGACAACTGAACCAACCCCTGATGACCTGAAACTTTAAAGTATCTGAATTTGGTGGCCCATGCACCAAAAGATGTATTCTGAGAGATGCGGGACTTCTCTGAGCAGGAAATGATTGACACAAGACCTGAGCAAGGGTTATCTGGGCCTCCAGGGCTGCAGTGCCTGTGTCCCCAAAGGTGTTGTCCCAAAAGCACTGCTCCACACTTGCAGTGTCCTGCTGCCGCTGCTCTCAGCTGTGGGTGTTTCCTGGAGGCATCGCACGGTTTGGTGAGGTGCTGTATAAAAGATATTGTTTATGTAGAAGCAGGGAAGAAGAGTTATGCCTTCAAATGCGGAAATGCTGCTGTGTTTAGAAATAAGTTCCTTTGTTTCAGAGGAAGGGAAGCACTTGTGGAGTGAGCAGAATTGCTCCAGCAGTAGGCTGCACTCTGTGAGCTGTCTGCCTCCCGCTGCCCCTGGCACCAGCACTGGCTGCTCCCTAGGGCCAGGAATTTGAGTTAGGACTTCAAATGTATTGTTTTTGATCCAGAAACCCCTAATTGCCTGGGAGCACTCTTTCTTGTGGTGACTCCCCAGGCCAGGGCTCTGCCCTGAAATTGTGGTGTGTGGCTCAGTTGGTGGCCTTGGCCATGGGCTCAGCACTGGGAGAGCTCTGACCTCTGAGGCATCCTCAGGCAGATGGGAAGCAGCAGAGCTCCCAGCATGCCATGGGACAGCAGGCTCAGCTGTCCCTCTGGCATGGCTTCCATAGCTCACCTGAGCTTTGTCTTTCCTAACATCAATGTTGCATTGGCTGCCTGCTGTCTCCCTACTGAACATCTACTATGAAACAGTGCCTGTGCATGGGCTTTTTTTCCAAATAGAAAAGAATGACTGGGCCTAGTACATTTCAGCTCCTGAACAAAAAGCTGGTAGAGTCGGGGAGACTGACTTATAGGGGGGACTTAAGGGTAGGAAGATGTTTCATCATTTTTTCTTGTGGCGTGACAAAGGAATAGGAGGAAAAGAAACCTGTGAATGAGTGTTCATCACCTGCACTGCATTTTTCTGATAGGCTAGGGGCAACCTTTTTGGTAAAATTGCTCCACTGAAAACACCACTGTTTTGCGCCTCTTTCTGCACAGTGCTTGGGCAGCATCATTCAGAAGAAGCCCATTTGTCCTACAGCTTTACCTCTGGGATGCATTATCAAAAGGATTTAGAGGCCATCAAAGATGATTCCTCTGGCTCCCATGGACTTCCCTTAGGGTTGGTTTGAGGACAATACAGACACGGAGAGCACCTCCTTTAAGCTGAAATAAAAAAACAGTCTCAGGTGGATCCAGGACAGAGAAACAAATACGGGGGTTCCCTTGGAGGTGTCCATAGGAAAAAGGCAGCAAACATCCATGCTCACTTCATATCTTGTTCCCCCCAAGGAACCACCTTAAAAAAAGCCCAGCACAAAACAGAATTGATGCTAGCCAGGCTGTCACTCCCCCACAGTCACGGTCCAGAGAAAGGAGATGCTTTCATGTGTGGTGCTGAGCATCTGGTTTGGTATTTACAGGTTCCTGGAATGGGGTGCGGTGTCTGCCAAGGTGCATTCCTGGGCAGACAAGATTAATCCTGACAGGTCGCTGCCTCGGGGAAGCAAACGCTTAGGCTCACCTGTAACAGCTCCAGCACCTGGAGTTTTCTCTCTCCTTACAGCCACTTCTCTTCACATATAATCTGGAAGGCTCTGCTCTGTACTGCAGGGTATATTGCAATGTACGTGCAGCACTTTGCTTAACAGATGGCATAGGCACAGTATTCTCTTTTATTGAAAGAAAAGTGAACAAAATGCTGGAGTGGCTGGGATGAGAGCACTGCACTGGGGTGCTTCCTGCAAGAGCCTGCACACCCCAAAAGATTAGCTGCTTCATCCTTGCAAAAGTCAGGTTAGGTGGAAAAGGTACATCAGTCATCTCCGTTTCAGCAGCTGTCACCGTGTTTTGTCACACACTCAGAAAAAGCTGCCTCTGAGTGCTCAGAGAACAGTGAAATATGCATCTGCTTGGGGCATAAAAGAAAGCACCTGCTCTTCTGAGATATGGGATAACACAGGCATATTTTGCAAGAAATTAGTGATGCCCAGATAGTCATCTCAGAAGAAGGTGTTGGCAGAGTTTATTTTAACATTCAGGACACAGTGCATGAATCTCTTTGAAAGCCTCTGATTTCACAGAGCAAGAAGCCAAGCAGCCTAACTTTTATCACAGGTGCTGGTGTTGCCTTCAGTGGCTGCAGAGCCTTACTCCCAGATGGCTGGATGGAAGTCAGGGCAGGGAATGGGAGATGAATAGCTGAGGTTTCTCTGCAGAAGAGCCTGTGTCTTGAACCACTTTCTGCTCAGCCATCTTCTAGCTGGTTTACTGGCTTCACATGAAGCAGTTGTCACCCTTCATGTTTCTGATGGCCAGTGTTTCTCCTAAGAGGAAAATAATAGGATTTCCTGGGCTGCTTTTATTGTAAAGAAATGTAGGTGCTCTGAATCAGCTTTTGAGGGAATATTTTTGCTCCAACTTGATGTTTGCCAAGAATCTCGTCTCTGTTCCAAGCCAGGTGCTGTGAATATTTGGGAGTATGGGGGGCTGCTGTCCCCACCTAGAGATCACAATGAGCTGGAAAATATGCTACTGAAATGCGTGGCATGTCCTGACATAGGAGTTTGGGTTATTTTGAGTACTTCAAGGTATCTGTTCTCATTTGAGATGATAAAAGTGCTTTGTTCTCTCTCACCAGAAATGCTTGCAGCAAACTGTTGATTCTGCTTTATTAATTATTGCCATTGAAGCAGCATAGAGCCAAGAAGTGCTGTAATGCACTGCAGAGCATCCTGCCTGACTGAGCCTCAACCTATGGTCCAAGGACTTTGTTTGAAAACAAAAATAAAAAAAACAAACATCTGGTTTGGAGAAGTGGTTTATGGAGGGAAGAGATGAGTGGAAGGTCATACCATAGGTCTGTGCTAGAGATGGGAACAGAGCTCAAGTCTCTGGGTGTTGCGTGAGGTGCAGGAGTACCTCTAGTTCATACAACAGTGATCCTCTTCTAGTAAGACAGCAAAAAACATCATGTCATTCCCTGTTTTACAGGGGTTTATCAGCTCTGTTCTCAGCACCCCAGCCTAAGAGGGAATAGGCACTGCCTCTAAAGACTCTCTGGTCATTGGTACTTGTGGTTTTTCTGTGCAAGGCCCTCCTGAAGTGGAAGTAATGATCCAAATCATGAGGGAGGTCTGCAACAACTTGTGCAAATGGGGGCAGGTGTATAAGAGTTTTTTGGTGTCGGGTAACCTGCTGTGATTAGAGGAGTTGATCTGGTTTTTAGAGTGTAATATGAGTACCAGTAGTGCCAATAAGAGCTTGAAGTTTATATCTGCCTATGAAAAACAGGCTGAGAATTGATTGTTTACAGGGAGACTCAAAGATAATCCCTTTTTGTGGTAAAAAGAGGCTGAATACCTTCACTCATGAACATTTCACCTTTGTATTTTCTACAGCTGCTTAAGGATGTAAACTGTTCCCTTCTCCCCCCATTCCTATTCTTATTTTGTTTTCTCCCTTCAGGCCAACACAGGTTCTTGCAGTTAAAAGCACAGTTAAAATGGTGTAATGCATGCAGAGCTTTTTCCTGTGCTTCACTTCCTGTCCAGGCAATGTTGGGGTATCTTGATTCTATTTCTTGTATTTTGTGAAATTTAACCATGATAGAGGGAAAGAAAACTCTCATTTTACCCAGCAGTTCATAGCTACTTCTGAAGAAACCAGGTAGTGTTAAGTCATTCTCATTAAACCTGTAGATTTGGCCAAGACACCAATGGGCTGAGTTTGTTTCACTGCAAAGAAAAATAGAAATCAGGAAACCCAGCTTCTATCAGGCCTGATATTACATAATGTGAGTGCAGCATCAGGTGCTCTGAGGTGGTTACCCAGGCAGGACAGACAATGGGTTTACTTCAGCTTGGTTGAGATCTTTAGGAGACTACATGGAAAAAAAGATTGAGGGGTTTTAAAGATTTCTCTTTAGTAATACTCATTCTAATCCACTGCTTCCCCAGCAGGATCTCCCCTTTGCAGGAAGTTGTTTGACATTGCTCAGCAGTGATTCCTACTGACCAAGGGGTAACATCAGCACACTCTTCACTCCGAGGCTGGGAGAGAAACAGTGAGGCTGTTCATTAGTAGAGAAAATAAAAAGGATTCGTTTTTTCTCTCTGAAGTGCTTTGTTATTGATTACCCACTTTTGGTTTTGCAAGTTCTGCTGGAACTCTCGTTTCCCTTTATCTTAGCTGCATCTCCAAGCTGTACATTTTCACACTGTTCACTACACCTGCCTATTTTTCAAAGCAGTACAGTTAAGATTGTAAATCCATTTAAACTCAGTGACTTGGAGATGCTGATAAAGGCAGAGGGTCATATAAAGGAATATATATATATGTGTGTATGTATGTGTATGTATTTAGATAGATGTGTGTATTTCAATTGAAAGGAATTGCTGTGTTCTTTTGTAGGTGTTGCTGGGAATGAATATAACAGTATTTTACATGTTGAGAGGTAACAAGCTTGTTAATTTGACTTTGGAATGCCTCGAATATCTAGTTAAATGTGAATGCTAAACTGTGGGTCTCCAGCTGATCTTAAACAGAAAGGAAGCTCCAAATGAAGGAGACATCAGCTATAAAAAGGAGGAGCAACCTTACTGTGAGTACGGGGGGGGGGATTCAGTTTTTTGGTTTTCATTTCCAGTAGTGTTTAGCAAAATGCACCCCATGGTGTCTGTGCTCTGCAGGTTCCCAAGCTGGTGGCAATGATAAAATAAACAAACCCCAGCACTCCCAACCTCCTTCCCAAAACCTGAGACGGCTGTGAGCTGGGGATCAGCCTGTGGGTTAATCAAGGCTCAGGGAAATAGTTTGTTACAATTTGAGTACTGAGTTTGGATTCAGCTTTTAGTGTCTGGAGATAATTGAGCAACTTCCTACAGCCCCAGGAGTCGAGCGATTCCCTTGTAAAATGCAGCCTTGTTTTAATGCTGCTAAAAATGAATCAATTAGTCTTCACGGAGTAATGAATGCCAATAAAAGTATTGTGTGGCAGCATGTAGTAAACTTCTTGTGGAGGAAATGGCTGGAATTGACTTTTCTGAGAGCAGGATTTCAGCTCTCTTCTGATGCACCCATCCATGCCTGCGGCTCTGCTCCTGCCTGCTGGGTCATTAAGAAAGGCAAGGGCTTAGGTGGAAATAGCCAAGAATAATTATAGCCTCAATTTGCTGGCTTTGTGCTCTATTTGTGACATCTGAGGGCAAAGTGGAGCATCCTGTTTGTCTTGATTCACTGTAAATAAGGACTTGCCTGTGTCTGCTCTCCAGTTCTGGCTCACAGGTAATAATGAGAGAGGTAGGGTTCCTCGTCCTCTAGTGCTGACTGCTTTGGCTGGAGCAGGGACTGATCCTCCTCCTTCACACCTGCAGGTGAACAGGAAAGCTGTGCAGTTGGCTGTAGCCATGACAAATACAACCAGTATTTTACATATCAGCCTTCATTTGCTTCAGCTCTGAAAAAACATGGCTGTTTCAAAGCTGAGTTTTGTCCAGCTTGAGGAACTTTTTGAAAGCAACATGACCTTGTTTCTGCAGGATTTGGCATCCTCTCTTTTCTGTATCTGCCATGCAGTTCTCAGTCAGGTTAGAGATGACATGGCTGAGCTAAGCCAGCCCAGCTTTCCTCTCATTCCCTCGCTGTGTTGAGCTCACTGCAGGTCATGGTGAAGCCCATCCCAGCGGTGCATTTGCCTTCCTGGTGGTGCCTGATTGTCACCCCAGGCCCCTGAACTGGTGCACAACTCAGCTTCTGTTTGAGCATATGAAACGCTAATCAACAGATAAGAAACACTAAATATTTTTATGTTTCCATACTCCATATCAAGAAAGCCAGAGGGCAAAAGACAAGAACTGAGATTTTTTTTTTTTTCAGTTTTAATTTGTGCCTTCCTCTCTGGCACAAATAAACTATTGATATTTACTCTTCATTTATGTGATCCTACACTGGTTTTTTTTCCTCACAGGCCCCTTGCCTCTTGCAGGACACGAGAGATGATGTCAGCTGAATCATCACCATTCGTTGAGTAGCATGGTGCATTATTTACTGTACATCAGCCAAATCCTACACTCAGAAATAATTATTAATTTCCTCATGGGCTAATTAAAGATCATATCATAAAGCACATGCATCAGGAAGCTGAATTAAGATTTCACCAGCAGTTTGAATTTTCTCAGATCCCTAAGTATGGGGGTGTTTGGCTTTGCAGCTATAAGGCAGCCTCGAGTGGAGTCTGTAAAATCTAATGTAAGGCTCCATTTGCAGCAGGAGGTGCCAGCCTGGCTCCCTCCCTGACATCACTGCCCACTCCAGTGTGCCAGGGCCCAGCAGCTTCTGGGGAAAAAGCAAAGCAAGGGCAGCTGGTCCTGTTGTAAAATACCAACTCCTTTCCTTCATCTCAGCCTCACACACAAGTAACGTGTTTGGCTGATCTTCTTCCCTAAAATTCATCTTAAAGCAGATTCCCAGCACAGAAGGTTGGTGTACATTTGTTGTGATGTGTATAATTACACTGGGAGCTTTTCAGTCTGGTCATCTGGAATTTGCATTGAGTATGATTAGTTAAGTGGAGACCTCTTTATTTGATTACCCCTTTTTTGTTGTTGTCTAAAAGAGAAAATGACACAGGCAGGAAAAGCTTTAGAGAGGGGTGATCTCTTTATTATATGTTTCCTTTCGTGTTTGGCACAGTGTGGTTGAGAGCTTCCAGTTCTATAATAACAGTTACAATGAATGTGTATGTGTATTGCCAGTGAAATTTTACTTCAAACATCACAGGTGAACTGATACACACTCAAACTGTTACCTAAGAATAAAATGGCTTTTCTTTGTTGTTGCTTTTAGACTGTGATAAGCATTTCAGCTGGAGAAGGGACAAGTACTTTTTTACATTTTTAAAGTTAATGCACAGAAAGTCTTCAGTTGATTAGCAGAGGTCCTGCGTAGGATGGCTGTTTCATTGCTAAGAGTTTAAGTGAGCTATAAATATATTTTATACCCTTGTACAAGTTCAGAGGGCCATGAAATATAATTAAAAGATTCTGTGCACTGCACGCATAGGAACACCATAGGAAATAAACGTTTGACCTTTCTTACCTTTGGTCCCCAGTAAGCAATTGCTCTCTGTGCTTCTTGCCTGCATTACTGTTTTGGCTTAAATACAAGATTCAGATGCCTCCTAAAAACGTTGAGTGAACATTCACAATTCACTAGTTCTTCTGTCTGAATTTTTCTCTTCTCTGGAAGGTGCAGGGAAAAATGCCAGGCTATTAGAAGCTAACAATTACCTTTAATTATGCAGACCAGCTTCGGCTATGAATGAGAAAAAGATTTGGAGTCTATTGTTATTTCCTTTTATCTCTGAAAACAAAACAAGAAATGCTAATCAAGACATTTTATACAACTGAAGCACAGTGTGTCTGAAGCAGTTCTGTTCTATTCCTAGCCAAGGGAAACTCCGTATATGTATCATACCAGAGTAGGATCTGCCTGTGGATTAACATCCCTGAAGATTTACTGGGAAGCTGACTCACCAAAGAGACTTTGCTGTAAAACTGAGCCAAGTTTTGACACTGAATAAGTTGATGTAACTGGGTTAGTACATGGCCCGGTGATTTTCAGATTTGCACTGGGGAATACAGCTGTGACAGACTCATTCTGAAAGAAACCCAGAAAATTAAATACACGGTAACAAATATAAATTTTATCTCTTGGGGCCAAAGGAAATAGAACAAGCCCTTGTCTGCTGTGTGTAAAACAGAGGAAGAAGCCAGTGGCTGTCGAGCTAAGGGAAATGACTTTGCAGGATCTGATTATCTGTTATTTGAGTCTGTAGTCACTGAGCTGGGAGCCAGCCTGTTGGACTCAGCCCTGCTGTGCCATAGCTGCATGCCACAGTCTCCTGAGCTCCAAGGGATCATTCCCTTGGCTCATCCTGAGTGCTGGTGGTGCAGGCTCAGAGCTGGGAGCCCTTTGGTCAGTGATGCTGCCATCAGTAATGCTCCTGGAAAAGCTGGCAGTGTCCGTGGCAGAAGTTCGAAACACTTTCGCTGGTGCCCATAGTAGACTGCATGAGGCACCTGCTTCAGGCATCTTCAAAGGGAAGGGAGGAGGTAGCCAGCATGAAATGTCAAAAGCTTGCTGTAAGCCTGCCCTCACTACCCAGGTAAGAGCTGCCTCAGGGAGTGTGCCCAGGTGAAGCAAGGGTGGAATGAGTCACCATGACAAATCAGCTCATCAAACCCAAGTGCTGAGTGAACAGCAGCAGCAGAAGTACAGCTGTGGGAATAGATGTCTTTATTAGAGCAGAGGTAAGCCCTGTGGCAAGACAATGGGTCTGTGTAAGGCCTCTAAGTGCCTGCAGTGCTGGGGGGCAGTGATCCTGGTTGCCCATGCTCTGGGTTCCACATGGGAGCTGGTGGGCACAGGGATGAGGAGGGGGCACTTACCCCATCCTGCACTGAAGGGCACGGCCATACATTCCTCTCAGGGGATCTCTGACTTCCCTCTGCAACAGGCAGAGATTGACACCACCAAAAAAAGGTCATGATACAAATTGGCCTGTCCTCACAGCAGCTCTTTCCCTGGTGTCTCTGCTCTTCATTGCAAGATGAATAGACTCACTCCTAATCCCATGGCCCTTCTTATGGAGTGTAAAGCCTCCCTTCTGTTTAAATAAATATACACATGGCAAGGATCTGACACAGAGACTGTTGAAGTTGCTGGAGGAGCACTTCCATGGCCACTAAAGTGGACCACATGTGGATATGGTGAAAAACCACCTTGAGACACAGGTGTGAAAAAGGTGGAGAGGCTGAGTTTTACCAGGCTGTCCCTCCTGAGTGTAAGAGCTGAGAATCTTGCTGCTGTGCACAATCCACATTTGCAGAACAGAAAGAATCTCTGAAGAAGGTGACCCGGCTTCAAAGATGGGGGCAGCTTATCAGCAAGAGAACATATAAATAACGGGTAAGCAGTAACTTGCATACCCTCCATTCAGGCATATTCCTGAGCACAGAGGATGGAGATTTGGGCAGACAGCAGTCAAAAGAAAACAGCCTGATCAGCAGCAGTCATGTTTGAGCATCTTGGGGATAGACTGGGATATAAAGGCAAAGAGGGAACAGGGATATTTCTTACAACATGAAAAACACATTTGAAGGAACTAGGAGTGAACACTGTCAGTAGACATAGTTTAGGTTTAGCTTTTTTCCATTAAAAAAAAGTATGATGGGTAATTTTCATTAAAAGGACTATAAAGATTGGAATCTCTGCTGTCATAAAACTTACAGGTCTCTGTAGTACAATATATTTTAAAAAGGCAGGCACTTGAAAGAGCAGGTGATGCTACACAAAGCACAGACCACAGCAGGGATAAAATACTTCCCAGTCATACCTGAGTGATGGGACACAGCACCTTGACTGAGCGCTTCCACCTTGGGAATTGGGCTGTGATATTTGTTGTGCTCTGTACCAGAAGCTTCCCAAGCAACCCAGGAAGGAAGCAGCCACCAACAGCACAGTTAAATCTTCTCAGGTCTCTTCTGCAGTCATAGCACTGCAGTAAATCTTTGTATGTAAGCCCAGACATTTATCTGTAGAGTTTCACATTACATACATGTAGGGTATTTTGTAGTGATGGTAAACTGAAAATAGAGTACATATTCTCCATAATTCCAGAGAGTCACAATGAACTGAAACAATTTCGAACCTGAAATCAGGTACTGTGAGTTCTTTTTCTTCTGCTAACAGAAATTCACTGTGTCACGTTAAGCTGATAAAATACTTCCATTTCAGATTGCTGCAAACAGGCAATTTGGGCAAGGAAACAGTTTGAACTCCTATTAGGAATAGAATTCATTTTCAGCATGGTCAGATTAGCAAAACCAGTATCTAAGGACCAATTTCTAATTTCTTATTTAAAGTAATTGCTGATCTGCTGAATGAGACCTGTGTTCATACTCGGAGGGGCTGCAGTCGTGGCCATGCTGGCATGTTAACATCTAAGGCAAAGTGAACAGTGCAAGCCCCAAAACACAACATGATCCTTTATGGAGGCAGTTCTCACCTTTATCCCTCAAGGAGTTCTCAGCTTCATCACTCCCCCCCTCAATGCACATGGTTGTTGTGTTTCTTAGCTTTATACAGAATCCCCTATTTTTCACATTCTAGACCACTTCAAGTTAATACAAAAATCCACCTAAAATATTAATTTTAGAGACTGGAAATTGATAGTATGGTTTTTCTCAGCTTCTACTTTAGGGAATTTAAGAGGTCAATTTTCAGGCAAAATTCTGTGCCTTTAAAGTAACAAGCATCAAAGACTGTGCTGAAAGACATTGAAAATGTTCAGGTAGTTAGCTTTGGACGATTTAATACTCGGCTTAATTTAAATCCTGAAAAGATTGAACTAACGCATATCTTAAGAAGTAATTGCTTTGAGCAAGTGGAAAATACCATCTCTTCTTTATTCAAAGGAGTGTGTCTGTGGCAATTAGGATGGAACATTATTTTGAGCTTAGTGTGGACTGCTGAGTGACCATGGAGGAAAAAAGCACATCTTCCAGTTAGACAAAAATCCCCACTTGTGTAGTCCTGATGAATCTTTGGCCACTAAAGGTCATGGAACTCTTGCATCAGGAGGCCAAGGTGCTCATGATGACACCTCCAAGGCAAGAAGTTATGGGGAGCTGCATGTGTGACCACCCAAAGGTGCACATAGAAAGCCCAGCTTCAACCCAGTGAGGTTTGTTTCATCATGAAAATTGTGTACCATTACCTTGTCTTAGACTGGTTTGTTGTTTGCTTTTGGGAAGTTTGATGCTGGAAATAGATACCTGTGTTTGGAAGAAAACTATGTTTAGACAAATTCCCAGGCCTGGAGGACAGGAGCTACACTGCTTCTGTTGTGCCGTGTGGGTAAGTGGCTGGTGTGTTTTGTGTGTCTGTTGCTCAGAACAGGGCAGGGAAGTGGTGGAGTCTGCCAGGATGATGGAAATTTCCTTTGTAAGTGTCTGTGCTGGTGAGGAGGGGGGTGTACAGACACTGCACACCCACCTGGCCTGCGCCTCAGCACACTCTGCTTTGCAGGAACAAATGCAGAACTGGTGCTTCTGCAAAGCAAAGTCGGGTGCAGAGGGCAATAAAAATCTGTTTGCTGCTCTGTAGGGAAAGAATCCAGGAGTGCTGAGCTAAATAGGAGATTTGGTAGTTACTTTGGCAGTTTTACATAAAGCTTTGTGAGAGAAAACTGAGCTGGAGTAAAGCAGGACACGCCAAAGTGCTTTGCAGCCTGTGTATGCCAACAGTGCTGAAAAATTCTCGGTTATTCATAGACAGAGCAGAGCAGGGATGGGGTTTTTACCTTACCTAATACCTTCATCATTGTGCAACATAAAACTAAATCAAAATGGGAAATCTGGCCCAGAAATGAGCCCCCCAGCCTAGGTAATGAGACTCTTAGGAGTGGTTCCCTGTTTCATTTAAGATGTCCTTTGTGATTTTAGGGACACAGTGGAGGCTCTGAGCCAGAAAGGCCATGGGGCAGCTAATCCTATTTATCTCAGTGGCAGGTCCCTAAATATCTCTGATGTTCTGAGCCTGAGACTGTAACAGGACTTTCCCAGTTCCCACAGGTATGACAAAGAAAGACAGGCTAAGGAGGTGCTCATATCCTTGAGTAACAGCAGCTATGTAAGTACCTTGAATGCACTTTATTATGCATGGAAGGAGTAGGATAGAGGAAAGATAATATTATGTGTTAAAAACAGAGTTTGGCTCTATTAAAGAGGAGCAGTTGAGAATTAAGCAATACCCTGGAGAAATCAATTTTTGTAGACAAATCTTTACCTTGACTTTCTCCACTCTCATTCCTCTTTATTCCAAAATGAAGTGACTTCCTTTTCAGAAAGCCCTGAACCCAGAAATTAGACTAAAAACTTGCTGCACATAACGAGGGAGATACCAAAGTACATCATCATAACTCTGAGAGGTAATTTCCAGAGCTAGATGGCCCTACATTTGCAAATGTTCATCCATTAAATCCATTCACTTTCTGCGCTTCCCAGGATTTTCTGGGTTATGGGAACTTTACAGCACAGACACTGGTTCTTCTCTGCCTAATTTCAGGGCAGGGTAACAGAGCTGATGCACTCCAGTGCCATTGCTCAGTGCTCTGCACTTGCACCAGAACCAATGAACATTTGAAAGAGGCTCAGGATGGCCCAAGGTAGGCGCAGTAATGACCATTAAAAGATGTCTCCTAGCCTTTGAAGTGCTTGCAGTGATGGTATTTTGAAATGGATTTCCCTCGACATAAGCACGCTGGGAAGATGAAACTGTGAATTGCTAGGAAATACAGCTTTCTATGTACCTACCATTTTAAAGTTATTTTGGGTTAAAAGGATGACAGATTTACACACTTGGAAGGAAGCTGTACACAGCCAGGCCTCTCTACATAGCAGTGCTTCATGGGACACTTCTCTGTCTTGTTTCCATGTACTCTGAGAAATAATAAAATGAAGAAGACATGGAATTTAGCACTAATTCCGAAAACAAAACAAGGGCACTTTAGTATTTTCATGTACATTTACTTTTTGTGGCTCTTCAGACTGGTGCAAATTCTATACGGTTCTATCACACTATTGCCTTGTAAAATGGAGTTTTATGCAAAGATTTGCAAAGCTCCCACACTACAGGCTATATAGACTTTTTCTTAATAGATGCAGAAATCAAGCCACAGTGAAGGTGTCAAAAAATAGCCCTTGAAATATTTACTCTTCCAGCTTTGAAAGTAATAACATTTCTACTGCTGCTAAACCCGAGCCTGGCAAATATTTTCCTGTCATTAAAAATCAGCATTTCCCAATGCTATTTTCTTCCTGTCACAGTGAGTATTGGGCTATAATTCTCCCTGCTTTGCTTTGCTTTGCTTTGCTTTGCTTTGCTTTGCTTTGCTCTGGAAGCGGGTGGAGGAGTCTAGACAGGACGTGGTTTTGAAGGCGCGCCCCCAGCCCCGCTGTCCTGGGAGTGGATGGGTTTGCCACAGGCAGCTCAGTGCTGGTATCTCTTTCCCTGCTGATTTGAGATTACATATCTTTGCTTTTGGAAATAGGCTCTTGGATCCAGTGAGAATAGTTGTGTGCTTGAGGCAAACAAGATTTAACCTTAAAATAAAATAATAGCAAATATAGGGGTTCAGATAGATGGCTTGGTGGATGGAAGTACCGAGAAGGACCTGCAGCAATTAGTTGCTCACAGATTAGAAATTTTATGCTCTGCAGCCCTCATTGTAATCCCATTTCTTCTTTCACATATTTCAGGAGAGGTACCATTTAGTTTACATTAGTATGAATGATGAGTGCTAATCTGAGATGACAGAGCAATTTAAAACTGGCAGGAAGTTGCTGAGGTAATATCTAAAATATGAAATGTCTCATTCATTAGGAGAGGTGAAGATGATGAGCTTAACTGCACCCTCCCTCAAACTGCTTTTATGCCAAGGCTGTAGAGATGGCTTCAGTTCAGATTAGAGTCAAGGTCCAAATATCACCTTCTTCACAGTAGCTCAGCAAGGTGGGTATAGAACCAAGTGCTGTATATATGTCAGCAAAAATCAAGCAAAAAATGTTAATAGGGACTTCACCCTTTCTTTTCCTAGTGACAGGTACGATAATTTAGAGTGATCCAAGAAAAATTAGTTCTTTTAAGCAAAGCAGTGTGCTTGCTATCTTCAGAGAAAAGGAATGACAGCTGTCCTTCTCCTTGAAAGCACAAATGACACTGTGGCACAGCTGGCATAATTCAGATTTTTAGGAGGATGTGCAACTTTTTTCATTACAGGCTCCGCTAAATGATCTTGGCCAGAAATATGCGACCAGATGGCATTAGAGCTGCTTTTCCTATAAGATTACAAAGTGCCACTGTTAACAATCTCAACAGCTGAGAGATTATAAATTGCTGCTGCAGGCAGTAATTGCT
Source organism: Vidua chalybeata (assembly GCF_026979565.1). Taxonomy (NCBI): domain Eukaryota; kingdom Metazoa; phylum Chordata; class Aves; order Passeriformes; family Viduidae; genus Vidua; species Vidua chalybeata. The sequence continues at coordinate 25,327,698 of NC_071539.1, forward strand.
TTTTCAAGCTCATTTTCTTGGTGCATGGGGAGTCTAGGTTTTTTGTCATCATACCTTCAGCTTAAATATGTCAGGCTTTATTAGTTGCCTGGTTTAGCTCTCAAACCCCACCTCTTCTTTGTTGTGAAATTAGTGTGATGTTGTGTAACCTCATCCTTTACTATTTCTCGTGCTCTATCTGTGGTCTTCGTCCACGTTGGCTGTGGTCCCTGGCTGCAGGATGCTCTTCTGACCTGGGTGTTGACTTGAGAGAGTGTGTTCAGACACCTGAGAAACAGGCTGTGGTGTTCCTGTGGGACAGACCTGCTGCTGAAGAGGTAGAAGTGCATTTCTTGCTGGTTTATTCTGGTCTTTGTCCATCTTGGGTTCTAGGGCTGCCAAAGGAATAGCAACCTGCTCTGGAGCCAGGAGGTGAGTGAGTGGGATTGGGGGTGTGCCTGAGCAGAGCGTGGTGAGAGGAAGAGATGCTCACTAACCCCAGGCAGTTTCTGGGCAAGAAGAAGCAGCAGTGGGGAATGAACCTTGCTGGGCAGTATTCTTCAGGTCATCTTTGAGTATCAGCTGTTGTTTTAGTAGGTATATCTATCAAATGAGCTCAGTCTATCCACATGAGATGTGGATCTTTTTAAGACCATGGAAGGCAAGGATGAAAAAACTTTACTATTGTAGACTCCCGGCAATGCCCATTTTTTGAAAGTCAGACCAGAAGTGTAGCATGATCCCAGAGAATCAAATAACCTCATGCAATGAGCGAAGGAGGATCTATGGATGCAACTCTGTTTGGATGCATCCCTCTGTTTGGAGGGATGCCCACTGTCCCTCTGCACTTCCAGTGGCATTTCAAATTACATTTGAGATTTTCTATGGTGGGTGATGCAATTAGTTTGTCTTACAGGTTTAAGAGCATCAGTATTTTGCAATTGCAGTGTTTCAAAATATCTGCCTCTGAAATGGAAATTAAAAACACTTTGGTTGCTGGTCCACTAACCTCTTTTTAAGTACAGAACTCACTAGTCTTAAAAAAACAGTTTTAGAGGATCTGAAATAGGTTTCTCATTAAGCATTCCAAAGAATGCTTTTCAGATATGTATTAAAAGACATCCTCTATCTATATACACATTTATTTATTGCCTGTAATTTTCTCTGCACCGTAACTCTGCTTGCACAGTGCAACTGGGCATAAATCTCATTTTTAGAAGCACTGCTCATGTTATGTTTCTTGACTTTCTATAATAGCAAGAAATGGGATGCTTTGAGATAATCTAAACAAAGCTTTGTGCAATATAATAACATCTAGAGGACTGGCAAAGGGATCATTAAAGCTGGGGAACCTAATGACTGAAGGCTGATGGTCACTGTAACGTGAAGCTGACCTGAGCTGGAAATCAGTTGCAGTTGTGCTGGCCAAAATGCTCTCTAGAGCTCCAGAGCAAGGTGCAAGGATCATAGTGTGAAAGAGGATCAGCTTGGCCAGTATTCAGGAGAAGGTACTGTCCTGTCCAGCCCACAGCTGCCTCTCCTCAACCTATGTGCTATCAAGGCAGAACAGATTGGGTGGAGGAGCAGTTCACCAAAGAGGGAGGAGGTCAGTGAGAACAGACTCTGGAGCCTGGTTACACCACAGTCAGGGTGGGCAGGGATGTTGTAGAGGGGGTGTAAGAATCTGTTCAGAGATGGATCCAGGAAACGAGCAAGAGTGACTCCAGAGTTATAGCCTCGGCCAAGTACATAGGTACTGTAGAGTTTAGCACTATTGCATTATTATTATTGTTGTTGTTGTTGTTGCTATTATTATTATTATTATTATTATTATTATTATTATTATTTATTGCTCTGAGCACTGCTGTGCAGTAACACATTTTATTGTGTCCTGGGCAAGAGGAGAATGCCAGACTCTGAGGGGATCTGGCCCATGTCTTCACCCATGCTGGCTCTGTGTGTGACCTAAGGCAGATTCTAAGCAGAGAGAAGAAAAGCAGCCTTTAAATTTGCAAACAGTGTTACATTCTAGCTGTATTTGAACTTATTATGGATGGGGAAGGAATCAAAGCTGGGATTAGAGGCTTAGCAAGCATGAGCACATCCTTGGGCAGCTACTGCTCTCTTACAACTCCGTTGCATGTGAATGTCAGTGTGCTGGTATATTGTCCTTGTCCCCAGTAACCTGCAGAGACCCAGTGGCTGCACCCAGTAAAAAATCACCCTGGTGCTCCTGCCTTCCTGATGTCGTGGCTGCTGGAGCCAGACTTGTTTATTCCCTAATAAGCTTCTGTGTTACATTTTATTATCCTCACCAGGTTAGGCTGATATTTGCCTGCTGTCAAATGTGAAGGATTGTAATTTTGTGCATAAGTGAAATTTCAAAAGGCTAGAAAAGTTCCTTGACAAGGTGACATTTCTTGGCTGTGCCTGTAGTCCTGGGCCTGCTGTATCTTTGCAGTAATATTTCTTGCATTACATTTAGAGCTGATCTCTCCAGTATTAACTTGGAAAGGTTGTGGCCTCTTTGTCCTGGACTCTCGGTGCCTCTTTCTATTCCAGTGCTGAACTACTGACAAATCACCAGGACAGGCAAGGTCTGTCTTTCAGGATATACCTTGGAGCAGCCTATGTTACTGAAATGCTGTGGCAGTGCTGCCTGGCGAGGGCCATGTGGCTACTGTGTCAGAAAGCACACAAGACACTTTTTGGAGGCACATTTCTGGGTTTGGCACATGGGCATTAATTGTTTCCCAACCCAGTATTTGTTGGGGTGTAGAGGTTTTCAGGCTTCATTTGCCTCTTACCCTCATCTTAAGAAAATTAACGATTGTCACATTGGTCTTTGTTCTTTGCAAATAGCTCTTCATCAGAATAGTATTAATAAAAACTTTAAAAGAAGTTTGCTTTGTCAGGTACTTGCCAATAAATGTTGCGTGTATGTATTTTTAGATTTGAAGAATATTAGCACTCACTGTTTCTTGAGCTGTACAGCATCTCTCTGAAGTTGGCCTGAACATCTTAAAACATTACTTAAATAGGATCAAGAGTCTTGAAAATAAGATTTATTGTAAGCTTTCTATTGTTGCTTCTCATACCATTGCATGTCTGTTTTTCAAGTGTCACTTTATAATCTGCACTAAGCCGTAAAGGATGCTTAGTTGTTATGGTTTGACTTAATATAATCTAAAAATGGCTAGCAATAAATCCAATCATTTCCATGTAAAGGAAGGGTGGGATTGGACTGGTGGAACTATTATACCTCACTCAGGGGAAGAGCCAATAAATCCAATATATTTGTTCAACTCCAAAATATCCACCTTAATTTGGTGTAAGGGGGGAAATTAAAAAGCACAAGCCTATATTTTGAAGTAGGGTACAACAGTCATGAGAACCATGTCTTGCATTTCTGAGAGTGGAGAAGGCTGAGAGGAGTGGGATTTGATGTGATTAATGCTGTCCCAGGGATGGGGAAAGCTGAAAGGAAGACAGAGCTGTCTCCTGAAGGCTGTTGATCTCTGCTCTGGGCTCCTGGCCAGACTAGCTGTCCGCTGAAATGACTGTAATTTCCTGAATTACACAGAGCCAAACTTCCATTTTTGAAAAGGACAAATTGGGCCATAGGACAATCACTTGTCTTTACAGCTCATGACAAAGTGCTCCCAACTTAGAGGTTGGCCTCACCTTTCCTTGATTTTATAGAGCTCTTATTGGCAAGTACCAGTCTTGTTATGGTTTAATCAATATTAATCTCAGTTGGAAGGATACTTCTGGTTGCTAATTGAGATCGGGTTCAATTCCATCTCGTCATATTTGCTGTATAATTATTATATGCTTTACATCATGTCAAAAGAGCCCTGGCTAATAGCACTGGTATGACATTCTCATATGGCAGCACAACGTACAGCACAGAAAAAGCTTCCATGAGCTTGTTGCTGTCTCTGCTCGGGGTATAATACTCTGAAGTTCTCCCAACTGTGGAAAGGTTCACAAAACCTAGCAGCAGCTCTCCTGCTTCTGTTCAGCACATGTTGATCCTCTATCATTTATAGTTTAGTTCTTCTAAACACTTAAACATGATGATGTGGCTGGATTTCTAGAATGTGTTAAATAAATTACACCCTTTTCTACATGTTTCCCTTGGGTGAGAAAGACTTTGCTGTTAGGAGGAAAGAACAGTGACCAACAACACCTCTAAAATGCCTGTGATGGGAAAGATGTGAGCAATAATACCCACCAGAAACCATTTTTTCTGTCCTTTGAGAAAGGCAGGTCCCAGTGGGGAATGCACTGACCAGCACATGCAGCAGAGATCACCCACAGTGCCCTCACCCATTCCCCACTGACCATCTGTGTATCCCAGGCCATTTTATTGTGTACAGGTGCTTCTAAAGAATTTTGCTGTATGTCAGGAGCATCTGTTCCCTGGGCTGCACATACATTCCACTGCAGGATTTGCTCCCCTGTCCCACCTCTGGCACTGCAGCGTTTCTTGGGATCTCTGCCTTTGTGCAGATGGTTCCAACCCCTTCACTTGCTGTGGGAATCAGGAACACACAGTAAAAGTGGCTGTGCTGGCAGGGCCTGGGCATCACCAGGCAGCTGCAGAAAGCCCAGCTGGAAAGGCTGGCCCCAGGAAAGTTGCTCCCTGCATAGCTTTGTGTCTTTGTGACGTGGTTGGCTTGGAACTACACTAGACTGATTAAGCTGCTGTTCCTGGCAGTTTCTGATGTTAGTGGGACCACTTCAGCCCCTGGAGATCAGGACCAAGCCTGGGAACAGGTCATGGGATGGGAGTGGGTGGGGATGGTTTCTATACTGGGATCAATGTCCTTGATTGACGTGTGCAGTGTTCCCATAGGAAAGGGAGTCAGGTCTGGGAACTATAGGAGTTGGTGAAAAAAAATAACTGCTCCCTCCATTCTTGCTCAGTGTCCCACACTGACAGTGAATGGCCTTTTACAAATTTCAAAAAAGGCAAACATCAGTGCACTGAAAGGTTTCAGTGAAAACTGGAATGTTTTGACAAGAGTACGATTTGTTCCCCTCTTTGGCACAGCTGCCTAACTGTGATTGTGCCAAATGCCGAATGTGGCCTCTTAACAGGCTGGCTCCAGCCAAAATGGCTGAGACTGACCCAAAAAAGGGAGAAGAACTTCTCATGCCTGCAGACCTGGGTGCAGCAGGAGCCTCTGGCCGTGGTGGGTGAAACAGGGTGTGAGTGCCAGGGCTGGGAAGCAGCCAGGGCAGCTTTTGGGTGGGAGGGCATCGCCCGAGGGCCACAGGCAGTGCTGCTGGGGTTGGGTTTGATGTTCAAGGATCTCCTGGGGAACCTCGCTGCAGAGCAATCTGGCCACAGTTTGGGGATGCACATGGGTATTTTTAGAGCTTATATTGCAACATGTGCAAATTTATTAGAGCTTGTTAATTAAAATTACTGTGGTGAGTGCTCGTTACTATATCTGACCAAAAAGCTTGCACAGACAGTTAAAAGAAAAACCACCAACCCCACCTTAGAATAAATGCAGGTTAGAACTAAAATGGGGTATCTAAAAATAGTCACACTGCAAATGAATTTAGGCCTTTATGTGGTGAAGTTGCTGCTTTTTCCTGCCTGTCATTTTATTAGTTTCTTTAAAGATTTTCTGGTTTCTTCTTTGTCGTATATATCTTTTATATTCATATGTCCAGAATCCATTTTTATTTCCGTGCTATTGATCCAGATGTACAGCACACAGCATTGATTTCTGCTTGTATGTAATACACACACATTACCAATGGCTTCCACCTCTGGCAATAGTGAGATCCTGGCCAACTGTGGTCTGCAGAAGGATAGGAGTGATTTTCTGGGCGTAGCAAGGACTGCAGAGTGTGGAGTGAGATTTAGCTCAGCAATGTGCAGTATTTTGAGAGTATCACAGCAAATTTCTAAGTAGATCTACATGAGAAACAAAAGAGGGTGATAAATTTAAACTGTGAAGAATAAGGAAGAGAATGTAAATGGATAAGAGAATCGGGACAAAGAAATGGCATTGCAGAAGAAGCTTAGAAAACTAAAGAGAGTGTAAAGAGGCCAAAGGATCCTCCCTCCAGCATTCTCCCAGCTCTCAAGTGTTTCTTTGCTCTCAGTTCTTTCCTGCAGCAGGGCATGAGGAGTTTTTAAGATGAGATCCAGACCTCATTGCTCCAGCACGACAGCACGACTGATGACCAGACTAAGAGGCAAGGGAGAGACTTTATTTTCTGTGTAGTTGGACTGGACTCGCCCTTCCTGTGGTGGGGACTTCAGTTGTAGCTTGTAGAGCAGGCTGGTTTTACCCTCACAATTAATAACTGTGGCTTAATCCTCTTTACCTTCTTGTAACTGATTATTGACACCACTTTTTTTTTCTGTCAGAAGAGCTGTTTGGAGACAATTCCCTGTGTTGGTTTGACAGGCTGCTCGTAAGTTACCATCTTCCTATACTTCTTTACAAGTCAAACCTCAGGTCAGGCAGGGCACTGGCATCAGGCTGGCAGAGCTGCAGCTGCTCATTTACCTTCCTCAGAATTTGTACAACATTCACAGTTTTCTTCATCTGAAATTTGTCCAGTGTTTTATGAGTTACTAAAAGTAACTATAAAAGTTACAGCAGTTTTAGCACTTGCAGATACTGAGTAGCTGAAGGGTTTGGATTTTTTAAATGTGCTATTTCAGTTGTTACTGCTTTACTGCTGGAATGAGAAATTTGGTCATCACCCTGTGATAACACTGCATTCATCTGAATTTTTTCTAAATAATGAGGAAATATAATTATTTTCCCCCTTGTGTTATCTTTGGCAAGTCTGCTAGTTCTGCAGAGAAATAGCTCTATGTAATTGTAAAAGGTCTTTGCAGTAGCCTTATTTTTTTTTCTTAATATTCTTCCCGTTGTCCATTTTACTGCTGGCTCTGGTGCCCTCCTTGCTTTATTCTGCACTGGAGCATGGGCCTGTCTGGGATATGAAGTATTCTTCAGAGGCTCTGCAGAAAGACCACTTTGGCACAGTTGTTCTGTTTGGGTTACATTCTCCTTCTTCTACAAGAAGTCTGTGGTAATTAGTATTTTTAATAAGCAACCACACAGAAGAGACAAGAAAAGAAATTTCTCACTATCAGCTTCAGGAGGAGCAGAGAAGATGGTTTTCTAAGGTCTCTCCTAACCCAAGGTAGTGCTGCATTTTGACCCTAACTTGAAGTCCGCTCTGTTGGTTCTGGAGTGCAGAGATGTGACACGGACAGGCTCAGCACTGGCTGTGTGTGACACTCCTTGGGAACCTCCAGAAGATAATGTCCCTCCCCCCTCCAAAAGATAATGTCCCTTCTCCCCTGACAGCAGGGACAGGCTGCTGTGCCCTGTGGAAAGCCCCTGGTGCTTGAGCAGGGAGAAGGGAGGTGCCCCTTTGCTTTTAAGGCATGCATGAAATATTAAACAAGGTTTTACTGTTCTCGAGGAGTAAGAAATTAATACAAGCCCTAACTAAAGCCTCCAGGACTGCATGACCACAGAACTTGGGAGAGGTATGGCTATAAATACCAGCTCTGTGGTGGAGCTCAGCGCTGCTTCATGGGAGGAGCTGGGTGGGGAGATGCTGCAAGCACAGGTGGCCCTGTGGTCCTTGGCAAGTATTTGTCTTGAAAGAGTTGGACCTTTGGAATGAAAATATGAGAAGTGTCTGAAAAGATGTGAAGTATAGGCTTGTCTTGCAGCTATGGAGTGTTTAAAACTCCTTATTTCTTACAGTACCCAGACACACACCAGACATTTCATAGCATGGAGGTGGTGCTGTAGTGCCTCACCTCTGCTGCAGGCTGGATGCAAGAGACATAATGAGGGTCTGTCACATAATCTGGTAGCTCACTGGAGCTCCACATAGGCCTGTACCCAGCAGCAAGTATGTTTTTGGAGAAATAAAATTAATTGCAGAGCTATGGGAGAGGGAGGAGAAGAGGGCGGAGGAAGGGAGCAGTGCGGGAAGAAAGCATGAGACAACTGCAAGAGGAACAAACATTGCTTTGAGGATTTGTGCTTTATGCCTTTTGTGGGGTTTTCTACATTGCCTTCTGGCAGTTCAGGATGTGCAAGAGAAATCAGGAGATCAGAAGTGGTTGGATAAAAGCCTGCTCAGCCTCCTTCATCACTAAGCACACTCTTCTGGAGATGAAAAACAAACATTGGGTGCACAACCTGCTGTTTACACGTCTGGTGGATCTGTTCACACAGGGCTCTTCTTGCAGCCATGGAAAAGGCTTTTTTCATGGCTTCTTTCTGAGGTTTCTTGTTATTTTCACAGAAAGGAGAAATGTGCAATCTGAGTGAATTACTTGGGGGCACGGGCCTGGAAGGGCAGGGTCTCTGGCATAGCAGATGGCTCTTACAACAGCATGGGGTTTCTGAGAGCAGTGCAGACCAGTCCTGAAGCAGGAAGGAGCTGTGGGTGCTGCAGGCAGCCCTGTGCCTGTGTGGAAAGGTTGGGACAGCCAGGGGCATCCTGCCCATGCCATGAGCCATTGTAGAGTGCAGCTCTGGGCTCTACAGTGGGGCATTTCCAGGGTCACTGGATACCTTTGTGCACCATCCTGGCCCATCCTGGGGCTGTGCTGTGTCTTGAAGCAAACAGAGATAGTGTTGTGATGCAAGAGGTAGGCATTAGAAGTTGAAACAGTTTCTTACTGCAGTATTTCGGAGGACAGACTCGATCCCTGTGTGGTGGTGGGTTTGGAGGAGCTTGCTGTGTGACAGGCACAGGTGTCCTGTGCAGGTGGGCAGGACTTCTAGAGACATGTATGATAAATATATTCTAAAATTTAGAGCTACTTATCAAAAACAATTGAGAAAGAAGAAAATTTAGATGTAGGCCATGTTCCCTTCAACTGTGTCAGCATTGTTTCAGTACTCCATGGGCTGGGAAGCATTTGCTATCACTGATTATTAGTGTTCTGTAGCAGCCTTTCATTGTCAGATGGATTTTCAATCTTTATTCACTACTCTGATCATGTTTCCTGTTCATGTCCTTCATCATACTGTCTCCTGAAGAAGAAATCCCAGTATTACATGTATTTTCAGAGTTAAAAAAAAATACTAGTAGCTGGAAATACAGTGCTGATTTCAATTTCTAGTCCTATGAGACATCACATGAATAGGTCTGAAGAAGCTTTGCTGACATGAGGCTGGATGTGACAAGCCTGGTGCACACAGCCTGCAGACCCTTGGCGTTCTGAGAGTGCCTGCAGGTACAGCACAGCCCTGCTTTGTCACAAGGGTTTGTTCCCTTTAGCTGCCCACTTGGCACCCACAAGGTGATTCAAATAAGTACCTTTAATTTAAGCCTGTAAACACTGCTTTTGGTGGTCACTTGACAACAGGCATGAATTGATGGAATATTACTGCAAACAGTGGGGAAAACCTGCATCAGTTTTCTGTAAACATATTTATCTTTTCAGCTGCAAATTAAACATTTGTTCCAAGACTCAGAGTTGTTATTTGGAAGTGGTGCCAGGAGCTATGGGGTGTTTCCATCCTTGCTGGCTGGGCTGCCTCTGCAAGGCTCCACTGCTGCATCTCAGGAGCTGGGAGCATCCTCAGGAATGTGCTCTGACCCAAACCCAAAACAGAATGGTTGCCATGAGGGATGGAACTGTGGGTCTCTATCACAGGCTGTCCAAACTGAAATATCTCAGGTTCAGTCCCTCCTTGGAAAATGAGACTTTTGGCAAAATGCTTTTATTAAAAACATTTTCCCAGCTTACAAGTTTCCATAGAAAATATTTGTCATCTTTTTCTATTTCAAAGTAATTTGCCAATTAAAGTAATCGATACTTGCTATTTAATAGAAGGTAATGGTCACACCAGCTTTAGGCAACATACCCAGAGATTGTCTTTTAAGGGCAATATTTAGTTGTGTTCTCTTAGTTATAAACTAAATAATTTTTCTTTGTTATTATAATGATTAACAATAAAACAAATTTCAATTATGACAGCAAATCATTACAGTATATTGAGATAAAATCAAGCTAAATCGTGTTGTAAATAAGAATCCATAATTTACCAGAACTGCATGGCTAATACGTTATTGGATTTTTCCCTTCGTCCCATGGCAAAAAGATAGAGATTTTATTAAATGTCTTCTTGCTTTTGAAAACTTAAAGTTCATGCTCCTTTCATTTTCCACTAATAAATTCAAGATGTCCATATTAGTTTAACCTGAAATGAATTTAGTTTATTGCTGAAACTGAAATTCCCTGTGAACATCTCAGTGGATTAAATATATGTTGGTTATGTTCATCTATGATTAAGTTTTTATTGATTTTTTTTTAAGTCAGTCAGTTTATGTATGTTACTCCTCATTGCCCACCCATATTCTGCCGTACTGCCCTTGACGTGTCAAAAAGGATGGTATGTATATAATTTACTTGGTTTCTCAAGAAGATATTAATGGCTGTTTAATATCCTTGAAGGTATGCTAATTTGGGCTCTAAAATGAATGAGTTTCATCTAAAAAGATGGTGTTTTGTACAGCAGGATTCAGTGCTGCTAATCTGCAGAACAGACACTGTGACCAGTTCTTTCCTTGTCCATTTTATAAAGTGAAGCCCAGAGCAGGTGTTTTGGTTTCTTTGCTGCAGGCTGGGTGGGACATGGGGCTGTCTGTGACCGTGGGGCAGAGCAGGCTCTGTATCCTCCAGTCACGTTTGGGCCATGGATTTGAAACACTGGCCAGCCTTCAGCTCAGTAGGAAGAATTGCTATTTTTTAGATAACTATTAAAATAAGCAATGGTCAATCTTTTGGAAGGGGAAAAGGATGACTGTTACTGTTGCAAACATATTTTGTTGATGAGGTGCTGAAATCCAGACCCACAGAAGCTGGATCAAGTTTAGGAGATTTTGAAGGAGCGACCCATCACGGTATTTCATACTTAAACACAAGAAATACCAGACGGAGTCAAATTTTTCTCTGTGTTTGATTTGGATAATCCCTATTTGTCCCCACAGGCTGAAATTATTTTCTTCCCAAGCATGTGAAATAGCTAAATTATTTTTATCCATTGTGTCATGATTCAGTAGCAAGAACTTTCTGATCACTTTTTTCATCCCCACCCAGCAAAACTCCCTGCTTTGCTCCAGCACAGAGCCAGGCAACAAGGCTTTAATCATAACAGGGTCACACCTTGCATTTTGCAAAAGTCAATCAGCTGCACTTCTGCCCTTGCTGCCTGTGTCACACAGTGTGAACCCACGCCCTCTGAGCATGGGGGACTTTTTGGGTTGGGTGGTGGTTTTTGGAGGTAGTGGTTTGTTTGGGGTTTTTTTTCCCATTGGAGGGTGATGTCAGAAACACTCAGTCACTTGAACAGATCAGTGATCCTAATAATTTTAATCACGTTAAGTGATTCAGAGGGAAGGGGACTGTGTCCAAAAGTACAGTGAAATCCATTTGGTTGGGAAGAAGGAATATTAGAAATGCAGATATTGTTTTCCTATGGTTTGAAGGTCATTTTCACACTGCATGGAGATTTTCAAATGCATCCATGTATAACACGCCTGTTAGCATTTTGCTGTCGTAACTTTATATTGATTGTCCTCTGCAAAGATTTTTAATAACAGCAGAAACGTAAATTCATTGAACATGAATACGGGCTAATTAAGGACAAATGTCCTGGTCCTGTTAGGAAGTTATTTATCAGTAATTATTGTACCCTTCATCTGTGACTTGCTATAAATACTCTGGTCCAAGCTGATGCTCTAAAAAGGCCAGTCCCACCTGTAGGTGTGTGGGCTGCCTGTCCTGCAAGGACAGGAGGAAGAGGAAGAGGGCTGTGGCTGGGGCAGCCCAGCCCCTTGGTGGGAGTGGGAGTGTTTGCCAGAGGAATCCAGCTCTGCTGGGAGAACTGGGGGAAGCTCTAGTGTGAACCAGAAAGGCTTTTGCAAACTTTCATGTACTTTGGCACTGTAAAGCCCCTGGGAAACGTGCACAGATGTGCCTCAGCCCACCATGAACACCACCAGGTGACTCCCAGAGTGGCTGAGTTATGAGATCATGACACTTCAGCTGTTTTCTCTCTGCAAGTCCTTTGCACAGCTGAGAAAGAGGGGTTGATTTGCAACAGGTTGATGCAGAGGATAATTTTAAAAATGCCTATTTGAGCATTTGCAGTGGTGTTAGTGTTTCCCTGTGCATCAAGAGATCCTCCGCTTGACAAGCCCTGCTGAGGAGCCCTGGCACCAGGCAGTTCAAGGGCTGAGAAAAGCACATAACAGTACCACGTGTAGGCAGGAGCACGTCTGGACCCTGTGACAAGGGAACAGGGCAGTGGTGCATGCTTACAAGGGTTGGACACTGCTTCCCAGCAGCACCAGACCAGTGTTCCCCACCTTCTGGCAGTTCAGGCTGTGGTATCACATAGAATCCTGAAATACAGAGCAAATCCAAGCAGTGGCTCTTACCTCTCATCCCCTTTCCCTTGGAAAGGTGCCTGTGCCACCTCCCTGGCTTGCTCTGATGGAAGTGCAGTTACATAGTGGTGCTGCTTCTCCACCTTTCACTGAGCTGTGGGAAAGCCCCAAAACATTCTTAGACCTTCTCATCCAACTCAGAAAACTGAAACTCTCTCCTGGTGCTGCAGAGACTGGCATTCCTTGGAGCTTATGATACAGAGCAACAGTTATTACTTGCAAACAGTTGGCGATAAAGCTCATAAAATGAAAAGAGCCTGTGGAAATCATAAGGGTTCTTCAAATAAAAGGTTGGTACTTCAGAAGAGTGATTAATTAAATACTTGACTACTGTTTCCTTGCCTGTAACATGCTTAAACCAGATTTTCTAAGGGAATAACAGCCCTTGTTCAGATTTTCTTATTAATATGCTTTTGTTCTTGGGAAGTGATGTGTTATTACAACATGCCTTTTGCAATCAACTTCTATATATTTGCTTTGAGTGGAGAGATTGTATTTGCTGTTCATGGCATGGTTTATCCTCATGTCTGTCCTACCTGCTCCAGGATTTCCCACTGCAGTGGGCAGGATTGCATTTCATGCTGAGGAAAGCACCCCTGGCAGCCTCAGCAGCTGAGGGGAGCTGCCTCACCAGATGGATTCTTGAGCCTTTCCCACCACAGCTGTATTGACAAGAAACTAAGTTTGGGTTTAACAATGCTCTTCTGTTTTCAAGGGATGATATATTGCCACTGGTACAATAATAGAGTGATATAATATTGTCCAGTGAAATCCCTTAGCAACTGATTCAATATTTGCAGGAAAATAGTTGGAATGGTGAAAGCCAAAGCTGCCTAATGAGTGACAGTGCCCCAGCTTACAAAGCTCTTCCCAACAGACTGTTTTACACATTGGATCCTCAGAGCTTCTGGGAAGGGTTTCAGAAGTGATGATTCAATGATACCTGTAGATAACAAAATGATTTTTTTTTTAAACTAACATTTGTTTAGTGCTTGAAGCTTGGCTGGCAGCTGCTTGTAGCATTTGAAGCACCCTGGAGCTCACGTTTCAATGACAGAAATTGGGCAAGGCTGATCACTGGAGACTGTTGCACAGTGAAAAGCTCAGGTCTGGGAGAAGTGTTCAGTGTCTTCTGCTGACATTTGCCTTAACAAAGAAGCACTGTTGTATCAGAATAGCCCAGAAGACCATAATAATGCTGCTCTGATGTGCAGGCTGCTGTTGTACAGGGTTTCTCTCTCTGTGCTCTTCATGGCTGGAGGGGGAGTGGTTTTTTTTTTTTTTTCCTTTAGTGAAGGCTATAAGGGGAGGGGGGCAAATTTCACATGAATCCACTGGGACCTCAGCAACTGGCCATGTTTTAGCAGACTGTTAAGATTTATTGCACAAACCCTTCTGAGAGCTCTGAAGAGATTTGCCATGCATTTTGGTGTCAGAGGAGCTGTGGGAACAGGGAGGTTGGCATTTATCTCTAAATGACTCCCGCACCAGCTGAAGGCATTCGGTGTGTTCATCACCTTGTGTGGTAATGAGCAGGACTGTTGATGTGTGATGAGAGCCCAGCTGGGGTCACACAAACTAAACGAGCAGGGGAGCTGAGCTGGGGAAGAGGAAACTTGGAGTCAGCAGCTGAGGCAGCCAGAGAGGTACAAGCTTTTTTGAATATACATTACATTAAATGTAGTTCTCTTTGGAGGTTTTGCCCTTAGAAATGTTCAGGAATGGTGCCAGAATTGTGATACATAAATCCTACTTTTCACCACGAACTGTCTTCCTAGTCTTCCCTGTCATCTGCTTCTATATTAGTGCTGTCAGCACTTCTGCTCTCCTTGCCCTCCATTTTGTTTTCTTTCTGGCTTACTCATCTTTATCTCTTCTCCTCTCCTAAGCTTTCTAAGTGCTTGTCACTCTTTTTTTTTTCCCCCCATCCTTTCAAACCAAATCCATTATATAATTCAGATTTACCTGATTTCTCTGTGGTGGTGTCTGGCTGAGGCAGCTGTCAGTAATCCCCTTCTATCAGTGTTCAAGCTGTTGGATACAGCAGCCAAACTAGAGTTTTGTATTCCTGAGTTTATATTCTCTCCAGTCACTTGGACTTTGAGCTCTTTCCTTATCTACTGCTTCTGAAAATGCATATTCCTCATTATTATGGGCTTACTTGCAGTGTCACAATCTGGAATCCAGGAGAAAATGTAATAAATAAAAACAGGTCAAACGTGAGTATTTAGCTACAAAACTGAGAGTAGAAAATAAATATATAAAACTTTAAAACTGACTGTTTTCTAAATGCTTTATTCCTGTGCTTATCTCTTTCAGTTATACGAGACTGTAATTTGGTTCAGATGTGCCTGTTCTGATACTGGAATTTGATGAGGTTTTTAATAGCATGACCATATAGAGGCTTGAACTTCAACAGAAAGGATCAGAAAGGAACTGTTCCTATCCAGCCTACATCTTGCTAGATTGTAGAAGTGTTTGGACACATTCAGTATTCAGGCTTTTTAATCAATTGTCCTTGATTGCAGCCTCTTCAAAACTCATGCAAGAGTCATCTGGACTGGAGGAATTTGGTTTACTTTTAAAGCACGTGAAAAGGAAAGCCAACCAACAGATAATATTCTTATTAGATTTATTTGGGTTTTGTGTGTTTGCTTCTGATTTCGTATGATGTTATTGAACCTTTGCTGTTTTTCAACAGTCTGACATGTTTTCTATCAACTCTTTAGCTGGCTTAGGTTGGCAAAGGTACTGGACATCAGCAAAGCTAAGCTGAAGATTGGCCCTCTGATCTAAGCAACTTCATACAGCTACAAAAATTCCTGTTCCACACATATGGAGAGAAGGCATATTTTTAGTCTTGTCCAGCTGAATACCAGCTGCTTTGATTGTGCTCCAACTTCCCAAAAGCAGAGAGGGTCAGATGATGAAGCAGAAATAAAGCAGGGCAGGAAGGCTTGGTCAACCAGAAGCACCTCAGGCATTGCATTTGTCCCTGCCGTGACCTCTGAAGAGCCCATGCTGTTGCAAGGATGTTCAGAGAGGGGAATTAACCTGTGCTGCCCTTGGCAAAAGCTGTGCCTGTGCCTTCTGCCTTGCAGCCACTGCCCAGAGCAGACACGTGTTACTTGTGCTGCTGGGAAAGCACAGGGAGCTGGGGAAATGGCCTGGAAGGAGCCCTCTGGGGTCTCCTTCCACGGAGACACCATTTCCTCAGTGGGGAAGGAGGGTCAGTGTCTCTCTGTGCACACTCTCATGGGCCATCCTCAGTGGCTGGGCTTAGAGAGGATCTGGGGAAGACTGGGGCCATTCCCTTCACGGCCACTGATGTTGGCATGGTCTTCAGCAAGCTGGGCCTTGCCAGCCATGGCAGCTGTCAGGCAGTTTGATGAGCCCAAAATGGGCTTGTGCATGCTTATCTCTACTAGCTGACATCCTCTCTCTCTTCTCCTATATTTTTTATGGGTATGTTATGAACAACTGGATTATAAGCTTCTGGTTTGGGAAACATGCTTCACCCTTAACGATAGTTCCAGGATCCTAAGTTCATCAAGACGTGTGTCCCTATGCCCTTTTCTATTTGTACCTCTACTGTCATCTGCACTTTCAGGACTTAAGTTTGCAAACTACCCCCAGTACTAGCTGCTTTTGCCAAGCCTCCTATGCTCTGGGAAGCTTCCCATTTCCTCTCAGCTTTTGGTGAATCCTTGGCATCTCCTCACCCCCAGGGCTACTCATCAGCTCACAGCGTAGCCGATGGCCAACTCCTCATGTCTCCTTCTCGCCCCAGATCCTTTCCAAACCATTGTCATTGAAGTCACATTGTTCTCTGTGCAGCGAGCAGGGGCTTTTCAGGTTGCCACAGCATCAATATGTGCCTGAAGCTGAGCAGATGGAGCAGGGATGTTTGCACAAATAAAAGCAACATGTCCAGAAAACAGCAATTTGCAAGAGCTTGCAAGTGTGTTCTGGTGAGTCTCACTTTGATTGAAGGAGAATTATACTGCAGAGGCAATTTTCACTCAGGAAAGGAGAAGGGTGTTCCTGAATAGCCCAGGCACGATCACCAACTGGGTTCCCCATTCACACTGCTCCCTGTTTGAGGTGGCACCACCTGATGACTGTGTGTGATTCCTCTGCACTTGATTGTTGAGGGAGGAAGTGGCAGACTTGGGGAAGAGAACAGTCTGTCTAAAACCAGGCACACTGTATGAAGACAGAAAGCTGAGCATCAGAGATGAGAAGTGCAGTCCCAAATGTTGTGCACAGATAGCACTGAACCTGCTCACTGAGCAGTGTCTACACAGGTAAAATACTGAGAGAGTTCTGACAAGTGCCAGTGCTTCCCTAACCTTGTTTTCATTGAAAGCTGGTTCTGTGGGGATAAGAGCACAGATGTGTCAGGGAGACAAGGAAATGCTGCCCAGCATGCAGCCTGCATTTGGAAGGGCCAGTCCACCATGGGAAGAGCTTACAGTTTTACTTAGTTGTTCTCCCTCTGCAGAGGGGTGCAATGGTTTAGCAGCTTAAGCCTCTGCTTAAAGTTGTATTTTTGAAATGTTTGATTTTAAACATCACATTTCTACAATAACTTCCAGCTTTAAACCAGTTTTCTTGCTCAAGGATCCTGTGAAGTTGAAAAGAGGAGCAGAGGAAAATTCTTCCATGCACAGAACATGTGGTTGACCCTGGCCACCTGCTTTCCACCTCTGCAGTGACTAAAGCCTGTGCTGCACTGGGAGCCAGGAGTACCCTGAGCTGTGTCAGTGACGCAGGGGTCCCTCACAGCTCCCCAGGGCAGGGCTGGGGACAGGGAGCTCCACATGGTACCCAGCAGCAGGGCACAGGGAGCACATGGGCAGGTCCCATGGGGGCAGCATGGGAGCCTGCACACCTCCTGGGCTCTGTGGCCAAGTGTTCTTTTTCACTTCCATGACTAAGAGAGCTTTTCTTGGCACTTCTGTCCATCCCTCTCTAAAGATACTGGGTCATTTGGGGGGAAATCCCAGTTTTAAGACTAGCCACAATGAAGGCAACTATTCTTGGCTGTTTGAGAAATAGCATCATTTTTGGTTTAAAGCCCTGTTCCCTGGAGCTTCTTTCTGAAAATAAAAATAATATCTTTTTACTAAAGATAACAGTGCACATTTCCAGGAGAAATATAGAGCTGGTGTGTTTGTTCATTTTCTTAGAGAGTAAAGCTGTGTATTTAAAAGCCTGAATAACCTCCCC
Organism: Vidua chalybeata; assembly: GCF_026979565.1. Lineage (NCBI taxonomy): Eukaryota > Metazoa > Chordata > Aves > Passeriformes > Viduidae > Vidua > Vidua chalybeata. The sequence continues at coordinate 25,345,383 of NC_071539.1, forward strand.
AGAGGAGCCCTGATTTCAGTGATGTGACTCCAGGTTTTTAAGCAGAGGGCAGTGCAGCCTCCTGAAACAAGAAGGGATCTTGTCAGCCTTGTGGCTGAGGGCCTGGTTATTTTTGCTGACTGACTGTTGCCTTCCATTTTTGGGGGAGTTTTCAGATATTACCTCAAATTACTGGTTGGCTGGAGGTGGCACACCATGGATGGGGCAGGCCTTCCCTCTGGCTGAAAAAGCAGGTTGGGGTGCACTGCCTGGGCCCACAGCCAGCCATGCCTGGGGTCCCCTACACCATTGCCTGGGGTCCCCTACACCATTCCCTGGGGTTGCAGAGGTGGGGTGGGCACAAAGCCAGGCCAGGGTCTTTGGCCTGGACAGGCACAGGCACGTGGGTCCCCACTGCCCCTACCACACATGGAGTGTGTGTGGTTAAAATGGAGAGAGCAGCTGGTGGGAAAGGTGGTCTGAGGGGCCAAAGAAGTGCTTATGGAGCCAAGGAACACTGTTTCAGTTGGGAGGGGAAGGGAGGAAAACCACACAGACATTCCTTTCCCTACAGGGCTGCCAGTCACCAGCTTTTTCGTTCTTCAGGGGGAAATACTGCACCTTTGGACTTGAATGATTAAATTACTAGTTAGTGAGATCCTATGGGACTCAGGTTGGTAAGATTTCCTAGCATAAAAATTGTCTTGTCAAAAGACTTTTATTTTCGCCCCATTGGAATTTTTTCCTTTGGCATGTCATGTCCAGCTGCTTCTCCAGATGGAGGCAAGGGAGCAGTTGCCACCCCCCTCGGGGACGAGGAGAGGGATGGGAGTGATTATGCAGGAGGCACCACAGCACAGCTGTTGGGCTGCAGACATGCGAGGCTGGGCTGCCCTTGCTGCCCCTAGATGCTCGGACACCCCGCTGGACGGCCAGGCTGGTCACTCAGCAGCTGGACACGTGGCCCCTCAGACAGCATGCCTGTTTGCCCAACCCCAGCTGGCAGGCTGCTATTTTTGGAAGCACAGTATTTTTGCTGGCTCCCCTGGGTTATTCTGTGTTCCAGCTGCTTTCAGAAACAGAAAAAAAAAGAAAAAAAAAAAGGACACTAAAGTTCTAGAGAACTTCCCCAGATGCTGTTCATGTTTTCCATAGCATGATTTCTGATGTGGGGAAGTCAATAGGATTCGGTCTGTCTGGGCAGTAGATGGGTATTTTATCTAGAACTTTATCTTACCTAGTTTTCTATTGTTTTAGCTTTCCAGCAGGGACCCAGCATGGCACACAGAGTCCAGCAGCCTCCCTTGCTCATCCAAAGCCATGTGCTCATGGTCAGTTTGCCAAGGTAGTGCCATTCCCCTTCAACTTGATCCTGTTTCATCCTTATGGTTCTCAAAGGGCCAATTTCAAAGTGAAACTTCCTCAGAGTTTGCTATCAGTTTTTACCTGTGTAATCTTCCCTGTTAAAGGCTTGCATTTCAAAGGCTGATAAAAACCTTTCGACCAGAGAACTCTGATACAGTTCTATCAGGCTCTGTGTATCCAAGCTGGCTAACACACTGTTATCATTCTCAGCACCTTCTAGGAACAGGACCTCTGTTCCTCAGAGGCTCTCAGATGCACAAGAAATTCCACTCAAAATTCTGCCTTTGCATCTGGGTACGTGAAGTTTGTACTGAAATCCAAGGCAAAGAGAAAGGGATTGAGGGCAAGACAAAGCTTGCAGTGATCAGCTAATCTTCAAAGTCAGCAGGCTTTCCTCTTGCATCCCTGATTGGGAGGCTGGAGCACAAAGAGCTGCTGAGCAACAGTTTTGTGTGGGAGCTGCTGGGGGAAGACCTCGGGTGTTAGGACCAGTCTTGCAGATTTTCATACATGAAATAGTTTTTTTTTTTTCATTTGTGTGTCCCCATTACATTCTGTAGCTTGAAGATAGCTTCAGCTGGAGACATACTTTAATTAGAGAGTGGCACCTGAAGCCTTTAGGACTGTGATGGAATTACTCTCCATTTCCAGGTCTCTTTCCCTGGCATTATTTTCCCTTTGATTTTGATTTCATGTTCTGCACCGCATTGAATTTTGCTTATCCAGACTTTTATGGGTACCTTTCCCCTTTGATTTAGCTTGATTGCAAATCAAACATGTCTGTGGTTTCTGCCTGCAGTACTCTTCTATTACTTCAAGCCCAGCCTAGCCTGGATTTCCTCTCTCTGGCACTGCAAGCAGGAGGTTCAGGACACATGGAACCCATCTTCGCTCTGTCTCAGGCTGCCACATTTTTAGTGTGTCTCATCTCCTCCATTGATGTAGTAGTAGATTCTTTGCAGGTCACTGTGATTCGTCTTCCAGTGTTGCACCAGCTAGAGAAATCATTCCTGGGGTAAGGCAAGATTCTCACTTGCCTGGAATCAGCCAAGATCCACAGAGATGTGCACCCAGCCGGTACACCTGGCTCTGAGGCTGGAATTGCATGAAAAAGGCTCAGTGTGGTAGGTATGTGGGTATGGACACAGATGGTACAAGAAGCTCAGAATTTTCCTTTAGCCAAAGGCACTTGACAAACAGGACAGCTTTTCTCAGCATGTCTCGTCATATTTATTCATTCTACATATGTGAGATGTTCCAAACTTTCATCTCCAAAATAGCAGGAACAGTATGAGTAGCACTGCCAGCCAAAGGAAAAATAAGTAAATCCCCAAAGAAGTGATTTATAGGATGTAAATCACTTACAATAATGAATGTAATCCCGTCAAACAAGTTCTTCATTGTAATAACTTAACAGGCATCTGTTGATTTTTATATCAGATCATAAATGCGGTCCCTGCAGTTTTATAAAAGCATTTATTTGCAAATGATGTTGAAAACTGATTGATAAAGTAAGTCTCGTCTTCTAAACTGAGGGCAGAGCTCTGCATTCCATTTCAATTTGGAAGTACCAGGAGCTGGTGAGCCTGCCCTCCCTGCCTGCCTGTGACATGAGCAGAGGGGCTCTGTCAGCAGCGTCTCAGCAGCGCTGCTCTCGTGCTGTGACAGCAATCAAGGCACTTGTCACCAGATTGTGCAGCTCCACGTGCAGCAGCTCCGTGAGCTCAGAGCCAGCCGGCGCTCCCGGCACAGGGGATGTCTGTCTAGGGGGCATATATAAGTATATAAGTAATATATAAGTAATTAGAATGCTGAGAGCTACAATTAGAAGTTAGATATTTATTTTGCAGGCCTTGCTGTGATGTGCTAATCCCTTTCTTAGTACAGAAGAATATTTATTTTCTTCTGTACTTAGTGTTTAGCTTTGAAGTTGTTCAATAACTGGTGTTCAATAACTGATGTTCAATAACATCTGCTGGTGACCGCAATAGATGTTATAATTCTGCTACATCAACTGCAGCTTAGACTTCATTTGAGGCTCTGTCAGAGGCCCTGGGTCTCTGTCAGTTCTCTGGTTCAAATCAACTCTTTTCCCTCTGAAGACCCCAGCCCTTAAGGCACCGGATAACAATCTCTTATTTTGGTACTGCACTAATTAGTTGTTTCAATGAGCGTTTAATTACCTGCCTGCTTAAAACACTGTTTACAGTGTCAGAGAAAACTTTCAGTAAAAAGAAGGAAAAACAATTTAAACAATATAAGAACCCATGCCCACTTCCTAATCAAGCTAAGCGCAGGCAAGTTCTGAGAGTTAGGAAGGGGCTGACACCCTTATGGTTGTTGTGTCAGTTTGCCTTGCCACACTTCACCAGGAAGCAGAAACAGAGATCTCAAAAGATCGAGTAGGAACACAAACATAAACAACGTAAGGAAAGCAAACTGGATGTGCTTGGATAAGTGGGCAACAAACAGTGATTTTTCTGCCTGTTTCTCTAAACCCTAACTTTTGAATAAGGTTTTTGTGCAAACCAGGAAGCCGGTGGTGGAATTTAAGTGTCTGAAGGTGTGGGAACCTGAAGTCACAGCTCAGACTTCCATCTGTCTCTGAGGTGTGTTCTCCATCACCATATTACATCATCAGTCTCAAGAGCATTAATGATACGCTTGTTTGCCTTTTTTAACCTTGAGATCTTTCTTCATCAGTTCCTCTTGCATATCTCCTCTTTTTGTACTCTCCTATATTTGTCTGTTTATGAAGTTTGAAAAAGGTGACATGTTGAGTATTAGTGAAGGTGTATATTCACACTCATCATATGATAATGGAGAGCATTTGGGATCTGGTGAATGTGATCCAAAATCCCACTAAAGTCAGTAGGAGCATTTCTTTTAAAGGGCTTTCAGTCAGACTCCAAGCTGTGATTGTGGTCTGCCTTTCCACAGAAAATGCTGAGTAGGTTCCACATGTTACACTTTCTTCCATATCTGCTGCTTTTCTTTCCTTTCTTGACGTGCATAAAGGACGTTCATTGTGACTTGGTGAATATTTCCTCCTGCTGTCTGTATGTAAGACAGGGTCCACAGTGCAAATACAGTTGGAATGTGTTCAGCACAGTACACATGTGCTTCACACATGGGCTTTGTTAATTTCTCAGGGCAGGTTGAACATTTTTCTTCTACATCTTTTCCTGTGCTGCAATTAAATTCCAATTTTGCTGTAAAAAATAACCTTATCTGGAGAGTTCGTGTTATCTTGAGGGAAGAATCTGTAATGTGCTGTTAACTTAAATGGGTTCCTCTCTGAATACAGAGTTGATCTATAACAAACTGATTCATCTCGACAGACTGACTTGTACAGCAGCTCATCATCCAAGTGGTTCCCACTGTGGCATCGCTTGAGTTTAATTATAAAAAACTGTTTTGAATGGTTCAGAGTGGAAAATGCTGGCTTAAGTAAAAGCTCAAATCCCAGAACATTTCTGAAAAATTTGAAGATCTCAGTTGGCATAGGAAGATCCATGCACACAGAAATGTTCCTGAGGTTTAGACCTCAGTGATCATCTGTTAGATGGAAGCTCTTTTAAGTCTTTAGATAGAATTTGTTTTCTCAACTGGGTACAGGGAATGAGTCCCAAAGAGAAGTCTGATGCACAAGCTGAATTCTATCAAATACCATGGAAAGTAAGTGATTTTAATGAAAGCAGCCAAGAAGTGTTATTCCCTGCTGTGCAGCCCTGTGTGCCCTTGGTGTTCAGTGTGGACATCAATGTTCATCTGGCAAGGGAAAAAATTCCAGATTTCCTGCTGACAGAAGAAAAAATACTAAATGTTGCTGTAGGCAACTTGCCACCACATATTATTTCTTACAAAACATGTTTTTGTGGTTTGATTTTTGAGTCATAGCATTTTTAAGGCGCACAGAGGGTGTGTCAGGGTGGCAGGATGGGTGCTCCATGTGAGGCTCCCAGCACACTGCCAGGCTCCTCACCAGCTTGCTGGTTCTGTTTCTGGCCTGTCACTTGTCTTTGGCTTGTGAATCACTTGCTTTAAGGGGTGTTTTATAAATCCCCCACAACAGGTGTCTAAAACTAGATTTAAGTATAATAGGGGTTTGTTTTGGTTTGGTTTTACTCTAATTGGTTTTTCTCAGTAGCTTTAGGCTTAGTAAGTCCCTTAATTATGCATCATCACCTGGAGGCTCCTCTGAAGGTTGCCACAATGCTTTAGTCATGGCTTTGTATGTAACATATGCATTATGTATGGAAGCAGCCCCAATTCCTGACTCTTGAAACCCAAATACTTTGGATACTTATCTCTTTGTATCTACGTGTGTGTATAGTAAACCAGAGAGCATGATATATATAAAGTTTGAAAAAGAAGAAACAACACAAAAAGCATAGATCATGGGGAGATGTGACTTAGTTATTGACATGGCCAAACCTTTCTGTGTGTGTACAAACCTCATTGAACGTTACCAGTACTGGGACTGTCATTTCACCACTGCCCTCCTGCCAAAGGACTCACTTTGGCCAAACCACACTTGCAGCTTTGTATGTAAGGGATGTCTGGGTACCCAGTCATTCTCTTTTTTACCCTTCACCAAGCACGTTTCATTCCTGGCTCTCCAGGTCTGCTTTGCACAGACAGGTGGGGTAGGCCTGTCAAAAGCATCAAGTTGTGCTCTTGGGGAGTGGGTCAGGGAGGCAGTGGGACGCGCTGCAGGAGCTGAGCACGCATTACACATGCACAGTCACAGCCAGGCAGGCTGGAGAGCCCAGCAGCCTGGGTCAGGTCGGGGATTCATTATTGAAGATACATAAAACAATAGCTGAAATTAACATTTTTCCATTTTAAAGGTCGCTTTCACTTGATCTTCTTTAACTTCGTGTACTTGCTGGGCTGTGAGAGGCAGCATGAGTCAGTGTGAAAGGGGAGTGCTTGGGAAGCCTTTGTGGTGTTGGTAGCCAGGATTTTGGAGTGTCTCCAATACAGGGTTGTGTATTGTATATTCAGTGAGATGCCTGAAGGGAAAAAAATCCACAGGAAGTTTGCTGTCTGCCTTCAGCTGCTGCCATCTCTGCTTTTGTTTGCTGAGTCTTAAAGTCAGCCCTCAAAAAAGCTTTTTTTGTACAGGTTAGTCCACTGCTTTCCTTCTGAAACTGTCTGTCTGGAGTAGTGACCTAGTAAGAAAGAGCCAAGTCTGTGTGACGTATGAGCTGATTGCTGCTGATGCCATATCAGTAAGGTGGCAATTCCCATGACTTATCCAGTGTTTTGTAGCTGAATTTTAAAATGGAATGAAGAAAGGTACCTTTAAAAAGTAGGGTAAAGGAATGAATAATTTCCAGCACTGTTGCCCAGTCATCAGAAGTTATTCTCATCAGCTCTAAATTTACATTTCCCTTGACAGGAACACACACAGGTAACAGATGAAAATGGTTGATTTGTTGTTTTGGATACACTAGCAATTAATTGCAGAGAATCCTACTGTTTTGTTCAGACCTGCCTGCAGTGAGAAGAGACAAGGATGTTCTTATTTTGATTTACTGTCATTTATGAGGTTTCAAAAGGGAGTGGCTCTTTATTTTCCATTTTCTATTTTCTATTCAAGTTAGCCACTGGTTCTGGAGTGTACAAGTCTTGTATAGGAGCCTATTTTCTCCCTAAATAGACAATCACTGCTGTGTCATACTCTTATAGTCAGGTATTGCCATGGTACTCTCCATCTCCCAGGCTCTGGAACCTTCTGGAAGCAGCACCACTTCTTTATCCTTTGGAAAGGATAAGTAGAGCTCGGGATCTTGCCTCTGCAGCTCCTAGAGAGCACAGTTCTGGGCACAGCCAGTTAAAATCCAAGCTAATGCAGTGGTCCTGTACCTGTTTGCTAGGGAGAAGGGAAAGAGTGTTCACTTTTCTCCAGGCCTGCTGACAGAACATCTCTGAACACCTAGTCCTGAAGGAGGGTGGCCCAGGGTCAGGCAGGGCAAGCCCAGTGTGCCATCAGCAGCTGCAAACAGTAAAGACTGATCATGTTTGAGGGGTTTAGTTTGATAAAAGAGGGCACAGATTGGAAGGAGTGGCATCAGCGAGATCAGGATATGTGTGTCGGCCTTTTGGAGAAAACAGCCCGTGGCAGCTTCCCCGGCTGGAATATGTTTCAGCTATTCACGGTACTTAGAGGTGGCAAATACTCAGTAATAAACAAATGGGAGTTAATTTCTTGGAGGGACTCAGTTTGGGTTGGCAGATCTCTCTGTTGCTTCTGAATGGCTGAATATCTTTTTTTAGAGTCAGGCAGGAATTTGGGTGGGTTTCAGCTGACAGTTGTCTTTCTGTGGGCAAGCGCTCTGCAAGCTGCCCAGGGACCAGCAGAGATTGGGAATTACATGTGTCAGCCCACCACCAACCATCACTGCAGCCAAGGAGGGCCTGGAAAATATAGGTTTCTTTCATTGGGCTCCAGAGGGACTTGCCAAAAAGCCACACTTTTTAGACAAAACATGGAAAATTACATCAGTTCGAAGGCATGCCACGCTGAAACCTCCAACACAAACCAGCTGACTTAAGCATGGCAACATATCCAATTGCACCATGATTATAGAGCTGTCATCAGCTGTGGCAGGCACCCTGAATACTTCTGTAATGACCATGGGCACCAGTGCTCCTGGGGCTTAGAGAGAACAGAGGCTTGTTGGGGAGGGCAGAGAGATGTTGAAGAGGTGTAGGGTGAAGAAACACATTTCTGCATTTCTTGGCACTGTTTGCTGAGGGTTTGGTGTTTTTTTAATTTCTTGGCACCATTTGCCAAAAAAAAAAAAACGACAAGCACATGGTCTTAAAAAAATAATAAATATCCTTTGAAAGAAAATAAATATAGTTGAGTAAATAGTCACTGTGTTGCTGAGGGAGACTCTGGACCAACAGGACTGAAAAAAATGCTGTGACAGAGGTTCAGATAAGCACCTTTAGAAGCTTCAGTTCAGAGTCAGTGGGTGCTGTATAAATATGGAATGAGGAGACAGTCCTTGGCCCTAAAGATGCTAGCAGCAAAAGTTTGCATGAAGGACAGACAGAAATCACAGAATCACTGATATTCTTGGAGGACTGGTGTGTTTTAGAAAGAACTCATCCATGCATGACAGGAATGACGTGGGTACTTGTGCAAAACACGCCTTCACCTGATTCCTCCTGGATGCCCAAGTGCTTCACATGGGATTGCTTCAGAGTTACAGTTGTGACTCTCACCTCTGGTGTCTGAAATATTCCACTGTACCCAAAAGAGAAGGAAGAAACTCCATGCTTCCTGCTAAACCCCTGAACAAGCATTTTGCCACTGGAGCTGCTCCTGTCTGGTTTCAGTGAGCTTGGCTGGGAGGTTCCGCTCTCCAAGGCTCCTACTTGTGTTACACTTGCAGTTTGCTAGCAGGCAAGCTGGGTGCTGAAATCAGTTTGATGTAAACTAAGGCATGTGTTTTAGCACCCAGGAAGATTAACTGCTGGAACATATTTCTGAGAGGAGCAATGGAGTCTATTTCTCATAAGCTCTTCTGGAAGATGTATATTCCTAAAGTTAGGGTGCCTCTTGTGATGCAGCTGATGAAACTTGCCTGTCTCTAGCATGAAAAAGCCTTAGTCAGCCTGCATGGCCCACAGGCACTTCTGCACTCAGGGTCTCTCCAGCTGTGGAAATACCACACCCTGAGGGTGGTTGGGCACTGGAACAGGCTCCCCAGGGCAGTGGCACAGCACAGAGTTTAAGAAGTGTTTGGACAATACTCTTGGGCACATGGTGTGCCTCTTGGGATGTTCTGTGCAGGGCCGGGAGTTAAACTCGATGATCCTTGTGGGTCCCTACTCAGCATCCTCTCTGATTCTGTGCAGTAGGATCACATATGTTGTTGCTGACATCTTCTCAGAGATGGTGTGCTTTCTAGAGTCCAGATTAGTCCATGAGACAGGCTGAGTCTAAGGGAGTTGTGTGGCAGGGTAAACATAATTAATGCTCTGAGAGACGTTCCTATAACAACTTTGGAGGCAAGTACAGTATCTCTAATGGTTTCAGTTCCTGCACAGCCTTGAGCATGCAAACCCATGCTATCCATACAGCAAGGGGGACTGGTTGTAAGCCTGATCCAAGAGATCCTTACTCTTTATCAAATATGTCACAGGATCTCCAACTTTTACCATATCAGCTTCTACTTGAAGGAGATACATGGAGGCAACTCTTTTTATCAGGACCATGGTGCTTCTCCTTTCCCAACAGCTCCTGGGCCCTGTGGGGTTTGGCTCACATGAACTGGTGTTCTTTGAAGTTGTTCTGCTCTAAGCAGCATTGCAGTGTTTCTGTGATGCATTGATTTAATCTGTGGAAATGCAATTTATTACTGCCATCAACTTTGGAAGAAACAAA